>NC_087269.1:38235141-38543072 GCF_015220805.1 Pogoniulus pusillus
GTTTCTCACCTTACCTTACATGTCCTCTTGAAATGTATTGAATTAATTGATGGGTGTTTAAAGGTATTTATCTAGAACACAGAGTATAGAATCATAGAATCAAGCAGGTTGGAAGAGACCTCCAAGATCATCCAGTCCAACCCACCACCCAGCCCTAGCCAGTCACCTAGGCCATGGCACTAAGTGCCTTGTCCAGTCTTTTCTTGAAGACCTCAAGGGATGGTGCCTCCACCACCTCCCTGGGCAGCCCATTCCAATGCCAATCACTCTCTCTGTGAAGAACTTTCTCCTAACATCCAGCCTAGACTTCCCCTGGCCCAATTGAGACTGTGTCCCCTTGTTCTGTTGCTGGTTGCCTGGGAGAAGAGACCAACCCCCACCTGGCTACAACCTCCCTTCAGGTAGTTGTAGACAGCAATGAGGTCAGCCCTGAGTCTCCTCTTCTCCAGGCTGAACACCCCCAGCTCCCTCAGCCTCTCCTCACAGGCTTTGTGTTGCAGGCCTCTCACCAGCTTTGTTGCCCTTCTCTGGACATGTTCCAGCACCTCAACATCTCTCTTGAATTGAGTGGCCCAGAACTGGACACAGGACTCAAGGTGTGGCCTGACCAGTGCTGAGTACATGGGAAGAATAACCTCCCTTGTCCTAGTGGCCACACTGTTCCTGATACAAGCCAGGATGCCATTGGCTCTCCAGCCACTCTGTCCCCAGCCTGTAGTGCTGCTTGGGGTTGTTGTGGCCAAAGTGCAGAACCCTGCACTTGGCCTTGTTAAATCTCATCCCATTGGCCTCTGCCCACCCATCCAGCCTGGCCAGGTCCCTCTGCAGGGCTCTCCTACCTTCCAACAGATCAACATCTGCTCCTAGCTTGGTGTCATCTGCAAACATACTGATGCTGGACTCAATCCCCTCATCCAGGTCATCAATAAAGATGTTGAACAGGCCTGGGCCCAGCACTGATCCTTGGGGCACACCACTAGTGACAGCTGCCAACTGGATGTGGCACCATTCACCACCACTCTCTGGGCTCAGGCTTCCAGCCAGTTCTTGATCCAGCACAGAGTATTTGTTCAATAAATCTCCATCTTCTCTGTGAGCAGAAATTAACATCATTAATCCCCCTTTATATACTAGGAAGCTGAAAAACAAAGAAGTAATCTAACAGAGAGAGTCAGAGAACAATCTATAACCAGGTCCCTTCAGTCCAGCACAGGTCACACAGTTGGAGGCTATCTCAGTGGCTAAAGCCCAACTCATAAACATCCCTCTTCCAAAAGAATGACCTTACATCTGAGGTCAGATTAGAAAAATGAAGCAGAGATATAAAGGCCAAATTCCAACCTCATTCAAACAAGCTCTAGTGAGCATTCATGCAACAGAGGTCAAACCTTGCAATAATTTTTATGAACAGTACTTTTTACCATAGGATTTGTGGCACACACAAGGCATGGCTTCTCAAGCAGCTCCAACACTAGTGTTATATTTAACAGCACCAAATAAACCCATAGTGGTTGGATTAATATTCTCTTCATATTTTATTCCATAAATAAACTCCATTGGTTTGTAAGCTGGTGGGGTTTGGTTTTTTTAACTCCCAAAATGTACAAATAAAGCTTTAAATATTTTCAGAGGAAACATTACAGATGGTTTTAGTTCTGCAGTTTTGATGCAAACATATTTCTTGGCACCGTGTCTTAATATGCCATTTCTATAAATACTTAATGCTTACAGAAAGTAAAATACATATATTACAATAAAAAAAACAACCACCCCCCACCCATGAAAAACAGTGTTACAATCAAAAGTTTAAATATTGCTCTTTAAACAGGTAAGCCTATGATGTAGCTTCGTTATATAAACAGGAATAAACTCCTTTGGAGAACTCAAATATTGGTCCCTTTTGGTATGTTAAGTATTAAAGTGAAACTGCTGCTGCTATGATTATGTAGTAATCCCATTTCAGCTGGTTTCTAAACACAGCAAATGATGATATTCATTTACTGCAAGGATTTAACTCACAGGAAATCAATTAATAAGAACACTTCAGAGAAATAAGTTTTCCAGATCTTACAAACCCAGCTGTATTGCTGCAAAGACTATGTACTTTTAAACAATTAAGTAATATCACTGTAATTCAGCATTTATGTTAAAAAAAAACCCAACCAAATCTTAAAATGATTTCCTCTGGGTAAACTGACCAAAAGCTGATGCTCCAAAACAGTTGTTTTCCCTTTTAGACTATCTTTGATTACTCAAAAATTGCCTTAAAATTTCAGTTGAAATATAAACAACCTTTCTTTATATACAAGAGCAAAAGACAAGACAAATACCTCCAGGTAAGTGAGATAACAGTAAACTTTATGGCTTATCTAGCAGTCAACAGCATTCAAGAGCCGTTAGGATGATGGGCAAGAGAATCCTCTGTCACTCAGTGCTCCTTTGAAGAAGCTGGTCCAGTAATTGCTAGAGAAAATAAAAGGGGGGGGGAAAAGCCTTAGGATACCTTGAAAAGATGTGATGTGGATATAAGTGCAGAAGTCTTCAGCAGTATTGTAGGTGAGGTGGTATTGGCTTGCTCAGACTTCACATCTACTGGATACATGGCTCAGAACAAAAAGGCACTGAACACAAAGCACAGAATTAGAATAACAGAACACTTAAGTTAAAACTGAAGCTTGTGGGTGAGGTGAGGCAGGATTATCTGGGACTGCCTCAGATCTGCACCTGGATTAACCATGCCAATGCTGTTTTCTCCCATGACTAATTATTTTTACAACAGAAAGGTCTAGAATGCTGATGATAGTACAAGGTTCAACTGTTAATTCAAGTTTAAATTTAAATCCCTAGAACAGGATTTAAACCCCATCCTTTGCTCTCAGGGCTTGCCCATAGTCAGCACAGGCTCTCCAGGTAGGACCTCATTCACAGGTAACCAAAGGTCACAACATCACACTTGACATTCAGGCTACATCCTTACCTTTTTAAACATCTCAACACGCAGCCTGTTGCTCTGGATGATAATCCTTTTCTGCTTTTCTTCTTGCTTCTTTTTCACCTCAGGTAAATTGTCATAAATCCTGGAATGAATTTAGAAAGTTAACTTCACATGCCATCCTGAAGCTCACAAATCATTTGGTTCTCTTGTAGGAAACATTCACCCTCAATGTAATATTTGTCATTAATGGGCACCTCTAAGCATTCAAATTAGATTTATGGCATGGGAATAAGAAATTATTAACAATGATGCTTTGATAGAAAATCTGCCTTGTTGAAAAACACTCCTAATTCTGGACTAAAAAGTAAAGAAAGAGATGGGTCAGGTTATCTCAGTGCAGCAGCACAGCTACCAGTGAGCTCAGTGGAGTTGGTTGCAATTTACAGCAACGTAATTCAAACCAGGATCTGGCCAGTACACCACTTCATATTTGTATCACAAAATTCAGGCCAAGCAATTATTTTCAAGTATTTTTCTAAATTACAATTTATTGTAATCATTATACAGTTGTAGGCTGTTAACATTTTCCCATTGTCATTAGGAGCTCCTTTCACCAGTGACAGCACAAAAAGTGAGTTGCTCTCATAAAGGTGACTTGGTCTGAGCTTTTTCCATCGACATCAGTGATAACATTTCTAAGGGTATGAAAAGAAAGCTGCACCTTCTTTTGCTGCAGTCCTGTTCTTTGCATGTATACAAAGCCTGATAAGTTCTGATTTTAAGTCATAATACTTTGCAACACTGAGCTCCTGAAGCAGCCTGTCTTGTCTGGAAACTATATTTTTCAGAAGAGAAATGAGACACATCTTGAGAACTCCTAAAAATGGAATGAAATCTGCATGGTAGCCACATGGAGCTTTCTTTGCTGCAAACAATGGCATGAAGTACACTGTAATTTAAGATTAGGCACCATGTTCCTAACAGGTTGCTGTGATTCCCACACTATATCCCACAATCAGGGTGAAAAAACCCGAAGTGACTGCTTGCATTTTTGAATGCCCATCACAAGGTACCTGTCAGGGACTCAGCTTTCATTCAGTGGTTATCCCATGCTTTGGGTGACCAAAGGGCAGAGTTGGCTCAGATGTCTCACACAGATACAAGTGGAAGAACGCCTTAAGCACAGCACAGAAGTGTGGCAAGCAGAGTGACAGACCAACACTCCAGCATAGAAAGGTGTCTTAGGTATGAAATGGCAGCAATTCACAAGCTCTAAGCAGGAGCAGTTGATACCTTTTTGATCTCATATGCATCTCCTTCTCTGGAATGAATCTTTCCTTTGGTTTGAAGAGATTATCTAGCAGAGGCAAAACAAAGTTAGTGTCAGAGGAACCTGTATTTACTGAAATGTTAGATGTCATGTTTCACCTAACCATGATATTCCCTTTCTGATAACAAGCAGTGCAGGCAGCAACTCAAGGAAGATGACTTTGTCCCTCTGCTCCTCACTGGTGAGACCTCATCTGCAGTGCCGAGTCCAGCTCTGGAGTCCTCAGTACAGGTGATACATGGACCTGATGGAGTGAGTGCAGAGGACACTAAAGTGGTCAGAGGGCTGGAAAACCCCTGCTGTGAGAATTAAGGTTGTTCAGCCTTTAAGATGAGAAGGCTGCAGGAACACGGTCTTGTAGCCTTTCAGTATTTAAAGGGAAGCTGTAAGAAAGACTGGGGAGTTGAAATAAATGACCTTTAAAAGTCCTTTTCAACCCACACCAGTCTATGATTCTATACATTTCTGATGGCTTAAGACCAGATCAAAATCTCCAAAGTTCAATGGAAAACCTGGAGCTGAACTGATTCCAGAAGCTGTCCAACTGAAAAAGTATGGATAAGACCCATAGCTACCTTGCAGAGTTCATTTACTTTAACTGCATATCACTTCTGCCATTGCCTGTGTAGACCCTTTATTCAGATCAAGAACCAGCAATGATTTCTGCTTTACCAAGTGATAATGCCCAGAGAGACGGTAGGTGCCTCGCCCATGGAACCATTTCGGGTCAAGTTGTCTGGGGCTCTGGTTGAAGATCTCCCTGCTGAGTGCAGTGGGACTGGACTAGGTGACCTTTAAGGTTCTCTCCCAACCAGTACTATTCTATGATTCTAAGTGATTTATTTCCCCCATGTGCTTGTGCAGGCAATTACACTCTTTCACACCGACCACATCCTCGGCTGCTGTATGTTAGGAACTTGGCCTGGTATGATAATTTCTGATTCAATTTACCCCTGGTTTGCAGGGCTGTGAATAATTATGCATGATGTTAGGAGGAGGAAAATTAAATTACCCTTTCCTGGTCAAATATGAAGATCTCTACAATAATTCCAATCATCTTTTCCCTGGATATAGGAAAATAATTACTTAGCAGTCCATGAGTCTCAGAAATAGAGGATTTTAGCACCTTCTTTCCAAAAATAATTTCTGAATGGGAAGAGATGATGTTTGTACAAGGTGGGAAGACAGATTATGTAAGTAGAACTGACTCTTGATGAAGGCAACTGAGTGATGAAGGTCAAAGGGCAACGGGCTCATGTTGGAATCCAAGAGGCTCCACCTGAACATGATGATGTCAAAGAACTGGACCAGGCTGCCCAAAGAGGCTGGAACCTCTGAAGAGGTTTCAAACCCACCTGGATGTGATCCTGAGCAACCTGCTTTAGCATGGGATTTGGACTAGCAGGGGTCCCTTCCAACCTCCACCATGCTGGGATTTTTATGGCTCTGTAAGACTGTGTCTACTCTCAGGTGGCCAGCGCCAGAACGAGAGGACACAGCCTCAGGCTGCGCCAGGGGAGATTTAGGCTGGAGGTGAGGAGAAAGTTCTTCACTGAGAGAGTCATTGGACACTGGAATGGGCTGCCCAGGGAGGTGGTGGAGTCGCCGTCCTTGGGGCTGTTCAAGGCAAGGTTGGATGTGGCACTTGGTGCCACGGTCTAGCCTTGGGCTCTGTGGTAAAGGGTTGGACTTGATGATCTGTGAGGTCTCTTCCAACCTTGGTGATACTGTGATACTGTTTATCAGGAAGAGGATGGAGTAGACTACTGTTGCCTGCACAGGTGTTGTATTTAGATTTACACCAAGACAATGACAGAAAAAGAGGGGAGATGGGATGCAAGGTAGACAGCAGAACACATCCAGAGGTGGGGAAGCAATGTCCCTGGAGTGCACAAGCTGCTACCTTAATGCACACACAGGTGACATGAACAACTTTAACTTGAGCTTCTCAGTTCAGGCATATGAAATAAACAGGTTTACATTCTGGTCTCTGAACACAAGGAGAGCCAGAGTACTGCTTATGCCCACTCAGGTCCAGGCAGTTTCCCTGGAGCACTGAGGACAGCAGTATGATGCCCTGTGCAGTCAGCTGAACATCAAAAGTATTTGTTAGTACATTCAACAAAGCATATGCACAAGACAAATCTGTGTGCAAACTTTTAAGCCCTTCCATTTGCCGAGGAAGCTTAGAAGCCATACTACATATATCTCAGCAGGCACCACATCAGCCTCTTTCTGCCACCCTGCTGAAGAAACAAAATACAATAATCAAGGCAGAGAAGTAAATACAGAGAATAATTTGTTCCAGAACTGCCTAGGGCAAACTCTGGCCCTGAGCAGACACAGTGACCGTTGCCCAAAATAAGACCCTTTCACCACCAGATTTGCTTCCCTGCTGTTTAAGACACCAAATATTTCAAGGATATTTATGGGGGATGCCTTCACAACCAACCAAACAGCCAACAAGCACCTTGTGGGGCTACAACCAGAGGGAAAGTCTCACTCAAGTTAACAGCATTTCTGACAAAAATGCTACATGTTCTTTAAGATCACTGTTCTATCTTGGTGTAGAAACAAAAAAGGAGCTTTGCAGCCTTTCCTTCTTTGGACTGGTATGGTTTGCAAAACACAAACTGAGACAGGAGACTGTGAAGCCCCCTCTGCCCAAGGACTAACTTTTCTCTATTCAGCAATTGTCTGCACTTGATCATGCATATTAAATCTTCAGTACACACCAGTATCATGCTCTGTTTGCTAGGAAAACTTAATGTGACATATTTATCAGTGAGTTTACATTTATTTACATGTTAATTAGCTTAAAAGGAACAAACACTTGGATGCTATTGCTGGCCAAATAACCATGAAACTTAAAGGGGCAGGTTGCCTGTGACTCAAATCATCCTGGCAAAAGATTAGGGTTCAAGGCCATTGATTTTCTGAGAGCAGTGTGGATCCCAGCACACTTCAGAGCAGCCACACAGTAGCCTCTTGCAGCTTGAGGTTGTGCATCTCATTCTGACAGTTCAGGGCATTCCTTCCCAGAAGACATGTTCTCTAACTCCAAGAGCAGCACAAAATCAGCCCGCACACGGTAAGCCAAGCTGGACCTCACATGAGATGTGATACCATCAGGGAGAATGCCTGGCCAGCACAGAGACCTGCTTTTATATGATTTCCCATGCTCCACCATGAGTGACATCTGCTCAAATTTATCAACTTCTGCTCCAGAAACTCTCAGATGTGAGATCTGTGGAACAAAGCTAATTATTTCAGGGAACCCTTCCTTTCTTTCCTAAATAAAAGCTGCTAATGCCACATTAACATTTCCAGACTCCTGTGCACAGCCACCAGAACATGGGTGGGATGAAAAACCCAGCCAGGGATCTGCAGGCCTGCAACCTGTCTTGTAAACAGCCTGGCAAGCTAATCTGTATTTTTAACATGAGCTGCTAAGAGGGGCTGGGCCCTGTGACCAAGGGCTGGGAAGGACTGCACCGGCCAAGAGCTGTGTGGGTTTCTCCAGATTAATCCTCTCCTGAAGAGTTAGAAGTCTTGAAGGGCATCAGACCCATCACTGCCCACCAAGTAGCCTTGAACTATGCACATGGCTGTGCTGGAGGCTTTGAAAAGATAGATTAAAAAGTGATTAAAAAATCCTCCAAGACAAAAAATAGATTTTAAAATTATTTTAAAAATCCTCCAAGAAAAAAAAAATTAATCTACCTTGGTTATAAAACCTCCTTTTATGGAGCAGCTTGGAGTAATAAGGTTAACGTTTAGCAGTATATATTCAGGGATAAGAAGGATATGAACCTGCTGGGGCAGGTCCAGATAAAGCCTCAAAAATGGTCTGAGCATAGAAGCCCTCTGCTGTGAAGCTAGGCAGAGACAGTTGTTCAGCTGGAAAAAAGAAGGCTCTGGGGAGACCTTCTTGTAGCCTTTCCATGTCTAAAGGCAGTTAGAAAAGGAGAGGGGGAGTCTTTTTACCAGGTTCTGTTGCAACAGGAGAAGGGGCAATGGTTTTAAACCAAAAGAGAGATATTTGGATAAGAGGTGAGGAATAAATGTTTTCACACTGAGGGTGGTGAGATGTTGGGAATGGTAGGACTTTTAGTGCTGTACAGCTGCTTGATCTGGACATACGGGAACATAAGCCATGGGTTCAGAATGTATAAAGGGGAAGAGTAGTGAGTTAAGTAAATAGAGGGTCGAAATGACCTTAGAGAATGTTGCCGCAGATGAAACAATGTAAAGCATGAACTCATGGTTTGTTGTCAATCTTTGCTTATCTGGTTGCTAATGTACGAGGTCTGTACTGAGGTCTGTCTTAATGACCAGTTAGGATTTGGCATGATCTTTTGGCTTGTATGTTAAGGTATATAACCAAGTCCTGAAAGTACAATAAATGGAACTTAGGCTGCATCAAGCTGCTCCCCGTCTCTCATCGTGGCAGTGAGACACTGGCGCAGGTTGACCAGAGAGGCAGTACATGGCCCATCCCTGGAACTCTTCCAGGTCAGGTTGTTTGAGGCTCTGACCAACCTGAACTAGTTGCAGATGCCCTTGCTCCTGAAGTGAGGGATGGTCTAGATGGCCTTTAAAGGTCCCTTCCAAACTAAATCATTCTATGGTTCTATGACTCATGCAGTATATTTCGCCTCACGCTCAGGTCACTACACATAAGAGAAAAGAAAATCACATGCAAACATGAAGCAGTAATAAAGCTAATCCTTGGTGGATTTTAATACTAGAATTTAAAAAATGGAACAATAAATGAAAGTTGGTATTAAATGAGCAAATAGAAATCATATGTGCATTTAAACATTTGTTAATATTCCATGCAGAGAAGAAAGCATATTTCAAAGCTGAAGAGCAGCAGACATACAGAGCTATAACAACCTGCCAAACATATCATGACAACCTGAATTAACATTCTTTGCTACCAAGGGAAGATCAAAGTAGGGCATAAAGTGGATAATTCCACAAGTTGATAGTCTTTCTAAATTGCATTTTGTCAATGTTCCTTATCAAATTTCATAGCGTTGCATCACTTTTGGAGGAAACTATTCTGAAGGATAGAAAGAGGAGAATTCAGAGCAGGTACTCAGCATCTCCAGTGATGCACTGTGGCTAAAAAAAACGAAACAAAAAGAGGTATAGACAGGTAAATATGAAACACTTCACTGGTGTTTTATTCAGACCTTGTGAAACTACTGAGCTTCTGGTATTTACATCAACACTGTGTGCAGTAGTTGTCTGGCATCTCCATAGTGGGAGAGAGAAGCCACTTCAGCAAGTTGTAAATGAAGCTAAAAGGATCATCACTGTAATATATTTTAACTGATGATAAACTGCAGCTCAGACAGGCTGAATAACTTTCCTGCTCAGGAAGTCAGTAAATGTTTAGATGGGAAACAGATAAAATGATTGTCTTGGAACCATCTCCTGACTTACTATTTACCACTAAATCACTGAAGCATTTTTAAAAGAGCAGCAAAACTTAAAAAAGGATAAACTCTGCTCAAGATATATTTTCTCCTAATCTAAATGCAAATTCTCCTAGTTTGTTAGGAGCTAAAATGTGCCTTTGAGGATGTGTTGCCAGGGCCTGAACAGCTGAGCGCTGGTAGTGATGGCTCTCCAATGAACATAATTTCTTTACTGAGCAAAAGAAATCCAACCACACAACTCCATTTGACCAGAGAAGTCCTAAAACACAGAATAATTCTGTTTTAAATACTGTCTTTTAAAATCAACAATTCCCTCAAATATACTTTAGCCTTGAATCTAAGATAAACACGAAGGTGGCATTCAGCTTAGTGTGCCCACAGCACTCCACTGGGAACTCATCCAGAGACTATAATCATAGAATCAACCAGGTTGGAAGAGACCTCCAAGATCATCCAGTCCAACCTAGCACCCAGCCCTAGCCAGTCAACTAGACCATGGCACCAAGCGCCTCATCCAGTCATTTGTATCAGCTTCTTCATACTTTTTTTTGTCCCCCCAGATTCTAATTATAGGTCCAATCAGACCTTTTTACTCCTGGGTTCAAGAATCCTCCACCAAAATTAAATTTTATGTTTGTCATACCTCAAGACTCCAATGAAATTATCCTCCAGTACACTGCCTGAGCTTCTTGAGTCAGCCCTTACAAGGCACATTGTTTCAACGCTGTCACCATCCGCACAGAAAACAATTCACATCTGAGGGTCTGCCAATTTAGTGCCACCTTCCTTGCACAGAGCCTGCCTATCTCCTCTCTCTGCAAGGATGAGGGCATGGAAGGGGCAAGCTGGTTACCCCATTCACTGCATCACTTTCTACCCTGTCCAAGCATCAGGCTTCTGAGGGGTTGTGTCACCCACTGCCAGTAACCTGCAATGTGCTGCCGTGTTTCTCTGACTCATGGGCTGCTCTAATCAATGTGATGACTAATAATACCATAAAGATAGGTCATTCCTCTGACTGCAGCCTGCTCTTTATTCAGCCTTAACCAAGAAGCTGTGAGCCAGCAGGAGCAGTGGCACTACTGCTTGCTATGGGTTTTGACAGAGAAAAGGAACACAGGAAATGGTGCAACTAGAGAGAGGTAGGTGGCTGCAAACATCAAATGCCATTGATGGCTGATGAGAAGACCGCAAGGATGGATGTTAGTGGCTGCAGGATTGGCTGGCTGCACACCTACTGCAAATTTCTTCTCTTACTATAGCTCAAATGAAAACCTCTCTGGCACAGAGATTTGAGAAACAAACCCCTTGAAAACACAGACAAACAGTAACCTGCAGGCTTCTGCAGTTACAGGAAAGCTCTCTGGAAAGGTTTAGAAGCACAACTGAGAAGGTATGAACTTGCTTCCGAAATACTACTGAAGATCCAGGATTTGGATTCAAATCCAGAGAAACACAGCAGGCACCACAGTAGGGGTGGAATGGTAACTTTCTACTTATATTGCCTTTTCCAGTCAACCACCACTCTCTCAGAAGGAAGAAAAGTGGAAGGTATGAAAAACACATATGTGGCTGAGAAATCTTCTGAACCCCCTGAAAGTGCCTGTGTACACTAAGATCACAAGACTGTTCATTATGCAGATTTAAAGGCCTATATAAACAGCTGGTAGTCCTGTCACTGAAGTCATTACATGATGGCTTTTGAGATTTAAACCCAGTTATCTCAACATTGTTTCTATTCAGCCCATCACAGTGGGATCTCTAATTTGTTCGACATAGTCAAGAGCAGAGTAGTCTATCTTGGACTAATTAGTGCTCTCAAAATGGAGCACCACACACTACACAGCACAAAGGCTGGTGTGAGCATTGCAGCTTCTCAGCCTTCAAAGCGTTCTTGTGATGCTAAAAATCTTTTGCAGGGTAAACATTTTCATTTCTCTAAGATTACTTCCAGCATTCTGTAAAATCCTGTTTGCGAGTTGGTAAAAAACTAGGAGTTTGAGAATGAAGACAGAAAGTGAATGAAACAGAAACTGCACAGATGTTGGTATGAACATGGTAGTGATATGGAAGAGCAATTATTTTTTTGTCCAACAAGAAACTAAAATTGTAACAATGCTGTCAAAACATTGGGAAGCCCTACTAGCTAATAATTTGATGTTACTACCAGCTAATAATTTGATGTTACTACCAGCTAATAATTTGATGTTACTACCAGCTAATAACTTGATGTTACTACCAGCTAATAACTTGATGTTAGCATAGAATGGTTTGGGTTGGAAAGGACCTTTAAAAATCATCTAGTCCAATCCCACCGATCCCAACTAGATCTGGTGGCTCAGAGCCCCAGAAAACCTGACCTGGTGTGTTTCCAGGGATGAGGCATCTTCCACATCTTTGGGCAACTTGTGACAGCATTTCAACACCATCACTGTAAAACAGTTCTTCCTTATCTCTAGTTTAAAGCTTTATTTAGTTTAAAACCATCACTTCTTGTCTGGTCATAACATGCCCTGTTAGAATCCCATCCCCATCTTTTTATAGGCCTTTAAGTACTGAAAGGGTACAAGAAGGTCTCCTCTGCATCCTTCTCTCTCCAGGCTTACCAATAAAGATGCTTCAGACTGAGAGAAAAGTCTCAGGTGGAGAAAAATTTCTCAAGGTTTTTGCTTTGTTTTTTTTCTTGGTGAAAATTATTTTATTGAAATAAAAGCTGCAATGGCAGACTTAAGCCCCTGTAACAAGCTTGCTTCAGAGAGATAACTGCAGAAAACTTGTCAACAACCTGAGCTGCAGATAATTCCCATTTATGCCTACATAAAAGCAGATTGCCCTACTTGTCTCCCTTCTCTTATACCTTCCCATGCAAACACAGATGTGCACATGGGGACCTAGAGCCGGGAATATCCTCTCATGGTGGAAAATGGATCACTGATGGCAGTGCTTGTAGCAAGCATGCTGCAATGACTTGCACTGTAAGCTCCTCAGGAGTTGCACAGAGACACTCTACTCCTGCCCAAACACAAATGCAATTATCCTTGAGGGTTACTGGGCTGGGGTCAGTAGAAATTGAACTCATCCGGCCAACCTGCTCCTACAAAAAAGACCACTGGAAAATGCACGAGGGTATGCTGGCAATGAGCCCTGTGAACCTCAGACTCATAAAGACCTCTCTACCTCCACAAATCTCAAAGACATCATGAGAGAAACAACAAGAGAGGTGGAAACCATCTGACTGAAAAAGCAAGCACAAGGTCACACCCTAAAGCCTAGAGGTGCCATCAATACAACATTGTATACTTAAGCAAGTTTCCAAGTCATCATTTTATCCTCCTGGGTCCTTCATCTCAAATGTTGTTTCAATGTCTGTTGCTGTGAAAGAGCAGCCAGCTTCCTGAGACCAAGAAGCCTGGCAGAGACTTTTTTTAAGACTAGCAGGAGGAGCAGGGAAAACAGTAGTACCAGTATCAAACAAAACACCAACAGCTACGGGGATGGGGCAAAGCAACAGCTCCGCAGCCTGCAGAAGTCTTTGGTGCCCAGGCCCCTTGA
Source organism: Pogoniulus pusillus (assembly GCF_015220805.1). Lineage (NCBI taxonomy): Eukaryota > Metazoa > Chordata > Aves > Piciformes > Lybiidae > Pogoniulus > Pogoniulus pusillus. The sequence goes on from NC_087269.1 coordinate 38,248,409, forward strand.
CTTCCAGTGATGGCTGAACTTTAATGTCTGTCTTGGCCTTTGTAAGTCACTGCAGCAGACGCAGGCTTCCAGATGACCACAGGAATGCACATGGTGATGCAGGGCAGGTCTGTGCACCCCAGGCAGCTGGATCAGATCCTGGAAAGCAATGCTAACACAATGCTGAGCCTCAGCCGCTAGACCACATCCCCAGTTTTAGTGCCACAGTACACTGCTCTTAGGCCACAACCCACTGACAACCAGGTAGAGCCAGAGATGGAGCTGGCATTCAGGATTTGGTGCTCAGATCTCCAGACACACCTCAGAGTATTTTCCTATTCCTGGGCACACTGTGTCCTACATAAACTCCAGGCTCTTTACCACTTGAAAAGCTGGCTTTGAAATATGTAATCAGGGATGAACCCTGCCATGTTTCCTTAGCTCAGCCAGCTTTTGGTGTCATCTGTGGGTGGGTGTGGTACATAAGCAGCCTAGGAGCTCTCTTTGGGAAGTGTATGGTCTCATTACACCCATAAAAACAAGAGGCTGGAGCCAAGAGAGGTGGTGCCACTCTTCTCCCTCACCATTTCCCACCCTTCCTCTCTCCAGTCACAGCACTGTTTAATGAGCTGGATTAGCCCTTTGAGCTGGTCCATCCTCCAAGAGGATAACTAAAAAAGATCTAATGCTAGATCAAAATGAGCATAGGAGCATGGAAGAGCCACAGAGTGACACAACAGGCAGTGACACTGCTGCTCATGCCCACAGCCTCCCTTGAACTAAATTATAGAATTACCTAATTGTTTTGGATGGAAAAGACCTGTAAGATCACTGAGGCAAATCCTGCTGGCTCAAGTGCAGACAGCTGTCTACCAGCATCCTTAAGTCCTTTTCTGCTGGGCAACTTTCCAGTCCCTCTGCCCCAACACAGTGCAAGGGCAAAATCACAACACTGGAATTTTGATGTCCACTTCCTATCTCAGCAAATGAAAACATGTTTGCATTCTTACCTGGACTACAACTGCCATTTTCCTGTCATTTTCATTTTGTTTCCTAAAACATGAGATTAAGTCCTTTTTTACTTAAAGTGTACATTGTACATGCTAAAATGGATTTCTCAGATAATAGAGATTAATGGTAACAATAAAATATCTCTTCCTTCCAGCTTTGTAAGCTGGCAAAAGGAATGGGAAGCTGTAACCACAGTGGGATGTCATCAGCAGAGACATCAGGACACAAGCATCCAGTGCCATTGGTGTGCACTAGAGGGGATACTCTTGTCTCTTCTGCAAGAGGAGTTACAGTCAGAAAAGCATCTGTAGGAAACAAAGATCCTCTGCTCTGGGACTCATTAATGGTACTAATCCTTCTGCACAGTAGCATGCACCAGGAGAAGTCCTAAACCACCAATTGGCAGGACTCAGAGCAAATTTAATATGCTCAATACACTACTGTACAACCCTCTGAACTGCAGCCTAGGTGGCTGTGCTTTATCAGGCATCTAGGAGGTCTGATATTAATTGAAGTTATGCTAGACAGCAGACAGGGGACATTTTTGCCATTATAAAAATATTAAGATCTCACAAACAGAAAATTATATGTGGCTACACAAAGGCAGATGAGATATGGAAACTAAAGGTTCTCTTTAGACAAATTCATCTTTAATGCCCAGCCACTAACAGAGGGAAATAGTAATTTACTTGAATAATTAATGCATATATTTCAGTATTATGCTTTCATTACTCATTAAACAAGCATTAAAGTGAATCTTTAATTATAATTTAAGTAGAACTGGATTTAACCTCTCAATTGTGTTTTGCAAAGTACTTGCAGAGGGGTTTGGGATGCTTTCAAAGATGATCAAAGGCAGCGATCAGGAGCACTGTGACCAGCAGGGCTGGGAAAGTGACTGTGAACCCTTACCCAGTACAGGTAATGTAACACCTTGAGTAGTGGGTTCAGTTTTCAGGCTGTCACTACAAGAAGGAGACTGAGGTGCTGGAGTGTGTTCAGAGAAGGGCAGCAAAACTGATAAAGGGTTTGCAGAATGGGTCTTAAGAATTGCAGCTGAGGGAACTTGGGTTGTTTAGTCTGGAGGAAAGGAGGGTGAGAGGAGACCTCACTCCAAGTCCTGAAAGGAGGTTTGTGCAAGGTGGGTTGGCCTCTTCTCCCAAGTAACAAGTGATAGGATAACATTAAATGGCCCCAGGTTGTACCAGAGGGTACAAATTTTAGGTTGGATGTTAAAAGCAACTTCTTCCCTGAAAGGGTTCTCAAACACTGGAACAAGCTGGCCACATTGCCATCACTGAAGGTCTTTGAAAGATGCAGAGACGCGGTGCTGAGGGACATGATTCAGCACCAGCGTAGGAACAGTTAGACAAGGGATGGACTCAGTCATCTTAAAGGTCTTTTCCAACCAAAACAATTCTATGATTTTATGATATTTACCACTAACTCCTGGCCTGTGTCAGCGCCTGTGGGGAGAGCTGCTGGTCCTGGCACAGACCTCTAGAACCACAGGGCAGCACAGCCCTAAAACATCTGAAGCCAAGTACATAAACCTGGGAAACTGAAGTGGGGAATGAATTTAAGCAGCTTTTAAACTATAATTCATGCTTTGTGCTTTGTTTACTTGTGCTTATCCAGGTCTTACTATAAAACCTCATTAAGTAGCTGAAGTAAGATAGACTCTGTCCTACCACAACAAACAGCACAGATGTGCACATCTGTAGTCTCCAGTGCAAAGCATTCCAAGAGCCCTGAGATGCAGACTGCACCCAGTTTCTCCACACCCAATAGCATTCCATGGGGATCAAAAATATTTACGTTCCCTAGTGTTGAGGACATAAAAGATTTGCTTTCCTGCTTCTTCCAGGCAACCCATTGGGTTGCTTCAAGTTTTCAACTGATTGACTTTTCAGTAGAATAACACTGCTTCAAAACACCACTGGTTTAAACCCAAAATGTAAAGAGGGATGCTAATCAATTCACAGTATCACAGTATCATCAGGGTTGGAAGAGACCTCACAGATCATCAAGTCCAACCCTTTACCACAGAGCTCAAGGCTAGACCATGGCACCAAGTGCCACGTCCAATCCTGCCTTGAACAGCTCCAGGGACAGTGACTCCACCACCTCCCCGGGCAGCCCATTCCAGTGTCCAATGACTCTCTCAGTGAAGAACTTTCTCCTCACCTCCAGCCTAAATTTCCCCTGGCATAGCTTGAGGCTGTGTCCTCTCGTTCTGGTACTGGCCACCTGAGAGAAGAGAGCAACCTCCTCCTGGCCACAACCACCCTTCAGGTAGTTGTAGACAGCAATAAGATCAATAAATCCTTTTTTTCAAATCAACTGAATTAAGTATCATCCATATGACAATTATGAAAAAAGAAAAAAACACAAAGAAAAATAAGTTGTTTAACATTTTGAGTCTAGAGATAATATTTGGAGAGGTGTTACTGGGAGAGAGCTTCTCAGAGCAAATCATTTTACTCACTGGATATTGAATCTATTTACCATTAGAGTAATAAAGCAACCTAATTAACTTGAATTAGGAAGTCACAGGGTTTAGATGCATTGATTTAGCAGCCTTGTATAGAGCTGCTGGGCAGACAAGTGTTCTTTTACAGCTAGCTCATTGCTGGGGGCTTCATGAGCCAAGTAGCAAGTCCACACCTGAAGCTGCTGAGAAGACCAGACTTGGATTCCTACTCTCAAATTCCATCTGTCTCTCTACCTGTCACTTTTCTCTCCATACCAGTCTTTCTGTGAGCCATGATGGGTATGAAATGTCATTTACTTAACAGAAGGATGGAGCACCTCTCCTGTGAGGACAGACAGAGTTGGTGCTGTTCAGCCTGGAGAAGAGGTGGCTTCAGGAAGACCTTATTGAAGTGTTTCAGTACTTAAAATGGGCTTATAAGAAAGATAAGGACAATCTTCTTCACAAGGCCTGTTGTGACAAGACGAGGAGTGATGGTTTTAAAGAGGATTTAGACTACAGATAAGGAAAAAAAAAGTAAGCACTGCAGTGAGACCCTGACCTAGGTTGCCCAGAGAGGTGGTAGGCACTCCATTCCTGCAATCATTTCAGGTCAGCTTGTCTGGAGCTCTGAGCAACCTGCTCTAGTTGCGGATATCCCTGCTGACTGCAGGAGGTTGGACTAGAGGACCTCTAAACGTCCTTTCCAACCCAAAGCAGCTTGTTTGGGGCTCTGAGCCACCTGCTCTAGTTGCAAATATCCCTGCTGACTGCAGGAGGTTGGTCTAGATGACCTTTAAACATCCCTTCCAACCCAAAGCTGTCTTCAACTTTATGATTCTATTATTCCTGTCACCTCTTAAATTACCAGCAATTTGCATCATGCTGAAGAACATCACTGTATGTGACAATGACAAGTCCCCAAGGAAGACTCCTTCCACTGCCATAGCTACAGACCCACTGCTGGTCACAATTCTACTTACCACTGAGTGGGTGAGGAATGGTGTATTGCTTTTTCTTGCTTGAAGAAGATGCAGAGGAAAGCTTGCGAGCAAGAAGCCCTCCTTGGTTGCTTGCAGGAGCATTGCTCTGCTGGGCTTTCCTCAGCTGGACCATATGTTCAAGTCTCTTCAGCCTTTCTTGTGAACGAGAGATGAACTGAGGGTTGTGCATTTCTAGTGCTTCCTAAATGAAACAGAGATACCACTTTGCTTTTAAAAGCATCACAAGGGTTAAAAAAAACAACATCCCACAACCATGTGATAATTATCTAATGGGGTTCAACAACAGATCATCAGTGAAAATGATTGCTTGACTAAGTGGAAGTCAGCAAACTGCCTTCCCATCTGTCTATACTTCCTTTTGCTGTTAGCTGCCCTGGTGTGAAATTTCCAGGTCAGACAAAGGAGAGTTTCTGGGCAAAAAAAAAACCCCACCAACAAACCCATACCAAAAACTTGCTGAAAACATATCCAAAAGAGTTTGAATTACGTATTTTTATAAATTATCCACATTTAAGTTCTTGATGTTTTGCCTAATTCCTCCTCACACCCCATTGCTGAAGCAGCTTGTCACTGACAGTTCACAAACTTCCCTGTTTATTTAGCTTGTCAAGCAAATCTAGTCATGGACGATCCAGGAAGAAAATGCTTTCCAGTCAAAGGCTGCTTCAACATTTAGGAATGTCTCAGGACAGAAGACAAGAGCAGAGACAGGCCTACAACCCATGCCAGGGGAGAAGGCAGGAAAGTGTGTTGGCTGCTGGACCTCATTATCAGTGTGAGGTCATGTCCACACCTACAGCTGCCACTCCTGGTTCTGGATGCTGTGTACCTCTGGGGAAACTGGCATTTTCAAGCTATAATTTCCAAAAAGGTCTTTAGGGAATTTCTAAGTCCTCAAACTCTTACCAAGTTCCACTGCAGGAATACCAGGTGGAGCTTAGAAAGGGGAGCTTTTACAACCAGACAGCCAAGCAATCTCAGCAGCTGATACAAGCTACCAAAATGTAATGGCTGGACTTGACCTTTAAGGTCTTTTCCAAATGAAATATTTTACAAGTCTCTGATTCTAAAACTTCACTGGAATGGAAGAAAAAAAAATAAGGAAATGTGAACTTCTGCCCCCCCAGCCACTTCCTAGAATGGCTAGGTTTGGAAGGAACCTAAAAAGGCCATCTAGTCCAATCTCTCTGCATTACACAGGGACATCTGCAACTAGAAGAGGTTGCTCAAAGTCCTGTCCAACTTGACCCTGGGTTCTGGGGGTGGTGGCTTCAACCACTTTTCTGGACAACCCAGGCCAATGTCTCATCACCCCGCATAAAAAAATTCTTCCTTCTATGTCTCTCTTCCAGTTTAAATTCATCCCCTCTTGCCCTGCTGCAACAGGCTCTGCTAAAAAAGACTGTCTCCACCTTTGTTATCATCCCCATTAAACAGACACAATGCAGTAAACAAAAAGAAAAAAGAAAGGGGAAGAGGGAAAAGGGAAGAGCGAGAGAGAGAGAGAGGGAAAAGGGAAGAGCGAGAGAGAGAGAGAGGGAAAAGGGAAGAGCGAGAGAGAGAGAGAGGGAAAAGGGAAGAGCGAGAGAGAGAGAGAGGGAAAAGGGAAGAGCGAGAGAGAGGAGAGGGAAAAAGGAAGAGCGAGAGAGAGGAGAGGGAAAAGGGAAGAGCGAGAGAGAGGAGAGGGAAAAGGGAAGAGCGAGAGAGAGGAGAGGGAAAAGGGAAGAGCGAGAGAGAGGAGAGGGAAAAGGGAAGAGCGAGAGAGAGGAGAGGGAAAAGGGAAGAGCGAGAGAGAGGAGAGGGAAAAGGGAAGAGCGAGAGAGAGGAGAGGGAAAAGGGAAGAGCGAGAGAGAGGAGAGGGAAAAGGGAAGAGCGAGAGAGAGGAGAGGGAAAAGGGAAGAGCGAAAGAGAGGAGAGGGAAAAGGGAAGAGCGAGAGAGAGGAGAGGGAAAAGGGAAGAGCGAGAGAGAGGAGAGGGAAAAGGGAAGAGCGAGAGAGAGGAGAGGGAAAAGGGAGGAGCGAGAGAGAGGAGAGGGAAAAGGGAGGAGCGAGAGAGAGGAGAGGGAAAAGGGAGGAGCGAGAGAGAGGAGAGGGAAAAGGGAAGAGCGAGAGAGAGGAGAGGGAAAAGGGAAGAGCGAGAGAGAGGAGAGGGAAAAGGGAAGAGCGAGAGAGAGGAGAGGGAAAAGGGAGGAGCGAGAGAGGAGAGGGAAAAGGGAAGAGCGAGAGAGGAGAGGGGAAAGGGAAGAGCGAGAGAGGAGAGGGGAAAGGGAAGAGCGAGAGAGGAGAGGGGAAAGGGAAGAGCGAGAGAGAGGAGAGGGGAAAGGGAAGAGCGAGAGAGGAGAGGGGAAAGGGAAGAGCGAGAGAGGAGAGGGGAAAGGGAAGAGCGAGAGAGGAGAGGGGAAAGGGAAGAGCGAGAGAGGAGAGGGGAAAGGGAAGAGCGAGAGAGGAGAGGGGAAAGGGAAGAGCGAGAGAGGAGAGGGGAAAGGGAAGAGCGAGAGAGGAGAGGGGAAATGGAAGAGCGAGAGAGGAGAGGGGAAAGGGAAGAGCGAGAGAGGAGAGGGGAAATGGAAGAGCGAGAGAGGAGAGGGGAAAGGGAAGAGCGAGAGAGAGAGGAGAGGGAATAGGGAAGAGAGAGAGGAGAGGGAAAAGGGAAGAGAGAGAGAGGAGAGGGAAAAGGGAAGAGAGAGAGAGAGAGAGCGAGAGAGAGAGGGAGAGAGAGAGATGGAAAACAGAAGAGAGAGAGAAAGAGAGAAGAGGAAAAAGGGCAGAGAGAGAGAGGGAAAAGGGAAGAGAAAGAGAAATTTTAAAAGAATAACTTCCAAAAAATTCAACTCCCACATTAGGCAACAAATTGACATTTTACCCGCAGCGTCCATGGGGCTGGTGGAGTTTTCTCCAGCAGAATTCTGGTTTCTGGCCGAGTGTGTGGGTCATTTTTCTTGTGAGGAACATCTAGCAGATAAGCCTTAGATAGTGCTACCCAGTGGGCTCCATCCCACTTGTCCTCCTCCACCTCACACTCTTTCAATTTGTCACTTGAAGCACAGAATTCATAATTACCTTCAAGAGATTTAAAAGTTCGTTAAGAGTGCGCGGTTAATTTTTTATTGGCTTCTCCACCTCATTAGACATAGAGGGCAATTTCTGAAATAAGAATGCCAACGTATTATTAATAGGCCTCATTAAGCAAAAATAGATCAAATCTAACCATAGGTGCTACTCACTGCTCTGTGACACCCCCAGTGTCGTTCACATTAAGCCGGACGTCACATCAAAGCATAAGGTAACTGCTCGGTCACTTAGCTCCATTTGCTGGGATTCACTTCCCAGATGCCAGACACTTCTGTGGCACTGTTACATCATGGAAATTTGTCACTCTGGTTTGCAGCTTGAGTTCATCTCAATTTATTGCACACATTGTGGGAAATACGTTGAGGGATCTGGGGGTGCTGATTGATACCCGCCTGAACATGAGCCAGCAGTGTGCCCAGGTGGCCAAGAGAGCCAGTGGCATCCTGGCCTGCATCAGGAATGGTGTGGTCAGCAGGAGCAGGGAGGTCATTCTGCCCCTGTACTCTGCACTGGTTAGACCTCACCTTGAGTCCTGTGTTCAGTTCTGGGCCCCCCAGTTTAGAAGGGACGTTGAGATGCTTGAGCGTGTCCAGAGAAGGGCGACGAGGCTGGGGAGAGGCCTTGAGCACAGCCCTACGAGGAGAGGCTGAGGGAGCTGGGATTGGTTAGCCTGGAGAAGAGGAGGCTCAGGGGTGACCTTATTGCTGTCTACAACTACCTGAGGGGAGGTTGTGGCCAGGAGGAGGTTGCTGTCTTCTCTCAGTGGCCAGCGCCAGAACAAGAGGACACAGCCTCAGGCTGCACCAGGGGAGATTTAGGCTGGAGGTGAGGAGAAAGTTCTTCCCTGAGAGAGTCATTGGACACTGGAATGGGCTGCCCGGGGAGGTGGTGGAGTCACCGTCCCTGGAGCTGTTCAAGGCAACGTTGGACGTGGCACTTGGTGCCATGGTGTAGCCTTGAGCTCTGTGGTAAAGGGTTGGACTTGATGATCTGTGAGGTCTCTTCCAATACTAATAATACTGTAATACTGTTTGTGATACTGTGATGGTTATGGACCTTAACTGCATACAATTTCTCCTGACCATACTGAGGCTTTCACAAACACTACACTTGTTATTCCCCTTGCTGGCAACACAGTTTTCCACTGTTTCTCTCTATTCATTAGCCAGTAGAATGACTCTATGGAAAAAAAAAAAAAAAAACCCAAAACAAACAAAAGGTTAGAATCATAGAATCACAAAATCAGTCTGGGCAGAAGAGACTCCTAAAGATCATTGCATCCAATTGTTAAGCCAGCATAGTCAAGTGCACCACTAAGCCATGTCCTTCAGCATTCCATCTACAAGGCTCTGAAACCCCTCAAGGGATGGTGGCTATCACTGCCCTGGGCAGCCTCTTCCAAGGCATTCCAACCTTTTTGGGGAACTTTTTGGGGAAAAAAATGTCCCTAACCTCCAACTTAAACTTCATTGGGTGCAACTTGAACTTTAATCTTGTCTTATTTGTTTGGTAATTGGAAAAAGACACCAGTGCCCACCTCACTCCATTTGCCTTTCAGGTAGTTCTAGGCAGTGAGAACATCTCCCCTGAGCCCTTTCTCCAGGCTGAACAATCCCAGTTCCCTCAGCCACACCTTGTGAGACTTGCACTCTAGACTCTTCACCAGCTTGGTTGCTCTTCTTTGGACATAGAATCATAGAATCAAGCAGGTTGGAAGAGACCTCCAAGATCATCCAGTCCAACCTAGCACCCAGCCCTAGCCAGTCAGCTAGACCATGGCACCAAGTGCCTCATCTAGTCTTTTCTTGAACACCTCCAGGGACGGTGACTCCACCACCTCCCTGGGCAGCCCATTCCAATGCCAATCACTCTCTCTGCCAACAACTTCCTCCTAACATCCAGCCTAGACCTACCCCGGCACAACTTAAGACTGTGTCCCCTTGTTCTGTTGCTGCTTGCCTGGGAGAAGAGACCAAGCCCCACCTGGCTACAGCCTCCCTTCAGGTAGTTGTAGACAGCAATGAGGTCTGCCCTGAGCCTCCTCTTCTCCAGGCTAAACAACCCCAGCTCCCTCAGCCTCTCCTCATAGAGTGTGTGTTCCAGGCCCCTCTCCAGCTTTGTTGCCCAACACCTCAATGTCCTTGCAGTGACAGGCAAATTACATGTGAGAGACATATTACTATGAAAGCTGATGATTCTCAGAGTCCTCTATTGCGAGCAAAAAGACTTTTTTCTGCACTTATAACTACACTTTAATAGTCTACGACTGCTATTCCCTGCACTAATTACAACCCAAAGAGGCTATGCACACAAAAATCAGAGTTGACAAGATTCTCATTTAAAGGACAGAACTAATCCAAAATAACAAAGGAACTTCAGAAGAGCTCCATATGAACTATTTGGAAAAGTCACACTGGAGTACTCCTTCCTTGCCAAAAAGTTTGATTTCTAGAACTAAATATCTGGGAACAAAGCCCATTACTGTTTTATTTCAATTTTTGGTTACAATAAACTTGAAATATTTTCCTCTTTATGACATATTGTACATATTATATTGCACTTACCAAAAAAAAAAAGAGAAAAATTAAAATGGTCTGTGTTGGGTACACTTGCCTTACACAAGCCTGAACTCTATTTCCTCCATAATCTTGTTCTTGTTAACATTTTGGGGAAAAGAAAACACCTTGAAAGCTGTGAACATGAAATTAAACTCCTTGATAAGCCACGTTTACAGAGGTGTCAATTAACTTTAGCTTTGACAGATCCCTGTAGATGCTTCAGTTCTGTAATCCAAAGTCACTTCCCGTTAGTGAAAAGGCATCATTTAACTGCAGGCACTGGAGGCAGAATGCAGACTTCTCTTACTGTGCTAGTTTGAAGCTAGCTAGAATGGTTTGATGAGAAGAACTAGATTACAGGCTGTGAAAGAGAAAAAATGGTGATGTCTACTTCACTTATAGGCTTGCTGAGATGTATAAGAACATGAACATGAATACAGATAACAGGGTCATTCTCTGGGCTTTGTGGGCTGCATCTCCCTCTCTAACCTAACCTGCCATCTGTCTGACTAATCCATTTGCTTCCTAATCCCCCTGGCCATCCCTCCAAGCTACCTTGAGCATAAGGCAAAGTCTTGGGTAAAGTAGAGGGGTGAGAGGAAGGTGGAAGGGTGGTCGAGAGCCCCTCCTGGGGACTCAGGTTTCTGGGAGAGCTGTTGTGTTTCTGTATCACTTTCTAACTTGTGTATTTCTGTATGTAGCTGTATATACTGTAAATATCTGCTTGTATATTGTGCCAAGATGTAAATATAAGCTTCATTCAGTTTCCAGAGCCACTGAGCCTAGTCTGGGTGATATTCCAAAGTGTGTGGGAGGGGGAGATAACACCCAAACCATCACACTTATCCTAAACTGATGTTTTATTCAGGACCTTTATATTCAACCATGAAAAAGTTCTGCCTATTAAAAATAAAAGGAATCTGTAAAACAATTGCTGGAAGAAAGTAGGTTTTATGACCAGTAGAACATATTTAAGGTATTACTGGAGTAAATGCCTCACAAACCTACTGACACTAAAGTTAAATTAACATTACAGTATATCTTACTTGGCTTCTGCACAAATCAATTATTCTCATGTCATCTCCATTACACCTTTGTGAATAAAGGTTAGAAGTAAAACATCCCAAACAGTGCTGAACTGCATGAAATTGTGACTTATATGCTGAAAATATGTTGATAAGTTAACTGTTAAACCTCTTTCTGCATAAGTTAACTGTTAAACCTTTATTTTCTTCATGATGTCTACAAAGAAAGTATCTCATTCTATGCTTGTCCATCACATACTTCAGGCTGTTGTGTCAAAAAATAAGATTACAGATTATGAGGGGACTAGAACAATTCTCTTATGAAGGAAGACTGAGAGGATTGGGTCTTTTCAGCCTGGAAAAGAAAAGATTGAGAGGTTTTCCCATAAACATTTATAAATACTTAAAGGCCAGGTGTCAGGAGCACAGGACAAAGGGGTTTTTTTCAGTGGTGTTCAGTGGCAGGACAAGTGACAACAGGCACAAACTTGCACATAGGAAGTTCTATCTAAATCACAGAATCAAGCAGGTTGGAAGAGACCTCCAAGATCAGCCAGTCAACCCAGCACCCAGCCCTAGCCAGTCAGCTAGACCATGGCACAAAAGTGCCTCATCCACTCTTTTCTTGAACACCTTCAGGGACAGTGACTCCACCACCTCCCTGGGCAGCCCATTCCAATGCCAATCACTCTCTCTGCCAACAACTTCCTCCTAACATCCAGCCTAGACTTCCCCCACCACAACTTGAGACTGTGTCCCCTTGTTCTGTGGCTGGGTGCCTGGGAGAAGAGACCAAGCTCCACCTGGCTACAGCCTCCCTTTAGGTAGTTGTAGACAGCAATAAGGTCACCCTTGAGCCTCCTCTTCTCCAGGCTGCACACCCCCAGCTCCCTCAGCCTCTCCTCACAGGGCTGTGTTCCAGGACACTCACCAGCTTTGTTACCCTTCTCTGGACATGTTCCAGCACCTCAACATCTCTCTTGAATTGAGGGGCCCAGAACTGGACACAGTACTCAAGGTGTGGCCTGACCAGGGCTGAGTACAGGGGCAGAATAACCTCCCTTGTCCTACTGGCCACACTGCTCCTGATGCAGGTCAGGATGCCATTGGCTCTCTTGGCCACCTGGGCACACTGCTGGCTCATCTTCAGCTACTATCTACCAGTATCCCCAGGTCCCTTTCTTCCTGGAACTTGAAGAGTGACAGAGAATTGGAATAGGCTGCACAGAGAGGTGGTAAAGTCTCCATTTCTGGAGACATTCAAAACCTTCCTGGATGTGTTCCTGTGTGACCTTCTTTAGGTAAACCTGCCTTGGCAGGGGCCTTGCTCTCAATGATCTCAAGAGGTCCCTTCCAATCTGTGATTCTGTAAAGCGAAAGGAAGCTATCAGAACACAGTTGTAAAATTAACCACACTTCTGGTGTTTGTTGGTTGGCCTGGAACTGCTTGACCCTGCAATTTTAATGTTTTTTCAATATTTTCTTGAATCTGCTTACAAAGTAAGCCTATCTTTCTCATTTTAATCTTGTTTGCTATGAACCATAGCAATGTATACACTTAGATTAGCTGATTGATCTCTCACCAGATGACTCACACTCAGCACTTAAAGCTGGACACAAATGGCCTGACTTTCCATTATTTCACTTTTTTCTTTAAGACTGATCTCATCTTATTATTGAAACCATATTCCTAACAACCACAGCAGGATTTGTACCTTACTTTTTAGGAGCTGGTTTTGCTCGTGAACATTTTCTTCCAAGAGGATTCTTGATGAAGCTTTTATATTGCACATACTCCTGGAGAGAAACGTTTTTGGTTGCAGGATGCACTGTGCTTGGAACTCTTTGCATTTAGAGGTGCCTTTGGAGGGATCTCTTGTTTTCAGTGAGCCATCAGTAGTAGCAGCAACTGACTTTCTAGATGCTGTATCTGAAAGAGAGACAGAGAATGTTGCATCGCTCCTGCCCATAGTGCATGGTTACAGAATCATAAAATCAACCAGGTTGGAAGAGACCTCCAAGATCATCCAGTCCAACCTAGCACCCAGCCCTAGCCAGTCAGCTAGACCATGGCATCAAGTGTCTCATCCAGGCTTTTCTTGAACACCTCCAGGGACGGTGACTCCACCACCTCCCTGGGCAGCTCATTCCAATGCCAATCACTCTCTTCGGGAAGAACCTCCTCCTAACATCCAGCCTGTACTTCCCCCAGCACAACCTGAGACGGTGTCCCCCTGTTCTATTGCTGGTTGCCTGGGAGAAGATGCTACCCCCCACCTGGCTACAATGTCCCTTCTCTTTTCCCAACAGCATTTATGTTCAGGGGAAACACAGAAGAAACAACTTCAAATTCCATGACACAGGAACATTTTTCTTCTCAGCCCTCTAGTCCTCACCATTTTTATATCTTGCAAAACTGCTTTCAGCTTTGTGCTTTCAAAGCTGCAACCAATACAAATGTTATCATGGCTCAGTACTGTGGCCTGTTGTCTTGACTGTCTTCAGCAATGGCCTGAATGAGGGGACTGAGGCATCCTCAGTAAGTTTTCAAATGACACCAAGGTGGGTGGGAGTGCTGATCTGCTCACAGGTAGAAAAGCTCCACAGAGAGACATGGATAGGTTGGACTGATAGGTCAAGCTGGCAGGTCCTGCACGAGGGTCACAAGCCCATGAAACAGTAGAGGTTTGAGGAAGACAGTGTGGGAAAGGACTTCAGGGTGTTGTTTGACATCTGGCTGTGTAAGAGCCACGGTGCGCCTAGGTGGTCAAGATGTCCAGCAGCATCCTGGCCAGGAAGAGTGTGACAAGCAGGAGTAGAGAAGTGATAGTCCCCCTGTACCCAGCACTGCTGAGGCTGTGTCTTGAATATTGGGTTCAGCTTTAGGCCCCTCATTAGAGAAAGACACCGAGGTGCTGGAGGGTATCTACAGAAGTGCAATGAGGCCGACGAAGGGTCAAGAGGGGTCATTGAGCCTGGAAAAAGGAGGGGAAACTGTCACACTATGCAAATCCCTATAAAGAGGTTGGAGCCATGTGGGGGTTGGTCTTTTCTCCTTCATAACAAGGGATAGGACAAGAGGAAATGGCCTCAATTTCCACGAGGGGACCTTCAGGTTGAATATTAGGAAAATTTTCTTCCCTGAAGGGTTGCCATGTCCTGAACCAGGCTGCCCAGGGCAGAGGTGGAGTCCCCATCTCTGAACGGAGTTAAAAGCTCTGCAAAGGTGGTACTGAGTGACAGAGTTTAGTGGTGGACTCATCAGTGCTGAGTTAACAAATTCCAATGGTCTTAAAGGAGTCTTCCAACCAAAACAATTCTGATTCTATGGCTGCCAAGCAGTTGCACTGAAACACTGTTACTGATAGAAATAATTACAGTGGATACTCTCCATCAAGTGCCCTTCTTAACAACCTGTACACACTCCAATGGGAAGTGCTGAAGGACTCAAGATACCTCTGACAATAAGGTACAATAAGGTGGCTTTGTCTTGTCACCACTTGTGAGGAACATTGTAGATTATCTAGAATTGTCCAGAATTGCAGTTATGGATCCAATGATGGCTGTGGTGAAAATTAAGGTCCAAGAAACTTCTGGTTCAGGGTTTAATCTTTCTGCAGTCGAGTGGCTGTCTTAGAAGCATAATCCAACCAGAGCATTTCTAGTTCCTTGTTTTCCCTCTGTGCAAAGCTGCAGCAGTAATCAGCAGCAAAAAAGGTCCAATTTGTACAAGATTTATCCTGAAATTGTTGTGAGGAGAAAAGTGTTACAGAGCAGCTACAACTGCAGGACTCTGTCATGTCAAGAGCCACAAGAGCTAGTCAGGAAAACTAAGTTCTGTGCTAAACAGATCTTGAAAGATGATTCGAGGTGACCACCAGTACTGACATCAAAGTCCTGGAAAATTGAGACTGGACAACTGAGAAGACAGAAGGGTCCATTTTCAAAGGTGAATATTAGGTAGAGATTAGAAGAGGGAATAGAATAGAGTGGAAGAAAAAGGGCAGGGAAAAAAAAAAAAGGAGAACAAAAAGGGGGAAAAAAGGAAAAGAGGTCAGGAGACTAGATCCAAAGAATTATGGACAGCATGGAAAGGGCATCAGCAAGGCAGGAAGCAAGGAGGAGTCAGCTGGAACTATTTTATGTCCCTGTAAGCTACTACCCAGGGCAAACTGGGTAGCAAGGCACCCACACAGCATGACTCTGCTCTTTCTCCTTAATCAAATGCACAAGCAGCTTATTGGCAGCTCTAGTTACAGGCTGACCCAAGACCTAAGGATTTACATAGATGGAAATGATTGATAGCTATTAAAAAAATCTCTGAAAGAAGGCAAGTGAGAAATTCGGGAGTTACAAGAGGGGAAAAAACAACCAACCAAGAAAACCCACAAAACCAACTTGTTTGAGACCTAAGTACAAACTCAGAACAGGCAGGGATTATGCCACTCTATACTGCAGATGTAACACTAACCAATTGGTGGTTTCATGACAAATGGTTTTAGAAGTGGGCACATAACCCTTTTCTCTGCTGCTAACCCTCTCTAAACACTTCTTTGCAGTGTCTTGGTTGAGGACAGAAGGAAGATTAGGCATGTTTTTCTGCATGGAGAGTGTGAGATGGCACACCACGTCAGACACTTCTTTATCTCACAGTCATTGAGTAAATTCAGATCCTGCACTGCTGTGCAGGAAGTTTTCAGTTGACTTTCCTAATCCTTAATCCACTTGCAGTAGATGAGAAATACTCTTTGCTGCAAAATGATAGTCTCCTACACACTTTAGTGATCTGAATGGCTCATGTTTCTTTTTTGTCATAGAATCATAGAATCAACCAGGCTGGAAGAGACCTCCAAGATCATCCAGTCCAACCTAGCACCCAGCCCTAGCCAGTCAACTAGACCATGGCATTAAGTGCCTCATCCAGTCTTTTCTTGAACACCTCCAGGGACGGTGACTCCACCACCTCCCCGGGCAATCACAGACATTTAGGTACAGCATCTCATGTCTTTCCCTTACCATGCAGACTGGAAAGATTTTAACACCTGAAGTTCCATTTGGCATCTGCCCATACAAGGAGGAGGAGTTAAGTTCTCAGGGTATCCTCTAGTAGGGGATGCCCAAAGATCAGCATAGACAGAAAAAATACCTTTTCTCATTAACTTCATTGAGATAAACACAATCTTAAGCAATTTCACAGCCCTACAGAAAATCTGGTCAAAAGAAGAATGAGCTCCCAGCATCCAGTTTAGCATCCAGGCTTTCCTTCTTCTCTCTGGTATAACTTATTTTTCTCCTTACTTTCTGCTTTATCTTTTATCAAAACTTCTCAGATGAAAATAGTTTTGATGCAAATACTCTCCACAAACTATATATGCTCAGTTCTGCATATATATATATATATACACTCAGTTGAGCCTCATGAATATGCAATTATTTGTTCCCATGTTCCCTGTCCAGCCTCATACCTGCCATTACACACTGTTTCTTCTTTTTTTTTTTTGTAACATAGGGGCAAAAAAACACTGGGTCAGATTAATGGAGTCATGGGCATCAAATAGTGTTTGTGGGAGAAGGTAGGAGGTGGTAGCAAAGGAAAAGATGAAGAAAGCAGCAGGTAGCATTAAGTAACTGCAGAGTAGCAGAGAAGGAAGTCTCTCCACAAAGCCAAGATACCAGAAGGATAGAAGAGGGAAAAAAGAGGAAGAAAAAAAAAAAAAAAAAAAAAAAGAGGGCAGCTAAGCTACAGAAAGAGCTTGAATGAAAAGAGGTTATCTCTTTAAATCATCTTTTAAATTAAAATAGTTGACTGGCCAGCAGAAAGGAGAAGAAAAGAAACTAGAGAGGAGAAAAGAGTTTCTGCTTAGTCAAGGCAGCATAACAGCAGGAGATAATTTTTCTTCATCTCAAGAAATGGTTTGTGCAATGAACTTGTGTTGTGAAGCCAACCAAGTCCTTCACTGAGATTGTCAGACTGCTCAAAACACTGTTGTGTCCTCAGGAGAGCTATTTGCTATGGCTGGGCATCAGTATCCAAAACTACAGGACTTATCATCAAGGTGGTGAAAATAGGCCAAAAAGTAGTGGAATGAATAAAGCAGTGTGAATGAAGAAGTTGAAGTAGACATTGCCATAGTTTCCTTTTCACAGCCTATAATCCAATTCTTCTTACCAAAATATCCCAACTAGGCTCAAAGTAGCAGAATAAGTCACATCTCTCTAGCATCTCACAACATGTCATCTTTCTCTAATGTCCTAGAATGTGGATCTCAACAACAGGAGGAAGAGTTGCCTGGAGTATTCACACTCCATTTACTCTGAACTACCAAACTAGCTATTTGTGGCTTCCAAGTGTAACTAAAGTAACCTTCAAGAACTGTGATATAAGCCCCAGAATTTTTCTTACATACAGAGAGCCTTCTCTTTTCCTCTGCACTCCTTCCCTGCTGAAAAGAAATGCCCCCAGTAATCTTCTGCTCACAAGGTGTGGGGAATCCCAGGGAAAGAAAGGGAAGGGGAAGCAGGAATGAGTGTCTAGAATTAGAAAAAGGTGATGGCTACTACTTAGCAGTTTATGACAAGAAGAATGCCTAAGCAGTAATTTCATAAAGCCATATTCCATATGAAATTCAGGTGTAACAACACCGTATTCTTTCTGTAGGAAAAGTGTCGTCTTTAGATCTTGTGCTAATATTAATGCTTCTATACAAGTCCTTGTGAAAAGTGGCTTGTAGTTACTGGACTGCAGAAGAGGAGGCTCAGGGGTGGCCTCATTGCTGTCTACAACTGCCTGAAGGGAGGTCGTAGCCAGGTGTGGGTTGGTCTCTTCTCCGAGACAACCAGCAACAGAACAAGGGGACACAATCTCAAGTTGTGCCAGGGGAGGTCTAGGCTGGATACTGGGAGGAAGTTCTTGCCAGAGAGAGTGATTGGCATTGGAATGGGCTGCCCAGGGAGGTGGTGGAGTCACCATCCCTGGAGGTGTTCAAGAAATGCCTGGCTGAGGCACTTAGTGCCATGGTCTAGTTGACTGGCTAGGGCTGGGTGCTAGGATGGACTGGATAATCTTGGAGGTCTCTTCCAACCTGGCTGATTCTATGATTCTAACTAAATCTTAATCCTTATTAGATTCACAGTATGGTGGGAACTTTTTGAGTAAAGTTAATTAAGGCAATAAGAAAAGGTGCACCTTGTTCTTATTTCACAGTATTTCACAGTATCATCAGGGTTGGAAGAGACCTCACAGATCAAAGCCAATCAGAATAATAACAGAGCCAATCTGGAAAATTCTTCCTTCTAACTCCCTCCTGAATTAACCTTTGAATTGAAAAGGTACATCCAGAAGCAGTCAATCCCCAAGAAAACACAGACACAGGCTCCAAAGAACAGCTCCCTCATCCTCAAAGCAGCTGTCAATCACCTTCAGTAGCCAATGAAGATGCAAATGATGTTGGGGGGGGGGGGGGGGGGAGAGGAAAGAAGGACAGGAAAAACGAAAAAGCAGAAGCACTTAAAGGTAAGATCAGAGAGTTGCACTCTGTACATTCTGGAAACGAGTGGGGAATTAGGGCTGCTACACTCATTAGGACTATCTGGAATTGTATATCTAAATCCCCATGCACCAAACTGGAAATATATATGCCCCTCAGAGAAGATCTAGGATTGCAAGTGGATGACTAGCTGTGTATGGTTTTTCTATTATCCCAGCTGAAGAAAGAGTTGAAAGCTAACGAACAAAGACACGCAAGCGCGCTGCTTTGGGAAACGCAGGAGAACAAAACGAGGAGAAACAGAAAGCTGAATGACTTCATTAATGAAATTCTGCAAGTACAGAGCCTAGTTGTGAAAGTTCAGCTGCTTATAGGAGAAGGGGGAACCTCATTGCTGTCTACAACTACCTGAAGGGAGGTTGTAGCCAGGTGGGGGTTGGTCTGTTCTGCCAGGCAACCAGCAACGGAACAGGGGGATACAGTCTCAGGTTGTGCCAGGGGAGGTCTAGGCTGGATGTTAGGTGTAAGTTGTTGGCAGAGAGAGTGATTGGCATTGGAATGGGCTGCCCAGGGAGGTGGTGGAGTCACCGTCCCTGGAGGTGTTCAAGCAAAGCCTGGCTGAGGCACTTAGTGCCATGGTCTAGTTGACTGTCTAGGGCTGGGTGCTAGGTTGGACTGGATGATCTTGGAGGTCTCTTCCAACCTGGTTGATTCTGTGAAACAATGATGGAATTAAATTGTAATTACATAGGGAGGAAAGTCATTTTTGCCCCATGCAAGAAAGAGAGAGACAACTGGTCATTTTTTTGACTAATGACCTACTGAAAATTATCTGACACTGGAGGAGTTAAAAATATGCTGTAAAACCAGGGGTAGGCTTTCAAAAGGTCTTTTTTTTTTTTTCTTTTCAAACCCCAAGAATCCTTGATCTCTGAGTAAAATAAGTACATTGTTTTACTGGAAAGTATCTTTTTCCACTTTCCTCCCTCCCCCTTCAGGGGGCTTTGCTAACAGGAAGTGACCCTGCATTAGCACAGGTTAACCATGCCTTTCCCTGAAACATGGACAATTCAGGCAAACATTCCCTTCTCCATTGTTAAAGCCTTTCCCCACCCCCCCCTTTTTACTTCACAGCAGGATAATGCAGCTTTTCATACTTTGGCCTGAGCCTCTTCCCAGCATCTCAGTGTGGATTTTTGACAAAGTGCTCCTTTGAAACTAGCCGGAGCTCATTTCAGCAGATGCACAGCACCACAAATCCTCTGCGACCACCAAGCAAGCCTGACGAGAGGCAACCGAGGCAGGAGACACGCAGAGTTGATTCACTGCGTGTCATTAATGAGATCAGACACCACCACTGTAGGTAGGCTTTACATTACAGACCTCTTGCTGGGGTTTCTTCTTTAATTTAATAAAGGCTCCGTGCCCTGGGCTGCTGAGCTCTCCCAGACCTCCATGATGGGAGCTGACACTGCCAGTACCCCAAGCAGAGAGGAACAGTAATTAACGCTTTATAAATGCAAGAAACTTTCATCTTCTCCAGGATTCAGACCCAAGCATATGGAGCTATAGCCCACACATAGACCAGTTTTGGTCCCCACTGTACAAAAAAAAGATGAAAACAGGCTGGAAAGCATCCAGGTAAGGGCCATGAGAGTGGTCAGAGGACTGGAAGGGCTGCCATACAAGACTGAGAGAACTGCATTTGTTCACCCTGAGGAGACAAGGCTTAGGGTAGGCCTCATTACTAAGTACCAGTACATTAAGTGTGGCTACCAGGACAACAGAGACTCCTTTTTTACAAGGGCTCATAAGGAAAAGACAAGAGGTAAGAGGTACAAGTTACTCTGGGGAAGATTCTGACTGCAATCCAGAAGAAAATTTTGTACCATGAGAACAATTAGACATTAGAAACATCTCCTTGGAGTCCCTTCCAACCTGGCATCCTGTGAGACCTTCAAGATAATCATCTTAAGAGGTCCCTCCCAAGCCCTAGCATTCTGTGATTCTGTGAACAGGACCCAGCACTGCCAGGTCACCATTGCACCATGTCCCTCAGCACCACCTCTACATGTCTTCCATGCCTCAAGCAGGCAAGCAGCAATCCATTAGCCAAATCAAGACTCCAGCCTCCTGATGACAAAGACTGATGGCTCAATTCCTATCATGAATCAAGTATTACCACTCCTAAGCCATACAATCTTAGACATCAGTAAACAGCCTGCATCACCTCAACAGTCTGCTAACACAGAAAAATGGAAACACTGAGAGCAATGACAACATTATTACTTATTTCAGTCTTTGTCAAAGGATGGAAGATAGGATGGATAATTTATTGTTCAGATGGCTGCCAAGGAAAAGACATCACTTTCTATCAGTCAACAAGCTGCAGTGAGAAAGGACTGCCACAAGATTCTGATGTTTTAACCAAAATTTCTGCTGTCAGCAGTGAGACCTGTGTCCCTAACTGCCTTCTGGTGTTTGCCAAATGACTTGTTTGCGGTGTCAGCCACCATTCAGCGTTAGCATCCAGGGAAACTGTCCCAACTGCAAAAAGCCCTGACAGGCATACAGCCCTTCCTGTGCTCCCTAATCAAAATTCAGTGGATAATCAGGGCTTGGGTTTACCTCTCAATAAACACTTGAGGCTGGATCCTGAAAATCAGGGTCAGGCCAAATCACAAACTAGAGTCACAGAACGGTGGAGGTTAGAAGGGACTTCTGGAGATCATCTAGTCTAATCCCCCTACACTGAAGCAGAGTCACCCACAGCAGGCTGCCCAGGATCACAACGTCCAAGTGGTTTGAAATCTCTACAGAGAGGACCATTCCACAACCTTTCTGGACAGCCTGCTCCAGTGCTCCAGCACCCTCACAGCAAAGAAGTTTTTCCTCACTTTCAGATGGAACCTCCTGGATTCCAGTTTGTGTTCATTGCCTTCTGTCCTGTCACTGGACACCACTGAAGACGTCTGTCCCCACCCTCTTGATATCTACCCTTCAGATAATGAGCAGCACTGAGAAGATCCCCTGTCAGGCCACGTTAAACACCCCAGGTCTTAGTCTTTTCTCCTCACAGAAATGCTCCAGTTGCCTCAGAATCTTTGTGGCTCTGTGTTGGATTGTCTCCAGCAGTACCCTATCTCTCTTGAACTGGGAAGCCCCAAACTAGACACAAAACTGCAAGTGTTCTCAGCTCTGTTCCTAAAATTGTCATGGCAAAGTCAAGGCACATTTGCAAGCTCGAACCTAGAGAATGAGTCAAACTGTTACTCCTGATGAACGCATCTTGTGCTGATCTAATGCTTCTTCAAACAGCCCTGCCTGGTGAGACTGAAGCTTAATTATCTCATCTATATCAATAACACCTCAAGCTAAGAGTCTAGATTAAAAAATTATCTTCAACACAAACAGGTTGTTGGGTTTTTTCCCAAGCTTCTGGGTTTTAGTTTTGTTTTGTGTATTTTTTTTAAGTGATGTTGACAGCTGTGGACACATTTCTCAGAATGAAGATGCTTGCTTTTTGCAAAAGCTGATGTTTGACCGCAGGAAGTTGCAATCATTTACAAAAGAAATCTAATCTAGTTTACCTAAGGACTATTACCCCTCAAAAGTATTATCAGTCTAAAGCAGGAAAAGCTTCTTGATGTCAAGAAATAGCTCGTTGACATAAGGCTCTTGGCCAAATTAGTGTAGTCCCTCACTTGGCTTCAGAGCAAACAATCCCATCATACAGATAATCAACAGCACCTGAAGTAAGTCTCTCTGTGGTGACTGCCAATTTATTTTTTCAACATACTTGCAAACAATCAATCTTATCTCTTGCTGTTAAATAAGGGAGCACCACTAATTTCAAGGAGCTAATGCGCAGCAATGCACTGCTCAGGATAGGATGTGACACACCATCTCCATCTGTCCACCGAGACAGACTCTTGGTGGATCAAGGATCTCCTCTGCAATGAGTGCATCAACGAAAAGGAAACAGTCCTGCTTGGCACCTGCAGGAGATCATCTTACACGTTGAATCATCAGAGTGTATTAGTGCTGCACAATCTTTTTGAGGTCATGAAATAATGCGCTCCCATGACTTGGTTCAACTGCTTGCACTGGTGAGTTCCCAATACCCAGCTGGTTGACACAAGCATTTGTCTATTTTGCTAACTTTTTACCCCTTTGCTTCCTACGTGCTGGGACAGGATAAAAGGAAAAATATTCCCTTTTCATTAAACTTTTCATAATTTGGAGGTTGGTCAAGCACCTGGTAATTATTTTATCACTGAAGAGAATAATTCTTAGATTTTAGGCTCATGCCTCAAATTATCTTTGTTTTTCTTGTCGTGCTTTTTTTGGCCATGCTATAGCAAGATTGTGTCTTTAACAAACTCAGCACTCTGAAGCAACTGGTCCTTAGAGTGAGATGATCTCTGTTGAAATTTTAAGAGTCGAAGTGGTTACTGAAAACGCTTGGAAATTTACTGCTGTACTTTGAGACATAGACCCATAGAAACCTTTTGATTGGAAAAGACCTTAAAAATCATTGAGTCCAACTACTGTCTAACTCTACAAAGGCTGGTGCTAAATCATAGGATCACAGGATGTTAGGGGCTGGAAGGGACCCAAGGAGATCACGGAGTCTAACCCCTCTGCCAGAGCAGGACAATACTATCTAACACAGATCACAGAGGAACACATCCAGACAGGCCTTGAAAGTCACCAGCATCACATATCTATGTCTTTTAAACACCTCAGATGTTGAGGAGGAGATTACCTCTCTAGGAAACCTATTTCAGCATTTAATAACTCTGTAAGTGAACAAGATTCTTCTACTACCCAAGCTAAATCTTCCCTTCTCTGTAACATTCACATAAGAAAAACCTCGGCGTTTTAGACGTTCATGCTTTCCTTTCAAGGATGTCATGCTAGACGTTTTCAGGCACTTTTGAGGTGACAGAAGCTATCCAGCACTCTTGTGGTGACTCAAGGAGTAATTTGATGCAGTGTGACTAAAGAAAAAAAAAAGCAAGCCTGTTCAGGGTGATTCAGAACATTTAAATGGTGATTTGCTAGGTAAGAAATGTATCGACCACTTGGTATTCTCATCATGTCCAAGACACCTAGTTGTTCAGCTCTTTCTGATAATTTACTGCAGCTAGCCAGAGCCAAGGCCTCATTTCACAAGCTGCAGAAGAGCTGCTCCTAGTTTAAACCAAATGTGAAGAAGGGGAAAATGAGGCCCTTCACTCTCCTGGCATACTGCAGTCACTGAATCCACACAGCCCATCTCTTAATCATCGTTGTTCTAATGATTCTCCTGTTCAGTTCTCCATCGCTTGCCTTGAGTGCTAATGTGTGACTTGCACCCACCAGAGCTTCTCACTTCATCTTCCTCTCACATTCTTGCTAACTCTGACAGCTCAAGATAAAAACATCCACCCTCAACAATTTAGAAAAGAGTGGGAGAGCCAAACCCATAACTTTCACACGCCAAAACAAGGGAAGCTGAACTTCAGTCAGACCTTCAGCAGACAATATGGTGCCATCTTGGGGAAAATAATTCTACTCTATAAGTTTCACTCAGAAATGTTGTCCATTACATGGTTAACAAGGCAGACATTGTTATATCTTCTAGGGAAACAAGGGTCTTCCTATCAGACAGGTTCATTACTATGCCCCCGAATATAAACCTCAGACAGGTTCATTACTATGCCCCAGAATATAAACCTCAGACAGGTTCATTACAATGCCCCAGAATATAAACCTAAGCTTTTAATCTGAAAAAAAACCACAAAATAAATCCTGAAGGTGAGGAGTTCCTTCAACTTCAGTCACATTATTTTATGATCATACCCCCAAACAAGTGAAAACAACAAACAAAAACCTGCACCAAATAAAACAAATTCAAAACAAGCCCATAAACCAAGAGAACCCAATCACCTCCCTGCCCCAGCCATCCATGCATGTTTGTTGACTAAAAGTGCAAAGAAATTGTTAAAAGAATAATTCACTCCAAGGGAAAATGAGGATTTTAGTCACAGCCAAGGCCACTGTAGCATCACAACACCACAGGATCACCAGTGCCACCACTGAGAACCAGCCTAGGGGCAGCTCTAACTTCTGTAGCCTTAAGCATCATCTCTTCCTCTTGCTTACATCTGTAGCCTACAACCTCCGATGGTAGGTAAGGATCTGTGTGACAAGGAAGGAGACCACATCACTCCTGCAGTTCCTAAATAAGTGGAGCAAAAAAAAGAAAAATATCATAGAATCAAGCAGGTTGGAAGAGACCTCCAAGATCAGCTAGTCCAACCTAGCAGCCAGCCCTAACCAGTCATCTAGACCATGGCACTAAGTGCCTCAGCCAGGCTTTTCTTGAACACCTCCAGGGACAGTGACTCCACCACCTCCCTGGGCAGCCCATTCCAATGCCAATCACTCTCTCTGGCAACAACTTCCTCCCAGTACCCAGCCTATACCTCCCCTGGCACAACTTGAGACTGTGTCCCCTTTTTCTGTTGCTGGTTACCTGGGAGAAGAGGCCACCCCCCACCTGGCTACAACCTCCCTTCAGGTAGTTGTAGATGGCAATGAGGTCACCCCTGAGCAGAGGCTAAACACCCCCAGCTCCCTCAGCCTCTCCTCACAGGGTTTGTGTTCCAGGCCCCTCACCAGCTTTGTCACCCTTCTCTGGACACCTTCCAGCACCTCAACATCTCTCTTGAATTGAGGGACCCAAAACTGGACATAGCACTCAATATGTGGCCTGACCAGTGTTGAGTACAGGAGAAGAATAACTTCCCTTGTCCTGCTGGCCACATTGTTCCTGATACAGGCCAGGATGCCATTGGCTCTACACTATCCCTCTACACTGATCCCTTGCTTCTCCTCTTATGCCCAGTGAGTGTCATCATCCCTTCCTTTGTCACATCAGGTAATGGGGAAACTCACAGTAGACATTTGAAACAAAGAGCTAAACTCAAGAGTTTAGTAATCCATAAAAAGGTCCTCCAGAGAAGAGGAGGCATTCCCTTCCTCCTAAAATAATCTCCAAGACAAGGAGAAGCAAACGTTATAGCCCAACACACAAACTAGGGTCTGTCTCAAAGGCTGGCAGCACCTTCCAAAGTCATTGGTCACTGTAAGGATTGAGTCCTCAATTTCTTGGCATCTGATACAGTACATGAAGGTCACACTGCATTGTGCCACAGACCCAATGACACAAAACGTCTAGACCAAGGAAAATTGACAGCCTGCTCCATTTCAAATTTATACCAGATGAAGTGAAACATCAAAGGAGCTCCTTTTAATGGGCTTTTTGGCATGTGGCCCTTTGTTCTTAACAAGTCAGCACCAGCTGCTATGTCCATAATGCCAAGTCAGTGACATCCCCAGCCAGATTCTCAGCTCATGTAAATCAGCATCACTGCTCTGAAGGCAGATCCTTCAATTGGTTGACATCAGCTGAAGATTTGGCTCCTCACACTTAGCAGGTGCAAGCTAAAGTAAAATCTTCTGTGCCATATTTCACATTTCTCCTGTCCTCACTACCAGTACTGCTGTACATTCTCAGGCTGGAGAGTAAATTGGCATCAGCTGTAGCTACTCAAGTTTCTATACAAGAAATTCCATACTGTAAGGAACAGATTTTGTCTAATTATATCTTGTTCATGTGTATATATACACACACACACACTCTCCCTCATCTTGTACTCAGGGTTATTGCATGGTGACTTTCCATGAACAGAAAATGAGGTGAGAAGCCACATCCATTCATTGCAATGTTTCAAATGCTAATTAATAATTCAAAGCAAATACTATCATCAGTTTTCTGTCTTATCTTCAGGCTTAAGACTGCCTACAGTAGTCCGTCCTCATTACCTTAAGTATACATTAAAGATGACTTACAAACATTTTCTTCATATATAAACATCTCAAATAACCAGAGGCTTTTTTTAGTGTGTTCTTAAAATTAAAACCTTTTTGCCTTGGCAGGTAGCAGCATGCTGAAATCACACAATCACAGAGTGGTTTGAGTTGGAAGGGATCTTAAAGACCATCTAGCTCCAACTCCTCTGCCATGGGCAGGGACACCTTCCACTAGACCAGGTTATTCAAGATCTTGTCCAACCTGGGCTTGAACACCTCCACAAAGGGGCATTCACAACCTCTCTGGGCAACCCATTCCAGTGTCTCACTACTCCCACTGTAAAGATTTTTTCCTAATATCCACCAATGCCAAAAAAGACACAAGAAGGATGTAAGGCCACATCCTGCTCCACTGAAGAAGGTGAAGTATAGACTCTCACAACTAAGCATTCACATCACAGTTTCACTGAGGGCAATGACAGACAGACAAGATAAGAATACACATCTTTTAGAAAATCAGGACTGATCCACATCTCTAAGTAAGACTGACTTGAAATGTAATGTCCCAGGAGCTGCTGTTCTGATTTCACTCCAGTATATGTGTGTATAGTTATATACATACACTACATTAAAAAAGCTCTAGAAACAAGTTGAAGCCTACTTATTTACCCCTTACAAAAGACACTACTGTCTTCATTCCTTGTTAATAAAACTCTGAAGAAAGAAACAGAAGTCTATAATCATGTGGAGCCATTTAACGCTCCAAAAGCCCTGATGCCAGCTCACTTTCCCAGTCTTGGGTTGCTTTAAGTAAGTAAATTATGCTTTCAAGTCATCTGCTGTTCTCTTTGGGAAAAGCATAAGCAGCTACAGTACCAGCTCTTTCATCTGTCCTGTTCACTGTTATGTTTGTGCCTTTCCCCTTCTCCCCAGATTCTTCAGGGGAGGGGATTCCAGTAATGCAGGCCCTCCAGACACCCCCTGCACTGGTGCTGGCTCCCATGGTAGCTTGTGGTCACCATGGTGTCATAGCCACCTTTCATTGCTGACTCACACATACCTCACAATCTGATTTCCCTATGTTTGGGTAGTTTACATGGGTGTGAGATGCCCTTTTGTTGTCACCCCCCACCACGCTCCTTAAGCACCCTCCACATCTTCTATATCTCAACGCAGGGCTGTGGAAACCAGCCCAGCACCTACCATCCAAATCACATCTACCTTTCTCTCCACCTCAGCTGTTCTCTACACAGCAGATCAGAGAACAATGACCAAATGAAACAAAGATTGTGGGTATTATAAATGTTGCAGCACTAAGCAACATGATTTGAGTTTCTAACGCAGGTTTGTGAAGGTGCTTGAGTTTCAAGACATTTACAATTACCTATAAACTTAAATGCATAAACGTAGAGGTCAGCATTTATAACCTTTCACAGTAAAGTGATACTGTTAAATCGAGAGCTCAAAGTGAATTTACAGTTGTTCTATTTTCTTCCTTTTTGTCCCATTTTGTTAATTCAGTGTAAAGGCCAATAGGTAATAGATTGTAAAAGATGGATGGCAAAGTAGATGTTCATGTGGAATACATTCTTCCTGAAAGGTAGGAGAGAAATTAAGATTTAGAATGCTCCTGTCTCAGGCAGGAACAGGACTAATCTTTTCATTTTTAACTTACCTTGTATTTATGAGACATCAGCTTCAGCCAATAAAGGAAATTGAAGCATTCACTTAAAAGCAGTGTTAGCAAGTTCTGGCAGCTTGTTAAAAGCCATGACCGAAGGCAGGGTGATGCACATCAATCACCTCTGACAAAGATGTCATGGAGCTCGGCCCAGGTTTACCCTTGGGTCATGTGGCTCTCAGTGGACCATTTCAAATGAACAGGTACACACATTCCTTAAGCTGCCCAAGGGATTTAATTGCTGACCACTCATTATAAATAAACCCAATTATGTGCTACAACTCTGTCCTCCTGCAGTTCCATGCTGACTTCACATGTACCATGGATTTTCCAGAACTTAGAGTCTGTTTTTTTGCCAACTAATGGAAGCAAAATACCCAAAGCAAGGGAGACAGGAGAAGATACAATCCACAGTGGTGAAATCACAAGATCATATTCCATCTTTGGGATGCTATTGCATGAAACATGGCTTTGAACACTGGCTGAGTCTGAGAGATTTGGATTTCTAAGTACAATTACTATCCATAAGCATAGCCCAAGATTTAAATTGCATTAATGTTCCTAAAATATCCTTTTCATGTGTGGCACTTTGTGGAAATCTATACCTCTGGAGATCATCTGGACCAACATCCTGCTGAAAGCTGGGCCTTAGATAAGGTTATCCTTGGGTAAAGCCAAGTCTTGAACACTTGAATATGAAATGAGTAATACTATAAGTCATGATTATTTCAGTGAAGCCACATGAAAAATGAGAAAAGGGACACTCCAAAAGGGCCATGACTCAACCAGCTCCATAGGCAACAGCAAAACCTGGCCCCAGTACCTGTAAAGCAAGAAGTATTTGGGTGCTCCTTTCCCTTCAGATCCTAACAAGGCAGACATCCTGGAAACGACATTTACAGATCTCATACTTAAAAGTCTAGCCTTGAAAGTAATTTTTCTGTATTTTTTTTCACCATGGTGATGTTATTACCACTTGTGTTTCTGCTGGCAGGAAGCTACTGCCTACAGCTGCAAACTAATATAAACTCAAAGCTTTCTGGGTCATCAGAAATGTGATGGACAAAGAACTCTGAGCAGCTCCTTAATCCGTAAGGTAACTAGGTTAAAGTATTCATGTGGTGTCAAAAACGTTGTCGCTGCCCCAGTGCCAGTTCTTCCCTCTTTTTAAACATCTCATTTCACAAACATTTCATTGCATAAACATACAGCAGGAAAAAAAAGCTGAACAGGAATGGATTTGAGGTAGCAAACACCGGAGGAAAAAAAATGACCCAGGAGAATGGGGAAGCTGTAAAGGGCTTTGCTGATGGGGTCGGTATTTCACTGTGCTTGTAAAGCAGCATCTAGAAATCCAGGCCTTGTAATTTTGAGCTGTATATACAGAAGGGCCACAGCCAAAGAGACCTTACTGAGACCTTACTACACCGTTTAAGAATTCAAAGGCAACCTACGAGAAGGATAGGAACAGACATTTTAGCAGTACCTGTTGCAGCAGTAAAAGGGGTGATGGCTTTAAAGTAAAAGAGAAAGATTTAGATTAAAGAGAAGAAAGAAACATTTTACACTTGAAGGCAGTGAAACTCTGGCCCAGGTTGCCCAAAGAGGTGGCAGATGCCCCGTCCCTGGAAACACTGCAGGTCAGGTTAGATAGGGCTCTGAGCAGCATGATTTAGTTGAAGACGTTCCTGTTGACTGCAGTGGGGTTGGAGTAGATATCCTTTAGAGGTCCCTTCCCACTCAGATCATTCTTTGACTCTATGAAAGGCAGGAGGATAGCATTGCCCCTTGATACCTTTCTTTAGGTATTTAAAACTAACCTAGTTAAAAAAAGCATAGAACAGGTTGTAGGACTGTACCAGCTTTG
Source organism: Pogoniulus pusillus (assembly GCF_015220805.1). NCBI lineage: Eukaryota > Metazoa > Chordata > Aves > Piciformes > Lybiidae > Pogoniulus > Pogoniulus pusillus. The sequence goes on from NC_087269.1 coordinate 38,278,428, forward strand.
CACCAAAATGGACTAGACTGAAGAGATCACTTCTGTCCCTCACAGGACCACAAGATATTAGGGGTTGGAAGAGACCCAAAGAAATCATCGAGTCCAACCACACCAGAGCAGGACCACACAATCTAGCACAGGTCACAGAGGAATGCATCTAGACAGGCCTTGACAGTCTCCAGAGAAGGACTCCACAACCCCTCCAGGGAGCCTGTTACAGTGCTTTGAGACCCTTACAATAAAGAAGTCCACCCTAGTGTTGAGGTGGAACCTCTTGTGCTGCAACTTACACCCATTGCTCCCTATCCTAACCCTCACCTCAGCCATTTTTGGAATTCCAGGGAAACTCACTCTTTGTTTTTCTCCCAGGTGAAAGCCATGCCAATTTCCTTTCCATGTACTGCACACGAGACATCTGCACTGCTTTTCACTTGATGCCTTATGATTTGTCACATTTGGTGGCTGATGGCTATGCAAGAGCTCATTACTTCAGGGAGCCTGGTGAGACAAACTGGGGCTGAAAAGCCTCATTCTGGCTGCTTATAAAGATTTCACACAGGAAAGTTGTAGTAAGCTGATAAACACCTTCTTATATATTACAAAGGGTCTGATCAAGAGAAATATCTCTCTTTACATTCTGCATTATTTTGGCACAAAAGGGGGAAGCAGTTAAAAAGGTGACACTTCCCCTGCTTATTTACACCTGTATTCTTGCATACACAAACGGTGGAAGTCAGTTTTCAAGCCCCCAGTATTTCTCAGCTGGTTACTTCACTCATTTCCTCTTCCCAGTGAAACTGTGGAGCCAGGAGCAGTGCCGTATTTCACTTTCTAATTACTTCCAGTAAAAGTGATTCTTTCACGATCACTACTGTATCAGCAAGCCCTAGGAAGGCTCAATATTACTCTCCTCCTTAGTATATTACAGAGATATGGTGTTGAACAAAGCCTTGAATACATAATGCCTCCTCTGGAAACTTCAGGAGGACATTGTCATTTGAAATTAAGATCACAGTACCACAGTATCACCAAGGCTGGAAGAGACCTCATAGATCATCAAGTCCAACCCTTTACCACAGAGCTCAAGGCTAGACCATGGCACCAAGTACCACGTCCAGTCCTGCCTTGAACAGCTCCAGGGACGGCGACTCCACCACCTCCCCGGGCAGCCCATTCCAGTGTCCAATGACTCTCTCAGTGAAGAACTTTCTCCTCACCTCCAGCCTAAATTTCCCCTGGCGCAGCCTGAGGCTGTGTCCTCTTGTTCTGGTGCTGGCCACCTGAGAGAAGAGAGCAACCTCCTCCTGGCCACAACCTCCCCTCAGGTAGTTGTAGACAGCAATAAGGTCTCCCCTGAGCCTCCTCTTCTCCAGGCTAACCAATCCCAGCTCCCTCAGCCTCTCCTCATAGGGCTGTGCTCAAGGCCTCTCACCAGCCTCGTCGCCCTTCTCTGGACACGCTCAAGCATCTCAATGTCCCTCCTAAACTGGGAGGCCCAGAACTGAACACAGGACTCAAGGTGAGGTCTAACCAGTGCAGAGTACAGGGGCAGAATGACCTCCCTGCTCCTGCTGACCACACCATTCCTGATGCAGGCCAGGATGCCACTGGCTCTCTTGGCCACCTGGGCACACTGCTGGCTCATGTTCAGGCAGGTATCAATCAGCACCCCCAGATCCCTTTCAGTTTGGCTGCTCTCCAGCCACTCCGACCCCAGCCTGTATCTCTGCATGGGGTTGTTGTGGCCAAAGTGCAGCACCAGCACTTGGAGCTATTGAACGCCATCCCACTGGATTCTGCCCATCTGTCCAGGCGGTCAAGGTCCCACTGCAGAGCTCTTCTGCCCTCCAACCCAGCCACATCTGGGTTGGAGATGGTATATAATGAACTTCAAAGCTGAAACTCTTTGCTGATGTCAACCAGCAGAAGGTTCTCACCAATCCTCACCCCTTTACAGCTCTCTAACACTTGTTAGCACATTCTCTCTCCTGTTCCCTGCTCTACCATCTCCCTTTCAACATCAGACAACCTGGGTTACACTTATAAACACAAAGAAATATTTATCTCAAGCCTTCACTGGCAGCCTGCCTGAGGGGTGCTTCACCCTGCAGACTCACGTGGCTTTCATTTAAGGGCCTGACTCTGGAACTACTGACACCACTGCTTTCTCTGTGCAAAATCCTGGCTCTGTGGACAATTCTCTTAAAGGTTAAGGCAGGAGCTCTCTGAACCATGCAGTGCCCTCTCCCTGCTTGCACCCTGATAAGGGCAAGTGTAATCCCAACGATTAAGGAAGTTGAACATCTTCCCTATGAGGAGAGCCTGAGAGAGCTGGGACTTTTTAGCTTGCAAAAGAGACAACTAAGGGATGACCTCATTCATGTTCATAAGCATGTAAGGGGTGAGGGCCAGGAGGATGGAGCCAGCCTCTTCTTGGTGATTCCCAGTGACAGGACAAGGGGCAATGGGTGGAAGCTGAGGCACAGGAGGTTTCATGTGAACCTGAGGAGGAATTTTTTCACTGTGAGAGTAACAGAGCACTGGAACCAGCTGTCCAGGGAGGTGGTGGAGTCTCCCTCTCTGGAGATATCCAAGAATTGTCTGGATGTATTCCAGTATGATCTGCTCTATGTGATCCTGCTCTGGCAGGTGGGTGGACCAGATGGCCTTTTTAGGTCCCTTCCAGCTCCTGACATTCTATGATTCTATGATTTCAAGGACAGGAGGAAAAGGGCAGCAGTAACAGCAAGTTGCAAAGGGATGGTGCAGCCCAGTGTTTGTACCTTGTCCATCCTATGTGACAGCACATGGCTTTTCATCTTTCTTTTTTTCACCATTTCCACAGTGGGAAGATAAAGGTATAAATCTCAGGAAGTAGCTTATGTTCATACAATGACCCTTAGATTAAAAAGGCCACATAAGAACAGGGTAGCTGCAATTAAACGTAGCCCAATGTCACTAGATACACTGGGTGGAGAGAAGTTTTAACCTTAGTGCTTCTGGTGAAAAACAGAGTAACTCATTGACATTCTTCCCATCCACACTCCCTTCCTAGAGCGTAAATAAACTCAGCTGTGGTTGTTCAACTGCACTGTAAAATAGCTGCTCCAGCCCAGTGTAGGAGAAGCAGTGCAACTGGGTGCACAAAGTAATCCCCCTGGCATCCTTCCCTTCCCCAGGATCAATGTTGTAAAGACAATTGTACATTTGAGAAATGCCGGGAGATGTTTGAAAGAAATGTGTTAAAGCTTTGCAAATCATTTACCTGGAGCCATTAGTTATGAAAGTTTGGGCTTATTGCTGCAGCCTTCTAAATAAAAGCTGAAAATCAGAGCACTTTTAATTGCAAGGAGCACAAACTTGAGCTGAGTACAGCCATCTGCTTCATCTCATACCTGAAATTCAGGCCTTGTACAAAGACAGTCCTGGCTATTTTCAGGGGCTAGGCACTTACTGAATCATGGAACTGTTTCAGTTGGAAAAGCTCTCCAAGACATCGAGTCCAACCATCAACCTAAGACCACCACCACCACTGAACCACATCCTGAAGTGCCATATCACAGGATCACAGGATGTTAGGGGTTGGAAGGGACCCAAGGAGATCATGAGTCCAATCCCCTGCCAGAGTAGGACAATACTATCTAACACATCACAGAGGAACACATCCAGACAGGTCTTGAAAGGCTCCAGAGAAGGAGCCTCCATGACCTCTCTGGGAAGCCTATTCCAGTGCTCTGTCACCCTCACAGCAAAGAAGTTCCCCCTCGTGTTGAGGAAGAACCTCTTTTGCTGCAACTTACACCCATTGCTCCTTGTTCTATCACAGGGAGCAGTGAGCAGAGCCTGTCCCTCCACTCCTGGCAGCCTTCAGATACTTATAAACATTTATCAAATCCCCTCTAAGTCTTCTTTTCTCCAGACTAAAAAGCCCCAGGTCCCCCACAGTATTCAAGATGAGGTCTCACCAGGGCAGAGTAGAGGGGAAGGAGAACCTCCCTTAATCTGCTGGACACACTCTTCCTAATGCACCCCAGGATCCCATTGGTCTTCTTGGCCACAAGGGCACATTGCTGTGCCATGGTTAACTTCTTAGGCACCAGGACTCCCAGGTCCCACTCCACAGGACTGCTTTCCAGCAGATCACCTCCCAGCCTGTACTGGTGTAGTTTGTTATTCCTTCCCAGATGCAGGACCCTGCACTTGTCCTTGTTGAACTTCATCTGGTTCCTCTGTGCCCACCTCTGTCTGCCCAGGTTTCTCTGGATGGCTGCACAACCTTCAGCTGCATCAGCCAAGCCTCCCAGTTTGGTGCCGTCAGCAAACTTGCTGAGCAGACACTCTGTGCCCTCATCAATGGCATTGATGAAGATGTTGAACAGGACTGGCCCCAGCACTGATCCCTGGGGGACATCACTAGTCACAGCTCTCCAGCTGGACCTGGCACCATTGATCACCACCCTCTGAACTCGATCTTGCAACCAGTTCCTGACCCACCTCACTGTCCACTCTTCCAGGACACACTTCCTCAGTTTGCTCACTAAAATGTCATGGGAGACTGTGTCAAAAGCCTTGTTAAGGTCAAGATAGACTACATCCACTGGTTTCCCTGAATCTACCCATTCAGTTATGGCATAATAAAATGCTACTGGGTTAGCCAAGCATGACTTCCTCTTGGTAAATCCATGCTGACTACTTCTGGTAACCTTCTTCTCTTCCAAGTGCCTTGAGATGCTCTCCTGCAAGAGCCGCTCTATCATTTTGCCAGGGATGGAGGTGAGGCTGACTGGTCTATAGTTTCCTGGAACCTCTTTCTTGCCCTTTTTGGAGAGTGGAGTGACATTGGCTCTCCTCCAGTCCTCTGGCACCTCTCCTGTCTGCCACCATTTGGCAAAGATGATAGAGAGTGGCAGAGCGATAACACCAGACAGTTCCTTCAGGGCTCATGGACTTGTTAACTTGTATAACTGATCCCTAACCCAGTCTGCACTGACCAGTGGGGAGTGTTCCCTCCTCCAGGCTTCCTCTCCTTCATCCAGGGTCTGGAGTACATAGGGGACTTCAGCCTTCGGTGTAAAGACTGAAGCAAAGAAGGAATTCAGCAACTCTGCCTTCTCTGCACCCTCAGTTATCAAGGCTGCCTCCTCGTTCAGCACTGCCCCCACACCTTCCCTGTGCTTCCCTTTTCTACTGATGTATTTGAAGAAGCCTTTCTTGTTCTGTTTTACTTCCTTTGCCAGTTTCAGTTCCAAGAGGGCTTTGGCCTTCCTTTTTGCTTTCCTACAAGCCCTGACTACTTCTCTATAGCTTTCCCAAGTGACCAATCCCTTCTTCCATGAATTATGAGATTCCTTCTGCCCTGAGATTTCCTTCAGGAGCTCCTTATTCAACCACACAGGTCTCCTAGCACATCTACCTGATTTTTAATTCAGGGGAACACAGCTAGCTTGGGCTTGGAGGAAGTGGACTTTAAAAATTAGCCAACTCTCTTGGGCTCCTTTCCCCTCCAGAGCCTTAGCCCATGGGACTCCTGCAAGCATGTCCCTGAAGCACGCAAAGTTATCTCTGCAGAAGCCCAGGGTTGCAATTCCACTTGTTACTCTGATTCTACCCTTTAGAATACTAAACTCCACCATGTCATGATCACTGTCCCCAAGGCTGTTCCCAACCTTAATGTCCTCAACCTGTTCCTCTTTATTAGTTAATAGAAGGTCCAGCAGTGCATCTCTCCTTGTTGGTTCCTCCACTATCTGCATCAAGAAGAACCTTTTGGACTGTCTGTGCCTGGCTGTGTGATCTTCCCAGCAAATACCAGGGTGAATGAAGTCTCCCATGAGTACCAAGGAGTTAGCTCTAGAGGCTTCCTCCAGCTGTCTGTAGAAGCCTCATCAACATCTTCCTGTTGGTCTGGTGGTCTATAGTAGACCCCTACAACAATTTCATCTCCTTTTCCACGTCCCCTAATTCTTACCCATGAGGTTTCAACCTGTTCTGTCCCCTGCCTTGGACAGAACTCAGCATTTTTCAGTTGATCTCACACATAGAGGCCAACTCCCCTACCTTGTCTGGCTGGTCTGTCCTTCCTGAACAGTACATGGCCATCCATGACAACATTCCAGTCGTGGGAGCTGTCCCACCATGTTTCAGTGATGGCAATTATATCATAGTCATTCAGCGTAACTGCAGCTCCTCCTGCTTATCCCCCATGCTCTGTGCATTGGTGTATAAGCATTTCAGGGAGGGAAGTTAGTCCATTGGCTTCCACTCTTGCAGTCTCACCATTCCCAGCCCCTTCCATGGCCCCCAACCTACCAGTAAGCTCTGCATGTGCTGAGTCCTCATTGCTTGAGCCCTGTGGTCCATCTCTGCAAGATTTAAAGAGTTCTTGTGTGTCCCCAGTGTGCTGCAGGGTAACAGGCTGAAGGCTCCTGTTTTTTAAACATCTCCACACTTTTTGTAAGCATCTCCAGGGACAGTGAGCCCATCACCTCCCTGGGTAGCCTGTTCCAATGCCTGACCACTCTTGCCAGAAACAACTTTCTCCTAACATCCAACCTAACCACCCTCCAGCACAGAGAGAGTTAAAAAAAACCCCAACAATTACAGTTATGAATGATTAAAAAAGAGGTTTAAGATAGGAAACACAGGTAGGGTTTTCTCTATCATCTGCTGAGCAGTGTGCAGCACTAGCATGGCAAATATATTCATGGTAGAGTCCTGGAAACTGAAAGCCTTTGGGCTGTGCTCTGACTCACTGTGTCTCTGCAGAATCAAGGATTACTGCTGTCTGCTCAGAGAAAAGTCATTGTGGTGGGTGTGTTCCAGCCTGAACTGCTCCACCAGACTGAGGTGTTATGGAAATTACTTACCTGCCTCATTACTCGAATTAGGAAGCTGCAGAGAAAATGCAGTGTGATAGCTGCCAGACTGCTTATTAGCATGATGCTTCTCCATTGCTATGCTATTAGGTCTTCTGGGTACATCCACAATCGCTGGAAGATCAGAGTCCAAGTGCCTTTGCAAAGGGTATTTACTCGCCGAGTAGCCTTCATTCGATTTCGTCTTATTAACTGCGTTGTTCCCTGTTAAGTCTGCACTCAGCTTCGATCTGAGTGGAGTCTTGTTTTCTCCTAGGAACTTTGTTTGATGTATCTTCTCTTTTGGCTCTCCATTAGCTATGCCATCTACTCCATCTGCTGTTAATCTAGACGAACTGCAATTTATATTGAAGGACAACGCTGATCTATATGTTCTTTGGCGTTTAATTCCAGGTTGGTCAATACAGACATTGAGTGACTTGTCTAAATAATAGATGGTATTTGGACAGTGCTGAGAAACCTGAAAGTGGACACGTGAGGTGAAGGCAGGTGGTACCTCCTCTCTCCCCTTGCTGCTTTGAAGACTCAAGCTGCTCTCCTTATTTCCAGGGTCAAAAAAATGCCTTTGTGCTGGTTGTGAGCAAGATTCAGAAATCTTTAATGAAGAATCATCACGTTGGTGTGCATGGTTTGGTGGGAGACAGCAACAGAGGGCAGCAGGGACTTGGCTCGAGTTGGGGGATGTGGTATTGGTCTCTTGCACAGCTCCAGGTCCACATGCTGGATGGCTGGATCCTGCAGCAACACGCCTGGCCGTAACAGTTATGAAGGCAAACCCTTTCTGCTGGTTTTGACACTGTTGTTCCTCTGCAAGAGGAGAGTCCGACGGAGACGTGGCATTATCTAAAGATACCTGAATTTCTAATCTGCTGGGAAGTATCTTGAATGCTCTGTTTGTGTTGACTGAACCATGGCTAGCCAAAGACTGCTTCATATGATTAGCACTGGGCTGAGGGAATGTGGGCTGCACAGGCAAAGCAGGCCAAGACAGTTTAGATTTCTTCTCACCAATCATCTGTGGCGTGACTATTGGGAAAATCAGTGCTGTACTTTGTGATGACAGGGATTCCTGAAAATGAAATGATTGAAATGATCAGCATACTCTGTTGTAATATACATAACAGTTTCTCTTCTACCATCTAGCACACCAGGCAGTTCTGTTCAAGATTTCTTGTTACCTTTCTATTCATACTAACTGTCTTGTCATTTAAAAACACACGCTCTTGAAATCAGCTCTGAATTGTCTGTGAGACTCTAGTGAAGAACTCCATCATTCTGAAAATTTATATTCCAAAGCATTTTTTTCAGCATTTAACCCAAATGCAGTTGGGATTTATGGCTGCTATGTTCATTTTAAAATGTTAAATGCAATGTCCAGTTCCTGACTCTAAATCACTCTTTCACAGTGGTTTGCTGGTAGTTAAAATACATTTAAATATATTATGGATCATCAGCCTGAAGGTCTTCATGGGAAATTACATTCTACAGAGGACACCTGGGCACCAGAGTCATGACTGCTCTGCAACATCACCAGTTAGATGCATGGGGAAAAAACCACTCCGTGGTCCCATCCACAAATGTGGTGAAATTATCTGTAAGGGCTCTGGGTACTATTTTGATTCATTAGTTCCCTCCTGTTTATGATTACTTAGTGGCATCTGTCAATAATGAAAAACCACATTATGCCCAAGATTGATGGCCAGTGGCTCAGATGATTTTTTTCTAACCATGACACTTAACATTTATCTTGATAGACTGTACATTATTTCACTCAATGTAAAAAAGAAGGTGCCTTCACACTAAAGCTGTCTGAAAAAGAGAAAACCTGAGTTTAAAATCTTCTACTGTCACTATCTCCACACAGCTGGTCTCACAGGTCACATGCAATAAAGCATTTGGGCCATCTCATTGCTGCTATCAATTGGATGATTAGACTGCTCCTGCCCTGTGTGCCTAAATCTCCAGATCTTAATAGAAAAACAGTGCACTGAACTCGTATGCCAAATCTGAGGATTAGCTTCATAATGAAAGCTCATCCAAACTCCTTTGGGATTTAGATGTCGTTTGCTAGCTGTACTGCTCCTAGATCTTGGCTGGACGGGATGACCAAATGTTTTTCCCAACCTTAGGACTAAGGTGAATTCATAGCATGGCTATCTAGTTATGTAGCAACATATATCAGGATCACAGAATTGCTCTGATTGAAGAAGCCCTTTAAGATCATCAAATCCAACCACTAAATCAGTACTGTCAGGTCACCACTAAAACACATCTCTCAGCACCACATCTACGTGGCTATTAAGTCCCTCCAGAGATGACAATGATGATACCATCTAATAATCAATACCAGTACTTGATAAGTCCTCCACAAAACATAATTCTCTTTTTCCTCAAGGAAAACTACATGAGCAACAGAGTTGTGACCTTCCAGGTGCCATGGTCATCCTTCTCAGAAATTGGGTGCCAGCTGGGACACTGCACTGAAGTCTGTGGAGAAAATCCTTCTTGCGCATCTCTCCTCCGCTCACAGAAACAACAGAGAAAAATAGGCTCTTGGTACCTCTTGGGAAGGTTAATTTGGGAACCCAAATAGGTAGAGATAGATCAAGAGGTTATTAAGGAAGCGAGATGCCAAGTAAATTCTATCAACTCTTTAAACCAACTGCCTGTGGTTTTGACAATTCAATAATTTCACAGCCCCAGGGAAAGCATTTCCCTCCTTCTTTGTTTCCTTCATGGTTTTTAACAACATTTGCCACATACTTTTTGCGCTACATTTATTTCTACCTACAGGTTAAGACCTTTGCACGCCTTCCAAAACTGTCAGCTTCCCCAAGATTTCTACAGGGCAAAGATGAATGTAGCTTGAAATGTTTTATTTGGGATGTCTCTCTCATGCTCCAGTAGTTAAATTGACATTTATTTCTTTTGTTAAGGGCTGCACAAATGGAGACATCCTCTAAGAGTCCAAAGGCATGTCAAAAATGTTCCTGAGAAGCTTCAAGCTCATGCATCAATATTTTAAATAATTGATTTCTCTTTTTTTTTTTCTACTTGAGTGTATGTATTATTCCCTCTCCTAATCATTGGCAAAGAAATGGATCTTCAAGTTTGACCAGCTGATCCTATGCTCATTGGGAATTTTAAAGCTTCACTGCACCTTGTGAAAAAAATACAGATTTACACAAAGTAATTGTGGTGAACTGAAAACCTCAGGCTTTAGCTTGAGAACATCTGAGACAGAAGGTGCTGATATTTTTTTGTACCACTTGATTTAGTCTCCTGGGGTGTTTTTAACAACTTCACCCCCCACACACAATGCATGTTATTTCCTCTTCTCTCCCTCCACAACGAGTGTATAGAATCACAACATTTAACCATCATTTTATTTGGCTTTTCTGCTGCCTAAGCTAAGTCCAGCTAAACAAAACCAAGACCAAATACATTGCTCAGCAATCAGTGACTGTTTTGTAAACCTGAAAGCATTCTGCTGACTGCTATCTAAGCACAGCTTATTTGTTTTACCTGGGGAGAGCTTGATTTCCTCTCTGCAGCACTCTGGCACTGAAGGCCTGTGTAGGTCCTCTGACCATCAGTGCCCCATGGCCTTTGGGTCACTCCTGGGTAAAAAAAACAGGAGATAACATTATTTTCAGTGTTCTGAAGGAGATGAGTTAGAAAATTTAGTTTTCAATGGAGTGTAAGCAGGAGAAGAAGAACCACTGTAAATCATCTGATTTCCCTGTGACCCAGTTATCCAAGGGGTCTTCTCCAACCCTCTTTCCAGGAGAGCCATTTGGAACACTCCAGGCATGCTGTTGCAACGACCTGTTCATGGACAGTCTCACAATGTGTTCACGGATGAGCTAAAAACTTGGATATCTCTGCTTTTGATTTCCATGGCTTCAGATGTGAGGGTGAAGGAGTCAGGAAGATGGGAAATCTGGTGATAAAGAAGCTGAAGAGTCTAAGAAGAAGCCTTAAAAGGAGCAGCTGAGGGAACTGGGGTTATTTAATCTGGAGAACAGAAGGCTGAGGGAACACCTTCTCACTCTCTACAACTCCCTGAAAGGAGATTGGAGTGAAGTGGGGGTTGGTCTCTTCTCCATAGTATCAAGTGATAGAATGAGAGGAAATGGCCTCAAGTTGTGCCAGGGGAGATTTAGGTTGGATATTAGGAACAACTTCTTTCCTGCAAGAGTGGGCAGGTATCAGAACAGGCTGCCCAGGGAGGTGGCATAGTCACCGTACGTGGAGATGTTTAAAAAACATGACACTTCAGGACAGGGTCCAATTAGGTATGGTGGAGTTGTGTTCACAGTTGGACTTGACAGAATCACAGAACCCATCCAGTTGGAAGAGACCTCAAAGATCATCCAGTCCAATCCTCAACCCAGCACTGAAGGGTCAACACTAAACCATATCCCTAAATGACAGCTGCACAAGCTGCTTAAACATCCCAGGGATGGTAACTCCACCACTGCCCTAGACAGACCATGCCAATGTTTGATAACTCTTTCAGAGAAGGAATATTTCCTAATACTCAGCCTGAACCTCCCCTGGTGCAGCTTGTCTTAGACTTAGCCTTGATGGTTTTCTTTTCCAACCCTAATGTTTCTACAAAATGGGAATTTCAACAAACATCACCTTTGTGTAGCCTCCAGAACTGGGAGCGCCAATGAGAACATCAGTGGTCTGGATGCTCTGTCCTGGATTTCAGTTGAACTAAGTCACCTTCTCTTCAAAAGAATTACAGTAATTTCAAATCATATTGATGAATGCCATTGCATCATAACTTCCTAGCTCAGAGATAACTCTTCCATCAGTACATCAGTCTCCAAATGTTGTCATCTTTGGTCTTCCACAAGCACTAGCCTGTCTGCAGCTTTTTACACAGAGCTGATTTCCATATAACACAGAGCCTGGGCTCTTGCAGCAGTGCATTACGTCTGCTGTCAACTGTTTTGCCAGGAATTACGTTACCTTCTACTTTGTCATAAGCATCCACAATTGATTCTCAAAAAGTCTCCATTTGGACTGAAATCTCTTGATGTTACTGGCTGTTGCTTTACAGCAACAACTTATGCCACTGGTTGGACCTTTTGTATCTTTTTCCTTTTCATTTAGGCAGCGTGATAATTTTTTTGCTAAGTAGAATCTCAGTTTACATGTAACATAATATTAACAAGGGGATAGAAATCAGCTCCACTTTAAGGAGTGCTCATTAAAAGCATATCCACCACAGCAAGCTTCATGGCTTCTCCTTGAGTAGGAATAGAAGGACGAGAAGGAGAAGGTATCAGGTCTATCCTCCATCAGGAAATCTCCTTGAATTCCACTAGGGAACAGAGACCAGAACACAAAAACAGTATTTGATGAACCTTCTGCTTGAATAAATCGTACTAAAATATATTTAAATCCTTCACTGGCACATCTCCAAGATGTCAATATATCCACAGCTGGCATGAAAAACAGATTTTCTTTTGTCATTGACCAACAGTCCTGAGCAGCAGAGAAAACAGCTGGACTCATTAGCCACAGTATGTGGAGGGTGGGGAGGGAAGAGAATCCAGAAAACAGCCAGAGCAGAGGGTCCAATACACAGTTTTTCTGGCAAAGAAAGAATGCACAGTTGCAGTCAGTGAAAATGCAATGAACCTGATTGAGCACTGTTTCACAGTCACTGCTAGCACAAAACAAGGGCAAGACACCCTTGGAGCCTGCTCCCCACCTTTGTTGTGGTGCACAGAGAGAAGGAGATGCTGCACTTTCAATGTAGGACAAAATTCACTCTGCTGGATCCACAAGCAGTGGCATAGCTGCTGCGTAACCCTTCTGGAAACCCCATGCAGAGATACAGGCTGGGGTCGGAGTGGCTGGAGAGCAGCCAGACAGAGAGGGATCTGGGGGTGCTGATTGATACCCGCCTGAACATGAGCCAGCAGTGTGCCCAGGTGGCCGAGAGAGCCAGTGGCATCCTGGCCTGCATCAGGAATGGTGTGGTCAGCAGGAGCAGGGAGGTCATTCTGCCCCTGTACTCTGCACTGGTTAGACCACACCTTGAGTCCTGTGTTCAGTTCTGGCTCCCCCAGTTTAGGAGGGACATTGAGATGCTCGAGCGTGTCCAGAGAAGGGCAACGAGGCTGGGGAGAGGCCTTGAGCACAGCCCTACGAGGAGAGGCTGAGGGAGCTGGGATTGGTTAACCTGGAGAAGAGGAGGCTCAGGGGAGACCTTATTGCTGTCTACAACTACCTGAGGGGAGGCTGTAGCCAGGAGGAGGTTGCTCTCTTCTCTCAGGTGGCCAGCACCAGAACAAGAGGACACAGCCTCAGGCTGCGCCAGGGGAAATTTAGGCTGGAGGTGAGGAGAAAGTTCTTCACTGAGAGAGTCATTGGACACTGGAATGGGCTGCCCGGGGAGGTGGTGGAGTCGTCGTCCCTGGAGCTGTTCAAGGCAGGATTGGACGTGGTACTTGGTGCCATGGTCTAGCCTTGAGCTCTGTGGTAAAGGGTTGGACTTGATGATCTATGAGGTCTCTTCCAACCTTGGTGATACTGGGATACGTTGTTTTAAGTATGTCTGTATTCTGCTGAGCTACATGGGAATGCCTTCACTGCAAAAAGCTGCTAGATAAGATGTCTTATTTACTTTTAAAAACAACTAAATGGGGAATAAACTGCAAAGAACAAAGAATAAATTCTTGGATTAAGGCAAGACCTCAAAAATCCCCAAGTTTGGTATAAAAAAAGGTATGTAATTAAAATGACAACTCCAACTAAGTTCATATATGCTTTCCTCAAATGCTTTACAGTAAGAAAACCACAATTGTCTCAGATGAAGCTGGAATGTTTTAACAGGAGAACACCAACTCGTGAATGTCAATTCAAGGAAATCCAGAAGGCTGGCTGGAGATAAATCAGACCCATCATGTGTTGCCAGATGGCCTTTCATGAATTTCACTCAGATGTATTTTCAGCACAAAAGAAAGACTGAGTACTAGAGGGTCAAACAAGAGCAAGTTGTCAAAGTCTACACCAGAGATAATGTACAACATGGGAGTTAGTTTTATCAAAGTAGCCTCCTATGATAAGCAGGACAGTCTAATTTCCCAAAATCTTGGAACAGCCTGGTTAATTCCCACTCACCTAACTTTGAAGACGATCTGGTTGTGGAGCAGGAGAAATGGGAAGAAGGAAGGTGAGAAGTAGCGGAGAAAGAAAAACTTATTTTCTGTGCTAAATCACACAGAATGGAGTTTTGCATTGCAATTTGTACCATGCCCTGTGCAATGATACGTTCCTTTATTACTATGGTAATCCTATTGTTGGAAAACACTCAGACTTTTGGCAAGCTATTTAATGTAGTCACCGAGATAAATTAAATGGCATTGGTGGCAAAAGCTCCAATGATTTTCATGGTATTATTAAATCTGTTCTTGGAAGCTTCACATTTATTAACTCATGTCAACAGAACAAACAGGGGGGAAAAAAAGCAGACCCAAACCTTTAAAAAGAGCTTGAATTGGTGTTCGAAACAAGGATGCTTCAAGGAGAAGAAGAGTTTAGCTGAGCTGTGTCACAGTTTTTGTATCACTTCTCATTGCTGACAAAACATGTTGCACTGCAACTCTTGTTACACAACAAAACGCAAAGTTCAGCTTTCCCCTGGTGCAAAAGCATGAAAGAAATGGCATTTCAAATACTTGCCATATCTGTGGGGAGCACAAGAAATTTATTTCTGAGCTGAAATCCTGAGGATTTGTTTAATTTCCCCAGGCCTTCCCTTCCCACTGTGACCCACCTCCCCAGCTTACAAGCGGAAGACACGACGAGGAATAGGGGAGCGATTGCTGGTATATGAACTTTGTCCTATTCCATCTTCACTCTTTCTCATTTTCTTGCTTTTGTTTCCCCCTTCACAAACACTGCTTGTTGAACCAAACGATACACTCCTTGGCAAGGAATCTGGACATCCGGCTACAGACCAGGGTTTTCCTAATTACAGAGTGCAGCTGGAAATGATTCTCCCAGTCTCGAGTGCCTGGATGTCTGCCTCAGGCCAACTGGCAGCCAGCTCAGATAATGATTCAGAAAAGATGTACTTGTAAATCAGCTTGTTGAAACACAGAGAGACTGCAAAGGTGAAGGTGCTGGTGAAAACTAGAGTACCATGAATGTTTGGCATGTTCAGGACAGCCTGGTGTGCAGCCCACTGTACAGAACTTTAGACACACATGGAAACAGTCCATGGATGATGGTCTTTTGTGAGTGTTTCATGTCTTTGCTAGAAACACACAGACTGTCACACCAGGATGGGTTGTTTGATGACACCCAGAGTGACACTGGGCAGAGCTGGAACAACTTTAGACCACTGGGCCTGGCCTCTTTTCCAGTTTTTGTCATGAAAGTTGCAGATCTCATTCATTTACTATCCACACGCTGACAAATTCCAAATGCATGTCATCACCTGTATAGGGTTAACCCTCCAGGGGGAGTAACCTTGAACCTGACTCTAGGTGGTCTTGACCCCTCCCCAGAGGTGGGTCTGAGCACTACCAGGTGATGGTTAGCCCACTCCTTCCTGTCCAAAGATCCATAAAAGCAGGGGGACTTTCTGTTTCGCTCTCTCTGCACTCCCTGCCTCTGTGATTACCACCATCACCATCCTGCTCCTGATTCTCTTTGTTTCACTACATGACCATCACCCATGACGCAGACAAAGGCATCACCATCAAAATCAGGTTGTATTTATGCATTTTGTATTTGTTTTCCCTTCCCTATACCTTTGTAACTTCCCTACCTCAGACACCTTTTCAGTTATTGTTAAACTTTTCTTCTTTTTAACTTCCAAATCGAGTGAGATTCATTTAATTGGGGGTGCTTAGCTTTTCCTCTCTACATCTAATCCCATTCTTCTGGGAAAGAAGGGGGAAGAGGGAAGGGCACTCTATAAAAATTGTTATTGGTTCTATCAAATTTATTTCAGTCTCTGGAAATTTAAACTAGAAACGAGACATCACCTTTGATCTCCTCCAAGCCCTGCTTACTCAGTACCAATCAGCTCCACCATCCCCTCTGAGCCACAAGCATCACCTCAAAGTGAACTCACCTGGAGGTTCCAGGAACCTCCACCACTTCCCTCAAAACACCAAAACCAGCAGGACAGTCAACAACTACCTGAAGGGTGGTTGTGGCCAGGAGGTTGCTCTCTTCTCTCAGGGGGCCAGCACCAGAACAAGAGGACACAGCTTCAGGCTGCGCCAGGGGAGATTTAGGCTCGAGGTGAGGAGAAAGTTCTTCCCTGAGAGAGTCATTGGACACTGGAATGGGCTGCCCGGGGAGGTGGTGGAGTCGCCGTCCCTGGAGCTGTTCAAGGCAAGGTTGGACGTGGCACTTGGTGCCATGGTCTAGCCTTGAGCTCTGTGGTAAAGGGTTGGACTTGATGATCTGTGAGGTCTCTTCCAACCCTGATGATACTGTGATACTGTGAAACAGGGAAAACTTCACCACTTAACCAAAAAAACTTGTCATCTTTCGTTGATCCTTACCTCACCATCTAAGAGACCTGTGTAGGGATTTGGGCTTCCTCCCAAGTCTATGGCAGTGAAGGTTCCCACAGCTCCAAGCTCAGCACTACTGATGACTGTAAAATGCTCAAATACTGCAGTTGGGAACTAGGAGCTACAGGACATCAGTGGCTTGGCTTCAGGGTCAAGCGTCAGAGCAATCACTCAGCTTGGCCATCACTTGAGCATCACTTCAAGATCACTTTTAAAATCCTTTTTCTCTTTTTACATTGTTAAGACTCTAAGTTATCAGCCGATAAAGCACATCATTAAAATCAGTTTGGAGAAATTAATTTATACCTTACTCTGTCTAAAACAGATTTAAGTTTCCTCCTAAGTTGTTTTTTTTTTTTTTTTAATTCAAATACCTGAGGAAGCCTTGAGGAAAAAAGTGTCATCATTAAAGATTCACCATGCTCCCTCTCAGTGAGGGCTGGAAGAGATCATAACTCACTTTTTTCAGATCTGAAGTGAGTCATCCAGAAAAAAACATAGAGACATTACAGATATATCCAAGATGAAAGCCAAGTCAGAAAGAACACTAGACCCAAGTTCACATATTCTGGTCTACTTCATGTGTCATAAAGAAAAAATACCATAAAACTGCAGAGACTGTTATCATCTGAAAGGAAACTGAACAACAAAGCTGAAGTTCACAGGCCCAGTACTAAAAGTAGAGACAGACAAATGCTGCAAATCTCACTGTATAGCCAAGTCCTTACGAGATGGAATTGATAAGGAACGGACTTGTGAATGTTATGTTTGCTTGTTAGTGGAGACAGCAGTGCATCTCCAAAAAGCCTTGGCACAGGCACAGTCTTGTCATCCTTCAAGAACAGTACCCTGAGCCTTCAGAAGTCAGCTTAAGCTCAAAGAATCACAGAGTGGTAACAGTCGAAAGGGACCTCTGGACATAATCAGGTCCAAACCCCCTGCCGAGACAGGTTCACCTAGAGAAGGTCACAAAGGAACACACTCAGGTGGGTTTTGAACGCTTCCAGAGATGGAGACTCCACCAGCTGTCTGGGTAAAAGAAGTGAAAGGTTGCATTGATGATGGTCCAAAGGCAGCATGCCAGCAAAGATGGGGCACAGGCAAGGGCAGGAAGGCAGTCCCATAGGCACACCTGGGTTTAACTCTTATGGTCTCATAAAAATTCACCTGATTTTGATCTCTGCAGGATTTGACATTTTGCAACCCTCCTTCATGTGAGGCTAAGCAGCAGTTTTCACTAAGATACATCAGAAGTGCACCATGTCAACCTGGTAGCTCCAGTGCAGCTAGAAGCCACACTGTACTTACCCATCAAGAGAGGATGACAGAAGATAGACTACATCTGCCCTAGTAAAACATCTCTGCTGAACTTCTTTTCAGAAGTAGCCTGCCCCTACTTACAATGAGGGTCAAAAAGAAATACAGGTTTAAAAGGAGGAAAAAGCAGCTTCCAACTCTTTACTTGACATCTTTCTTGTCAGGAAAAAAGAGGGGAAAAATCCCAAAACAATGCAAACAAGCACTTCATGGCAGAAGAAGGTACTTGAACACAATTCCACAAAGATAACAGTATTTTAAGGTAGCTTTGTTGGGAAGATTTTCAAATCAGAGTAAGCAAAACAGCCTGAAATCATTTCAGTCTGAACAGGATTCATTATGTAAATACAATAGAGCAATATTTTTTTAAGATGTCAAGATGGATTTTCTTCTATTACAAGCAGCATCATGAGATTTGTTAACTGAATTATCTTTCCCTGCTTGCACACCTTGAAGCTGTAGCTGGCTGCCTGCAGAGATGATTACAGGATCCGCCATGGAACGGACAAATGAGTTCTGGTCTGCTATCAAAAAGCCAGAAGTCATAAATCTCTCATTATCCCTGCCACTAGAAGCAAGGTGCTCATCAGGGGGCTAAAAAGAGCATAGGAATTATATCTTGACATTCATGCATAAAAGAAAAAAAAATTGTTTTCATTATGCACTGCTATTATTCTTTATCTTCACTTAATAAAATCAAGTGAGGAATCAGCCTCAGTATATCCATCACACAGGGACAAAATTAAATATTCTTCCTTTTCTCCTTCTCCTTCAAGTCTTATTTCTTCATTTGCCCAGTTTTAGTTTTCAGTAGTGTGGGAAGGAACACAATCCTAGGTTTCTCTAGGCAGTCAAAGCTTATGTTAACAAATCTCAGCCCCTAGAAACAGTGACTAATTCACCCAACCTGTCAAAGCCCAGCCATGTGGACATAACTCAGGCCAAGGGCTCAAGCAGGAGCACACAAGAAGATTTAACTGACAGAGGTATGACTTCCCCAGGCTCAGTAACATGGTCTGTCACTGGAGCTCTCTGATGGAGATCTTCTAAGATCTGTATGAAATATAGGAGAAGGGAAATGGGGAGCTCAAAACCAAGGTATTAGAGGAAGGATATCTGTAAGTTATGGAGAACTGGGTTGGATCACAAGGGATAACAGTATTTAATAGCAACATCATCCTCTTTCATAACTTCTCTTGAGATGTTTCACTGCAGAAATAGAACATACACCACAAACATCACAGATTCCCATTCCTGCAGCAGTGAGAGGAAGAACTGGAGATAATGAGCAAGCCATCAAGCTCCCAAAAGCTGATGAGCCAAACAACAGAGGTCTGAAAGCTCCACCATTCCCTCCACTTGGGTGGGCCTGAGATGAAACACATCTCTGTACTGCTAAAAGCAATGGAATGTTGTCCATATATCTCACTCTCCTTCAGAGATGGTGATACTTTTGGAAGGGAGAGATACTTTCACATTATTTGGACACATTTTCCTAAGAGGACTTTGTAAAGCAGTGAGGCATTGCGTATGAGCAGCAAACCCTCAAACTCTCCTTGGAAAAGAAGGCTCCCCACTATGTAATCTTGGCAGTCTGATTCCCATATGAGCTGTCCTATAGTCACACTAAGATAAGGAGCAGCACAAAGGAGATGATGCTTTTGGTTTCTTGACAAGGTTCCTGTTTGGTGGCCATCTTATGCCTTTGGAAAGCTGCTGACATCAAAAAGTTATTTAGGAGATTTTAAGCAAGTCTTCCTGTGAGGTCTCAGCAGCTCTGCAAGCAGTACCTGTAGAGGAAGCACCCAGGAATGATTTTGTCACAGAGATAGTGTTTGGGACCATCTTGGGAAAGGCACCCAAAGACAGAGATGAAGAGGTGACAGGATCTGAAAGTCTGTCACTGGCATGGCACAGAAAGCAGGAGAGAAGAAATACCAGGAGAGCAAGGTCATCACTGGAGGTTGTTTCATGTAAGAAATACATAGCACTAACTTTTGGGTTAGACAAACTCGAACAAAATGCTTAACTATCAACACCAGATGTTGAGAAGTCTGTACAGAGAAGGAAGCAGATGGAAGGTAGAGACAAGGAAATAGGACAAGTCCAAGTAACATCAACATTTACATTTTTCAAGTTTCAATTACTTTCAATTTTAAGGCTTTCTGAATTGTGTTCCTAGTTCAGATTCACAGACTCACACAGATTGCACTGAGTTGCAAGATGACCCTCAAAGGTCATCTCATCCAACCCCCCTTGCAGTCAGTAGGGACATGTTCAACTAGATTAGGTTGCCCAGGACCACATCAAGTCAACTCCAGAGACAGGAGACCACATCCCTGGACAACCTCTTCCAGCATTTCACCACTCATTATAAAGAACTTCCTCCTCAAGTCCAACCTAAATCTATCCTGCTCCAGTATAAAACCATTGCCCTATAACCTATCTCTACAAGCCCTTCTAAAACAGTCCTAAGCCTTTCTGTAAGTCCACTTCAGATATTGACATGTAGCTATAAAGGTCTCCTCAGAGAATCACAGAATCATAGAATCAACCAGGTTGGAAGAGATCTCCAAGATCATCCAGTCCAACCTATCACCCAGACCTATCCAGTCAACTAGACCATGGCACTAAGTGCCTCATCCAGTCTTTAACCTTCTCTTCTTCAGACTGAACAGAGCCAGTTCTTCCAGTCTGTCTTCATGGGAGGTTCTCCGCCCCTCTGATCATAGCTTTGATCCTCCTCTGGACCTCGTACAGCAGGTCCATGTCTGCCTTGTGTTTGGGGCACCAGATCCTCACACTAAGATCTGGCAGTAGCTACTCTAACATTATTTGGCTTATTGACCACTGAACCTCTAATATACCCTCAAAATAAAGCTATAACTAAGAAACATTCCATACAGAAAGACCTATCAGAAGGGATCCTCCACCACTCCCAGTGCTCCCTTCACAGCGTGTTACTGAGAGATCCATATTTCAGTGACCACGTCTGTTTCTGAAAGCACAAGAATGTTTGGGATGGCCAGAAAGTTTTTCTAGTGACTGGCTAAGCAAACAAAGGAAAAAGCAGTTCTGAAGCCAACAAGTATATTTAGGAAGAGTTATTTTAGTGCTGTTACGTGTATTTATGCTAAGGTCCTGACATGCACCACTTTTGATGGCACAAATGGGGTTTACAAAAATTCCACCCCTGGTATGCTGAACTGGTAGCAATTACACAATGTCCACAATTGTCTACAGCTGCTTATGCATACAAAGAGCTGGAGGGAATTGTTTGGCCTCCGCAATTCAATATTGCTTGTATTTATTTGCCTTTGTAAGAGCAGAACTCCAAGACAAGTAACTGCAGAAGGGACAAGAGTAAACCTGTGCACTGTCTGTTACTCCTGTGGTTTATGACTGCATAAAAATTCCCACTGCAGAGATTTTTCATCATGTTTTTGCTTAACAATGGATTTTGCTTTATTGGTTTACAATTTCCCTCCACTTTTAATACTCTTTATACAGTGGTGGCTGCAAAAAATTATGCATTCTGGGGGTACAGATGCTTTTGTGAAGACATCAAAGCAGCAGTTCCAACACACATCTATATTAAACCAACTTTGTTTCCAAAACAAAGAAACAGGATGTTCACATGAGCCAAATTTGTCACTACAGGATTTCTACCACAGAACTTAACTCCGTGGAGCACCAGACATGCCAGATTCAATATAGACTTTTCATGGTGCTTTTGCATAATGCAAGCATTCATTTTTGTGTGGTACTTGTGACATGGTTTGGGAGTTTCCCTCCCCCCTACTTGGAATCACCAGACTAGCCTCAGACAGCTGGAAGTTAACACAAAGCTGTGTTTACAGCACAGCATATATTTACAACTATATATATGTAATAGATGGAGATATTTACAGTTATATACAAGTCAGACGTTTATACAGAAATTCAAAGCTCTTCCTGATCAGTGAGACTGCCCAGGAGAGCTCCCAACTAACTCCTCCTTCCCACCCTTCCCTTATCTCAGAAAACTTAGAGGATTAATCATTGCAGAGAAAGCAAGAGTGAGATACCAAAAGCCAAGAATAGGTTAGGGGAATGATTAGATTGGGATACAGAGATCCAGGCAGAGACTGTTAAACCAGTGAGCAGCAAGACAGAGAATGAGATACTTTGTTAGTGGTTTGTGTTTTTATCTCTCTCAGCAATCTAATGGGTAATACAGACATCACTATTCTTTTCTCTTTCACTGCCAATAACCTAATTTCTCTCATTAAAATATTCTAGTAGCCTCAGACCAGCATAATCCACCCCTCTGTATTACCTGGTGTTTTACTGACAATTGTCTAACCTAAAATAACAGTTACAGGAACCAAGAGCAGAGTTCATATTTTCAGTTGACACTTCATTTCGGTTATCTTGAGTGCAGGTGATTCAAAAGCATAGACAACAGGAAGCAGTTTGTCCCTTCAAAGATGAGGCAAAAAAAATGGGAGATCCAGGTGACATTGGGTTCCTGCTTACGTACCATAGATTGTCCTTCTGGATGCCACATTGCATCCAAAACAGAAACTCCTAACAGCTTGTATTGTACACTCTGAGTTTAAACTCTCTCAGCTAAAGTTAGATTTCTCTGTGGAATACACTGGACTTCACCATTCTGCTGCATTACCCAGAAGGTATGACCAGGATCTTCAGCAGAAACCACCCCTTGGACAGGTCTCCCTTTGCCCAAAGGAGAAAATACCCAAACAGTTTTTTCCAAACAGATTCTTTAAGTGAACAACAAGAACTTTATCACCATCCACTGTTGGTACCAAATATGATTGTGCAGGTCCTGCTCTGTTTACTGAACCCCTACTATTTACCAACCAGGTTGCTTGTGCTAAATGTTTGTCCCATTTTTTCAAAGTTCCGCCCCCCATGGCTTTTAGGGTGGTTTTCAGCAAACCATTGTAGTGCTCAGTCTTTCCTGAAGCTGGAGCATAGTAGGGAATGTGATAGATCCACTCAATGCCGTGCTCTTTGGCCCAGTTTTTGCACAAGATGATTCTTGAAATGAGTGCCATTGTCTGACTCAATTCTCTCTGGAGTTCCATGTCTCCATACGATTTGTCTTTCCAAACCAAGAATGGTGTTACGAGCAATAGCATGTGGAACTGGATAGGTCTCTAACCATAGAGTCATAGAATCAGCCAGGTTGGAAAAGACCTCCAACCTCATCCAGTCCAACCTAGCACCCAGCCCTAACCAGTCAACTAGACCATGGCACTAAATGCCTCATCCAGTCTTGTACTGAACACCTCCAGGAACAGTGACTCCACCACCTCCCTGGGCAGCCCATTCCAATGCCAATCACTCTCTCTGACAACAACTTCCTCCTAACATCCAGCCTAGACTTCCTCTGGCACAACTTGAGACTGTGTCCCCTTGTTCTGTTGCTGCTTCTCTGGGAGAAGGGACCAACCCCCACGTGGCTACAACCTCCCTTCAGGTAGTTGTAGACAGCAATGAGGTCCCCCCTGAGCCTCCTCTTGTCCAGGCTAGTTCTCAGCACAAGAAGGATATGGAACTGTTGGAGTGGGGTCAGACGCCATAACAATGATGGGAGGGCTAGAGCCCCTCTGCTGTAAAGCCAGCCTAAGAGTGGTGGAGTTGTTCAGCATGGAGAAGACCGTGGTGAGATCTTACTGTGGTCTTTCAGTATTTCAAGGGGCTCAGGAGAAAGCTAGAGACAGACATTTTAGCAAGGCTTCTTGTGACAGAACAAGAGATGATGGCTTTAAAATAAAAGATGGAAATACAGACTGGAGAGATGAAGAAATGTTTTACCCCGGGGATATTGAGAGCCTGGGCCAGGCTGCTCAGAGAGATGGTAGATGCCCCATCCCTGAAACCATTCCAGCTCAAATTGTTTGGGGCTCTGAGTAACCTGCTCTAGTTGCAGGTGTCCCTGCTGACTGCAGGGCAGTTGGGCTAGATGACCTTAAAGATCTCTTTTCACCTCAAATGATTCTTTGTTTCTTTGATTACAGATAGCAGAAACCGCTTGATAATGAAGTATGCAAAAGGCTAAAGCCAAGATTAAAAGTATCAGTATTCACAGGATAAAAACATCATACCTAAGCTTTAAGTAAGTACAAAGCCTAAAAACTTCAGTTTCTAGTTTGATCATGAAACAAATACTTCTATTTTGCCTAATTTCAGAACACTCTGAAGTTCCCACTAATTTCAGCTGCCACTGACAGGTCTTGACTCTAAATCTAACAACTCTTCACGGAGTTGAATTCAGTAATTATTCTACCACATAAGACTTTTCAGTTGGTTAAATATTCCCTACTTTGGCCTTTTGAAGGGAAAACGAAAACCAGATTTCTATTCAGGGCATGCTTTTACCACGCAGCCATGATTTGTTTGATCTTGGAATTAGCCCTTTTGAATTCCACTGCAACAGGTTTAGAAACAGAGATCACACGGGAGATTAAAACAAAGCAGAAAAAGCAGTAGTACCAACATAAAAGAGGGCATGGTGGATTTCAGTTTTATCACCAGATGGAACACAAGATAATTGGTAATTGCCTTTTTCTTTTTAATCACTCAGGCTTTCAGTCCAGAAATAGAGGGTGCAGAAAAGCTCAGAACAGATGATTAAATATTCAAGCCCTCAAAAACTTAACTTCAGGCATCTTCTAAATACCAGTTGGCCAGGAATAAAATTTGGTGTTTCCAAGTTCTCTTTTGGCTGTGGACACCACCTGAATGAGAAGGAGGAGGGCTGGGAGATGTCTGACCTCACCCAGTTCCGAGTAGCTCAG
The DNA here is from genome assembly GCF_015220805.1 of Pogoniulus pusillus. Taxonomy (NCBI): domain Eukaryota; kingdom Metazoa; phylum Chordata; class Aves; order Piciformes; family Lybiidae; genus Pogoniulus; species Pogoniulus pusillus. The sequence goes on from NC_087269.1 coordinate 38,302,980, forward strand.
CTGGACCAGGCAGTCATGGACACTTCTCCAAGAAGCAATAACTTGCTGCCTAGCAACAACCCATAACTCATGATTGCTTGTCTGTTCCATTTCTTGTGCAAAACTAACAGCTCAGAGCCCAAATTATTGCATTCAGCAACATAAGAGCTGCAACAGCTGGATAAGAAAACACATTTTTCTTTACTCACTGCAAGACTTCCTTGCTCTACAGTGTGGCATTCATAAGAGATAGACAAACCCACACCACATTTTGATCCAAGACCAACCTGAAAAAGTGTTTCAATATGTAAAAAGTTATTTTCTCAACAGCTGTCCCCTAGGAGCTACTTTGATGCACAAAGCCATTCCCACGCCTATACATTTTAATGATGAGGCCACCAAGACTGAGTTAGGGACAAACACAAAAGGTCACCTTAGGTACAAACATGCTGGACAGCACAACACAACTATGATTGCAGGAAAGTTCTTGATGTGTTTTACAAGTCCTGATTTTTTTTTTCCTCAATTGTTATTTACTGCATGTGAAACAATTACAAAACAAACAAACAAAAGCCCCAAACACACCACCAAGCTTTTGGCTCTCTACTGGGATCGAATCTTTAGTTTTATTTTGAGAAGGAACTTCATTCATGCTTCATGCTTCTGGATGGCTGGCTTGAAGCTTTTTAGTTTCTGGGCTGTTTTGAATGGTGTGACATAAGGGTCAATAGTTGATCTTAGACCAGTTACTTGTACAAATGAGAGGTTGCCACAGAAAGAACTTCACCAGATCTCCCCTGCCTGATCTACATATGTTGAGTTGTCCTCTCCTCTAGGCTGCACGGGAGAGGGAGACACGTCAGGCTTACAGCAATGTGGTGCATAATGGTCAATCTGTTTACTGAAGCTAAGCCTGATACCTATAGAGTGGAGTTCAGTACAGGGGTGTGTACTTTGATAGGCTTACAGAGCAGAGTATGGGCTGTCCACATACACAGAGGCAGACCTGACCAACTACCCCACTCAATCCCTCTTTGCAAGAACTTAACCACAACATTGCTTGTTCCCAGGGCTGACCAGCCTGCCCTCATCACAGCTCAGCTACAGATAGCAGCTTCTCTGCCAGCCTCCCAAGGCCACTTTTCTGCAGCTGTGCCTCCTTATCAGAATGACCTAAGTCTGTTCAGTTAGCCTGCTCTTTTCACTTCAGTTCTGCTCAAACCCCAACATACATACATGCTTACCAACTGGGCATAATGTCCATAGCATCACATTGCTCATGGAGGATGACACTCCTTGTCCTGGGATCGCCAAGGAGAAATATGGGACACATCAAAGGGAGGATAGGCAAGGAGATGCAAGGAGGGAGCACCAGGATGATACTTGGGTCTCAGGGTACCATCTCATAGGCTTTATCAGCGCTGCTGCTCGTGAAACAACCTCTTTCTTGTTGGCCTGTATTTTCAATTTAATTTCTTGCTTTCACTCTAAAAAAATATGGAAGTCTCCTACTGATATTATAGAAATTGAGAGGCTTAAAGAAAAGCCAATCAAATGATGCCATAACTGCTTGATCCCAGTATTGCTGTATCTTAGACATAGCCACGTGCAGCATCTGTCCTGTTTGAAGTCACATAGCAAACCACTACCAGAGTAGTCACCTACTATGACAGACACAACACTGGATACTCAGCTTTTACTATAGAGAAAGAATATCTGAAGTAATGTGAAGTAGTAACTACACAGCTTAGTGTAACAACACGCTGAAGTAACTATCAAAGGCAAGATGAAGTTGTTGCTGATGATTATCTCCACCACTACTTGTTCTCAGTGATATCATATGATATAGAGACAATGAGCAACTATTAAATAATTTAGCTGCACTCTTCACCCCACACATATTCACTAGTCAAATTCTGGGTCCTCTCTATTTCAGTCTTTCTACTAGGTGCTTCAGTACAAGAACCAAAGGTCTCATTAGGTTCACCAGTTACAGCAGACAGACTTGGCTAAATATGCTTTCAAAAACCTCTCTCCTCTCTGCAGAGGATATTCTCTCTAACATTTACTACCATTAACTCCTCCACCTAGAAGCTGCAGAGTGACTTAAAGGACATTATCAAGCATTTTCAAGCTTAACAAAGAGTATGCTAAGAGCTCACAGCCCTGCATTGGCAACATCAGTGCTCAGGGACATGACCAGGTGATGATCTGTCTGAAACAAAAAACAATGAACTTAGCATTTGGAGTGGTGAAGATTCATGTTTGTGCAGAACAGCAGTGCAAGTTTGGATGCTTTGGCAAAGATGAAATTTAGGTGGAAATTTCCTCTAGGAGACTCCAGACCTAAAACTCCACAAATTTTCTACAAATCCCCTCAGTACAGGAAGGACACTGAGGTACTGGAAGATGTTGAAAGAGCAGCAACAGAACTGATGAAGGGTCTAGAAAATAAATCTTATGAGGAGCAGCAAAGATTAACTGGAATTGTTTAGCCTGGAGAAAAGGAGGCTCAGGGGAGATCTTCACGCTCTCTACAAATACACAAAAAGAGGTTGTAGCCAGGTGGGAGTTGGTGTCTTCTCTCAAGGAGCACAGGACAGGACAAGAGCAAATGGCCTGAAGTTGCACCAGAGGAGATTTAGGTTGGACATCATGAAAAATTTCTTCCCCCAAAGTGTTATCAAGCCCTGAAACAGGCTGCCCAGGGTAGTGGTGAAGTCCCCATCCCTGGAGGGATAGAAAAAAAATGTAAATGTGGTGCTGAGGGAAGTGAGTTAGTGGCAATCTGGCAGTGCTGGGTTAATCATCAGACCTGACAATCTTAAAGCTCTCTTCCAATCAAAAGAATTCTATGATTCTATGCTGTGGCCCTTGTGCAAGCTGTAATTTGATGTCTCCACTCTTCAGTTTGGGCTGGTTCCAAACTGAATCTCTCACAATGTAACAACCTTCTCCAACTCAAGCAAAGTACCAAATAAAACTTCACTGGAAACTGCTGACGTTTCATGGAGTAAATTGTAATTATTAACCTGACCTTGCAAAAGACTTGCATATACACTGGGAGTAGGATACTCACTGTCAGCTGCATTAATTGGCTTCAGTTAGTATGTGTATCCACAAAACACAGTACCTAGTTCTACCTTGCTTCTGAACCATTGTGGAAATAGAGCTGCCATCCTTTTTTACCCTGCTCCCATGCTCCTGGGATCACCTCAGTTAACTCATGCAATACTAAGCACACACTCTTGTCTGTTCTTCTACTGCTGGTCCTACACTTCCTCCTCCTCAGGATGGTGTCCAGTCTAAATTTCCAGCCAAATTGACACAAATTCAGTGTGAGAGGTCAGTGAAATACTTGATTTCCACCAGCTATGCTGTCCCTCCTTCCAGAAACAGGAATGTCATGTCCCCTCTGAGTAGCATGCAAACTCCCCTCCTCCTTTCTCCCAATTTTTGTATCCCTGATTTTCATGGAAGAGCAAGCTCAAGTGGGCATCTTCATTGGATTACTTGAAGTTCCGATGGTTAACTTCCAGTGTTTTTCAGGATGGGATGGAGGCTTGACTGCACTGCTCTCTGCTTTTTGTTTTGTAATGGACATTCCTTAAATCCATTTTAAAAAGTTACCTTTGGTGTCCAGAGGTGTAGTGGAGAAGAGCTTGGCCTTTGCTGAGGCATATATAAATGTGTGCTGAGAGCTCTCTAAAAACTGTCCCACCATGAAGAGGCTCACAAACCGAAGCAAAGTTTTACTTAAAACATTCAGCTGTGAATCAGAGGGCTGAAAAACCCTCTGCTCTGAAGTCAGGCTAAGGGAGTTGGGGCTGTTCAGCCTGGAGAAGAGAAGGTTTCAAGGAGACCTCCTGGTGGCCTTTCAGTACCTAAAATGGACTATAAGAAAGGTGGGGACTGACATTTAGCAGGGCCTGTTGAGACAGGACAAGGGGTGATGGCTTTAAAATAAGAGGGGGATTTAAACCAGAGAGAATGAAGACATGTTTTACACTGAGGGTGTTGAAACATTGGTGCAGGCTGCCCAGAGAGATGGTAGATGCCTCATATCTGGAAACATTCCAAGTCAGGGTGGGCCAGGTTCTGAGTAGTAGATGTCCATGTTCAGTGCTGGGAAAGTTGGGTTAGACCATCTTTAAAGACGTTTTCCAGCCCAAACTGTTCTATGATTCTATTCTCCTGTTGGAAGTCAGAAATTCTGTATTTTATTTCTCATGATACAGGAACACAATCGGGTTAGCAAAAGTGATAAACAGATGTGTATACACAGGTACTGAATCTGTACAGAACTGCATCATTCAGGAGCTTAGACTAAAAGGTCAGTTTTTACAACAGAAGCATTGACTGTAAATGAAAAGCCTCTCAACTGGATCCAACTTGAGGAGAGGATCAGCACAAGATTCACTCAAAAGACTAATCTCAAATAATGATGAGAAAGAAAAAATCAAATTCAGGGCTATTCTTTTGTACCTCAATTAAAATGTTCTGGTAATCCCAATTCTGGAGAACCTACTGATGTGACATATGGACACTGTCCCAAGTTAGGGTGGATCCCTCCCCTGGTAGAATAAACTCACCACAACACAGAATTGTTTTCTTTTTTTGGAAAGTCAGGGAAAGATGAAATTGTCTTTCTTACAGTTTAAATACAACTGTATGTGGCCATGTGAGCCGATTTTCTAGCTCAGATGTAGGGGAGAGATGAACACTCCAGGGACAGGCCATGTAATGGCAACAATAGATAAATTAATGTCTAGAAGCACAGCTTGTTCTCCCCCTTCTTCTGCTGGCTTCTGCTGCTTCAGCTGTGCCTGTCTTCCCCAGCTGCTGTTTTGGCTGCTGCTTCTGCTGCTTTGCCGCCGCTTGACCTCTCCCCTATCTCCCTTAAGGTTACTGTATTGGGTTTTTTAACTTTCTTCTCTAGTTATCTCTCTTTACACTGCTATACTTACACTATAAGAAATACAATTTCATCCCTCCCTGACTTTCAAAACAAAAATCTGTGTTGTGGTGAGTTTATTTCTCCCCAGGGGAGGGATCTGCCCTAACCCGGGACACAGTAGCAGGAGAAACAAACTACCAGAGAAATAGAATAACCTTAACGAAGATGGGGAAGGGGTCAAGTGGCAGCAAAGCAGTGGGGAAAGACAGCAGTGGGAGCAGCTGAAGCACCAGAATCCAGCAAGGGGGAAGGTACAAGCCGTGCTTCTAGACATAAAGCTCTTGATGCTCCAATGAAAGTGGATTAGCTTACCCATTGTTGCCATTATGTGGCCTATCCCTATAGAATGTAAACCTCTCCCCTATGTCTGAGCTAGAAATCCAGCTCCAATGGCCACACACACACCCTGCACATCTCACCTCTACACCCATACACGCTAAGATTTTGGGCTCACTGAAAACCAGGCCTTCAGGAGAGTGTTATTATTAAAACTAATTAAAAACCACTCATAAGCAAGTATATTCTTTGGACACTTAGAGTCATCTAGAAGGTAAGAAGTCCAGCAAGTCATTCATCTGATTTTAAGTAAAACAGCAAAAATATTCACAGTATCACAGTATCACCAAGGTTGGAAGAGACCTCACAGATCATCAAGCCCAACCCTTTACCACAGAGCTCAAGGCTAGACCATGGCACCAAGTGCCACGTCCAATCCTGCCTTGAACAGCTCCAGGGACAGCGACTCCACCACCTCCCCGGGCAGCCCATTCCAGTGTCCAATGACTCTCTCAGTGAAGAACTTTCTCCTCACCTCAAGCCTAAATTTCCCCTGGCATAGCTTGAGGCTGTGTCCTCTCGTTCTGGTGCTGGCCACCTGAGAGAAGAGAGCAACCTCCTCCTGGCCACAACCACCCTTCAGGTAGTTGTAGACAGCAATAAGATCACCCTCAGTCCTTAAACTAAAAGCATTCATTTGGAAGATCAATCTAGTCTACCTCATAGTGATTCAAAGCCCAGCTTATGACTCTACATGTTCTATTTTATGAGAGCAATATTGAGATGAACATCTTGGCCAGAATGTTAATTCTAATAGGCATATAAATGCTGATTTCTATAATTCATTCCACATTTAAGTCAAGTTTATTCAGCCAGAATTATGTGGCAGGTTCTGCTTTTTGTTTTTAAATACTGAAATTGAGCACAAATATTTCTTTACCTTGGATACGAGTCAGTGTTCCTGGCTGTAGGAACCATAGTGATAACACCAGGAATTTCTCAAGATGTTCAGTGTTCAGAGGTTGCAGATTTTGTTGTCATTTGGAGTGGGTTTGGTACTTTGTATTGATATTTTTACTCCCCAAGCAGCACTGCTTGCTCAGTACCCTGGTGCCTTTACAAAGGTAATATCTAAATCAATAAGGTGCTATTGACTTCCCTGAAACTAGCAAAGGGAAAAGTTCCATCATCTCCAAAATCTATTCTTCCCAATCTCTGGTTTTGTATCAAAGCTTTCAGTAGGCAGCTACTTGTTTTCAGAACTGGATTAAAATCTGGACTACACAAAACCAAAATTATTACTTCTTCAAACTCAGTTTCCTGCAACCATCTCCTCCTTTGGGGAGGCAACCTCAAGGTTAGCTCATAGAATCATTTAGCCTGGAAAAGACCTTTAAGATCATCAAGTTCAGCCATTAATCCAGCACCAAACCGTGTCCTTCAGCATCATATGTCGGTATCTTTTAAACGCCAAATCCCCCCAGGCCAGGTTGGATCTGATGAGAGATCTTATTCCAACCAAAACAGCTCTATGAAAATTAACAGAGAAATAAGCAGGGAAGAAAGACTATATGGTAGGAAATAATGCTGTCATAAAATACAGTATTTCCTTGAATGAAGACTTTCCAGTACCTTTGCCTCCTCCAGCAAGTTACGATAACAGCCACTGCTTTGTATGAAGAAATAAACAGCTTTATGCTACTGACCTCTATCACATACAGCCATGAAATCAGAGTGCAATTGTGGTTATTTGCCACTTCTTAGATATTCATTTCTCATCCCCAGTACTTAAGAGGGCTGGCTGAAGGCAGTTTCTACTAGATTAGGCTCCCAACACCTTCATGCATTATAGACTCCCAAATACATTTTTTTCTCCCTTCCTCCTAAGGTGAATGTGTTGAGTCATTTCTTTTATGGATCTGATGGAGGTTATTGCTCGTAAAAGGAAAAAAGCCAGCGGTTCAAGGCAGGGCTAAGTGGAACGCAGCCAGCTGCAGCCCTAGAGGGCTGCTCCCAAGCATCCCCAGGATTCTGGGTCCCCTGCACCACTGCTCACCCTTTTCTGGCTTAAATCAACCAGGCACTATCAGCTTATCCGAGATCATAACACGGATTAACAAGGGCGCATCGGGTGGAACTGTGTGCCAGAAATAATTATGGCTTAAAATGCAAGAGCCTGGCAGGAAGGGATTATCATTTGTGAAGCCAGTCCATTTAAATGGAGAAATAACTCACATATTACAGTAGAGGATAATTTGGCAGTTACAGTTTCAGTGGCTCAGAGACATAAAATACAGGCTCATCAATGTGTAAGATTAGAAGTAATTAGCCCCTATATGGTAAAGTCATCAGTTAGAAGCTAGACTCCATCTGGGGACTTTTCATAATGATGCCTCAGGGACAAGTAAGATGGGACCTTTGACCTACATGATTTGGAAGGGACTGAGACATAATTAAATCTGCAAAGATGCAGTAACTGCAGGAAAAGGGATTTTTAAATTTGAAACATATTCCCTTCCTCTAAACAAACTAGGTATATTACACTCTGAAACAGGGAGAGAATTAATCAGAAAAGACTGAGCAAATAGCTGCTGTGCAGCTGCCAACTAAAAGATGATACAGGCTTAGACAGAATTGGAGAACATTTAATAAGCATTGAAGACTTCTTAAATAATTATCTTCTGGTTTCAAGGAGAAGGTTTTATTTAATTGTAGTGAAAAGCAGACAACTCCCATCATAAATCAAAGAGAGGATGGAGTTCTTTTAAATCTATTTCTCCAAATGTGTAAGTTACACTAAAGACTGATTGCCTGAAATGAATAAAAGCTAATTCTCTTGCAGAAATGACACCATTTCCTTTCTCAATCATTACAAAGAATCTGACTTGCAGATTTTCCGTGAGGGATATACAGAGTTATTACATTTTTGCAACTGAGTACCATAAAGCACTTAACCATCTTCCATTTTCTTAAGAAAGCTTGGAACTTTGTACTGGAGAGACCAAAAAAAATATGTAAAGTTGGCTTCTCAGCAATGACTGGACCACCTACAAGATCTATCTTCTCCCAATTAAAAATAGACAACAACAACAACAAAACAACCAAAAACCCCCCAAAAAATCCTACCGTATTACCTTTTTCTGCCATAACTCTGAATTCTGGTACTACAAACCTGGATCATTAAAGCCTGGAAGTTAAATGGGAAAGTATTTTAAGGCCATGAAATAAGAGGGAGCAGCAACAGAAATATAATGATCTCACAGAAAAGCATGCAAAAGGGTACATGTAAATTTGTATGCTTCATCATGTAGCTTAAAAGATGACTACTATGCCATAGTGAGGTCACATCTGGAGTACTGGATCCACTTCTGGGCTCCACAGTTCAAGAGAGACAAGGAACTACAGGAGAAAGTCCAGTGGAGGCTACAAAGATGCTAAAGGGACTGCAGGTTCTCTGCAATAAGGAGGAAAGGCTGTGAGACCTGGGGCTGTTTAGTCTGGTGTGGTGGGCAAGAGAATGAGGCCAGACACCTCCCTGTGGTGCCCAGTGACAAAGGACAGTGGGCATAAAATGTAACATGAAGTTCCATCTAAACATAAGGAAAAACCTCCTTCCAATGAGGGTGCTGCAGCCCTGGAGCAGGCTGCCCAGAGAAGCTGGGGAGTCTCCTTCTCTGGAGAGATTCTAAAACCACCTGGACACTGTGATCCTGGGCAACCTGCTCTGGCTGACCTTGCTTTACCAAGGTGGGTGGACTAGACAATCTCCAGAGGTCGCTACTGACTTCTAACATGCTGTGATGTCCCATCCCTGGCAATACTCTAGGTCAAGTCAGATGGGGCTGTAAGCAATCTGTTGAAGATGTTCCTGCTAACTGCAGGGGATTGGACTAGATGTCCTTTAAAAGGTCTCTGCCAACTTGAACCATTCTAAGAGCAAAGCTCCACACTACTTGTCTAACCCATATGTTATACTTTTGGAACTCCTATCATTCATTCATGCCCATCCATGTATAATGCAGTTCCTCCAGCAGCAGCTACAGCTAAGAAGGTCAGCAGACTTTTTCTCTACAAGAAAATGTAACCACTTACTCTGTTTTCAGTAGAAGAGCATGATGGGCTTGATGGCCAGTCAATCACCACGAGAAAAATCAACAACAATCTAAATGCTCAAGTAGTTCAAACCTTCAGGTGACCTTTCAAGGGGATTTCAGGTTGAAAATACAATATGAGAAAAAACTATGGATTTTGGAATTCATCTTCTATCCAAAGCCTTTGCTAAATGTCTCTTCTAGATTGCTAGAAATGTAAAATAAACAGCAGTGGAGATCAAATTTAAGGCAAAAAAATGAACTAAGGCAGGTTGGTGTCCAGCCAGTGATCCAAATCAAGCAACATATATCACTGTTTGTCCTTGATTACACCTGTTGGAAATACCTCTCAGCTCTAAGGAGGACAGCTGTCTCTCCTCAGGTAGGCAGACTAACTGAGAATGGCAGAGGTGGGCACAGGAAAACAAATCCTCATCAGGAAAAACAAAAACAAATCCAAAACAACAAACAAAAAAGAAGAGTTGTCACCGAGGGAAAAAAAAATCCTCAATAAAAGAAAAAAAACATCTTCACAGGAAAAAAAGCAGACCAAACAAAAAACAGTGTCTAATAGAGCAGTCCCTGTGCAGGAAAATGCAATGGACAGAAGGAAAGAGGAAACCTTTACAGGGAAATCCCTGGGGACTAAGGAGGACTGCAAAGAAAGCCTGTCTCCATCTGCACTACAATAGAACAGCACATTTAATGCTTTTGAAGTGGAGAAAGTTTCCTTGGTTGTTTTGACTTTTTTTTTCCCATTTGGGGTTTTTTGTTTGTTTGTTTATATGATTTTTTTTTCTTTTTTTTTTTTCCCCCATCCAACTAAAAGCTGAAGAAAAGTTGTTATAAAAGCCTTTGTATCTTTGGGCAGAGTGGAGAAAGGGAGTTTCAGGTTAAAGAAAACAATAATTGCAAAGAGCAGCCCAAAGATGACTGCAATCGTGCATGGTGCATAAAAGTCACAAACAGCAACACTAACTTTGTGAGTTTGAATAAAAATACAGAGTGTGGAGGAGCTGAGTAATGCAGAATGCCTGCTTAATTAAAACAAAACCAAAACTGCTACCATGGGCACCTCAGAAATGTGATGAGATTAAGGTAAATCAGTAGACACTATGAAAAAAAAAAACAAGCAGCAATATAAATGATGTAGAATTACGTCAGATTGACAAAGGAACATAACAACCAAGGAAAATAAACTGACAAAGGAACATAAACAACCAAGGAAAACAAAAAGGTAGACAAAGTAAATAAATATACACATAGCAGCACCTCAACATGTCCTTAAAACCAATTCCCATCCTAATCCAGCAGAATCATAGAGCCAACCAGGTTGGAAGAGACCTCCAAGGTCATCCAGTCCAACCCAGCCCTAGCCAGTCAACCAGACCATGGCACTAAGTGCCTCAGCCAGGCTTTGCTTGAACACCTCCAGGAACGGTGCCTCCACCACCTCCCTGGGCAGCCCATTACAATGCCAATCACTCTCTCTGGCAACAATTTCCTCCTAACATCCAGCCTATACCTCCCCTGGCACAACTTGAGCCTGTGTCCCCTTGTTCTGTTGCTGGTTGCCTGGGAGAAGAGACCAACCCCCACCTGGCTACAACCTCCCTTTAGGTAGTTGTAGACAGCAATGAGGTCCCCTCTGAGCCTTCTCTTCTGCAGGCTACACAACCCCAGCTCCCTCAGACTCTCCTCATAGGGTTGAAGTATACCAAGAAGCAGGATTGTTCCAGAATGACCCAGAAAGTTGGATCACTATCGCAAAACGCTGGCACTAAAGCAATCAGGACTTGCCAGCAAAAGTCAAGAGGAGCAGTATAGCAGAGATCTACAGAACTCACAAACAGCTCTCATAAGAGGAATAGGAAGAGGTATGAGAGGACATGAAACTGCTAGGAAATACACAGGTTAAAAGATGTCTTTTCTACATGACATGTAATTGAACCGATCCTAAATGATCAGGACTGCGATGTGCTGGATCCTTGCTTTGCCCCAGGGCTGCTGGCACAGTCCCATCAAAAGGCTTCTGTATGAGACACTGTATTTAGAAGTATTCAGGAAGATAAAAACTTTAAGAGACTAATGCAAGGGTGGTTTGGCACTGGGTTTCGTAGTTCTGGAGGGCTGGGATGGGATTTTGTTAATGGCTTTTTGGTACGTGGGGGTCCAGGGTTTTTTTGTGGGGGGTCCTTTGGGTTAGTGGCTTTTTGATATATGGGGGTCCAGTTTTTTTTTTGTGGGGTGTTCTTTTGTTGGGTCTAGGGGTTTTTGTTTTCTTGGGGGGTGGTTTTTTGGTTTGGTTGGGTTTGGGGGGATTTGCTTGGTCTTTTTTGCTTTTTGGTGGGTTGTTTGTTCAATGGGTTGTTTAACTGGGGGGGTTAGGGACTGTTTGAGGGGTTTTGGGATTTGGGGCTTTTTTGGTTGGTTGAGGGAGATTTGCTGTTTTGGTTTTTGGGGAAGGTTGGTTGGCTTGCAGAGGGTTGCTGTTGCTGGGAAGATTGTGTTAGCTTTGGTGGTCTGGGATTTTTGTTTGTTTTCCTGGTTGGTTTGTGCTTTGGGTTGGGTTTTTTTTTTTGTTGGTTTTGGTTGTGTTCTTTTGATGTCTTGGGTTTTGTTGGGATTTTTTTGTTTCTTTGGGGCTTTTTTCATGTTGCTTTTGGGGGTTTTGCTTGCTTTGGGTTTTTGTTCAATGTGTTTTTGTTTGTTTTTTTAATTTTTTCTTCCCTACAGCCTTTTTTGGCTGATATTCAAATTCATAATGACAGTAAACACCTCTGCACAGCTAAATGTCATTCATGAATGTGAGCAACTGCAGTGTTTTACTGTGAAATGACACATCTAGGAGATGAACCCACCTTCCACTTGAAAAAACAACTTGCAAGAAAATTCTACCCTATCCAAGCAGTGAATTATTCAAGCAACTCCATTATACAATTATTTTAGCATGTATAAATTGCCCAAACCACAGCAAACAGAGTTCACGGTGGCTGCTCTCTTTGATGTATATTTACAGAGGAATTCAATAAATTAACAAAATAATAAGTTTGGAGGTTCCACTCCAAACCTTTTGTGCCAACACAACATGTGCTGGGCTGAAGAAACCTCTGTTGTAAGATAAAAATCAATCTGTTTATCAAAAAACTCAAGAGCACTTTTAAAGCTTTGGCCCATCCCGTATTATGAGAGGATATTCTGGAGAACAAGGACATAAATGCCAAAGTCTGGACAGCTGACAGGAAAACAATGACAGACTTACAGTAAAGATTTGTCAGCTCTAGCAGCAAGGTCACTGTGCCCCAACACACAGAAAACATTCATCTACCTGTAACCCTATTGAAGTTGCAGGCTCTACATTTCCAGTGGCTTAATAAAACATGTATTTATATTATCAAGCTGCAATTCTGCACCGGCTTCTTCCCCTGTACTCAACACTGGTCAGGCCACACCTTGAGTACTGTGTCCAGTTCTGGGCCACTCAATTCAAGAGAGATGCTGAGATGCTGGAACGTGTCTAGAGGAGGGCAACAAAGCTGCTGAGAGGCCTGGAACACAAATCCTATGAGGAGAGGCTGAGGGAGCTGGGGGTGTGCAGCCTGGAGAAGAGGAGGTTCAGGGATGACCTCATTGCTCTCTACAACTACCTGAAGGGAGGTTGTAGCCAGGTGGGGGTTGGTCTCTTCTGCCAGGCAACCAGCAATAGAACAAGGGGACACAGGCTCAAGTTGTGGCGGGGGAAGTCTAGGCTGGATGTTAGGAGGAAGTTGTTGGCAGAGAGAGTGATTGGCATTGGAATGGGCTGCTCAGGGAGGTGGTGGAGTCACCATCCCTGGAGGTGTTCAAGAAAAGCCTGGCTGAGGCACTTAGTGCCATGGTCTGGTTAACTGGATAGGACTGGGTGCTAGGTTGGACTGGATGACCTTGGAGGTCTCTTCCAACCTGGTTGAATCTATGACTCTAATTGGAGGTTTACTGCCATTAATTTAGATAATATATATTCATCTTACCAAAACAGCTACTAGAAGCTTCTTTAAGTTAACCTATCTTTCAGCCTGTTTTTTTTTTCACTGTCACACAACCAGCAATTCAGCTGCTCACAAATGACCTCCTGTGCCCCAGTCATGCTATAACAATCAATGGTAGAAAAATTCCTAAAACAGATTAAATTCTACAGTGTTTGCTTTGATGAATTAGTGGAATTTGTTCCCTTTAGCTTGCTCAGAGTTAATCTTTGATTTTTCGCTGAGTGCACTGCTTTGGAAAGAGCAAACTAGGGACAGATTGGATTTTTGTTACTTACATGGGTGTAGTGGAAATATAGCCACAGAATCCACTGCACTAAAGCTGAGTTTTAAAGACTTTTGCTGTTTATCTCTGTCATCTCACTACTTAAAGCAACATATAAAGGAGGAACTTCCCATGATAAAACATTTCTGTACACACTTGGAGATTATTACATTGAAGTATAATGATTATGCCTTCCTACTCAGTATCATAACATGCCAGAACGATGCAGAGCTGAGGATCATCTTCCCACAAAGCTTTAAAGGTGGCAAATGATCATAAAGTAGGGGGGGGGGGGGGGGGGGGGGGGAAATTAACTCCATCACTGCAAATCACATAATGTGTTTTGTTCAACTTGAAATTATTATTCACCATTTAAATTAAGAATTGAAAAGCAAATTCATTCTGAGCTTTTCCCATTCCCCTCATACACACAATTTGGCTAATGAACCAAGAAACCAATTAGCAAAACATCTCAATTTATAGCAGGTTGAGGTAATTTTTAGCCAGGGCACAGTTAAAACTCCTGCACTGTGAAAAGAAGACTTTTCATCTTCAGAAACAGCACTGTGGAGTTAATGAGCCCTCTCAAAGAATAGCGTCACTGATGGCACTGTTTGCCCAGAGACAGAGACTTCACCTCTCTCCAGCAGAATCTACCAGGAAGCAGCAGAATCTGGTTGAAATCTCTATAAGAAATACAGCATTTTCTTTCTGTTGATGTTTTGTGGATTTAGGTGTATTTGGGCACATGGACGTGCAGCCCATGGTGGTGTACAGTGGAAGCTGATGTCTGTGTGGAGCTATGGGTTTTGGAGAAGCTTCATTTTCACTGTCCTCTTTCAGATAGGAGTCCCCTTCCATCATCATGCCTCAGTTTTCCATCCAAGCCATTGTGCTTAAGACTTTCTCCCAGTTTTCAGCCCTACTCACTGCACAGAGCTGATCTGTGCTTTGTGAATAGCCAGAGAGTGATGACCACAGAGGACACTCTCCAGCTTCAACACCAAGGCAGTGGCAGCCTCTGACATGCCCTAGTCCCATAAACTAATGGAAACAGCCTCATACTTCAGAAACAGGAAAAATCAAGAAGTTTGAGGATTGACAAACGTGAGGGGAAGGGGACAGTGCTAGTGGCAAAGTTATAACTCAGCTCTCTCTTTCTTCCCAAAAGGTGGGAACCACAGCTCAGACCCACTCTGTGCCTCTGCTAGCTTCTCTAGTTATAAGCAACTTACTCATTAAAGGATGAAAAACAAATCCCCAAATCAAAACCTATGTACTAGTTTGAAGCTAGCTAGAATGTTTTGGTGAGAAGAACCAGATTACAGGCTGTGGAAGGAAAACAGTGGTGATGTCTACTTCCCTCATAGGCTTACTGAGAGATATTAAGAATAAGAATCAAAACATAAAGGCACTTCTCCCACTGGGGAGCTGGGAGCTGCATCTCTCTCTAACCTCACCCTCCATTTCTTTTTTCTTTCCTAATCCACTTTGCTTCCTAATCCCCTGACTGAAGCTCCATTCTTCCTTGGGACTGGGGTAAGGTTGAGAGGGGTAGGGGGAAGGTGAAGGGGCGGTTGGGAGCCCCTCCTGGGGACTCAGGTTTCTGGGAGGGGAGTTGTGTTTCTGTATTACCTTTTACCTTGTTTATTTCTGTAGATACTGTAAATAACAGCTTAGCACAATATACAAGCAGATAAGTAATAAGCTTAATTCAATTTCCAGAGCCGGCTGAGTCTAGTCTGGGTGATTTCCAAAGTGTGTGTGGGGGACACTCAAACCATCACAACCTACCACCACCCAGAAGACGGACTCTAGACCTGAAATTCAGATGTGCATTTTCCCAGTTCCAAGAGCAAACCCATTGGCCAGGCTGGAGGGTGGGCCAGGATAAAGAATGTGTACAATACTTTTTTCATGGGGTAAAAAGACAGTATATAAAGGAAAAAAGGAGGCAATCTGCTGCTAAGAGGAATTCTTTGCTCAGAGCCTGCTCATGCATTTTGCACAACAAAAAGTACTTGACTAAAGTACATTAAAAAATAAAAACCAAGAACTGCAGGCCAGACCTTCCCTCCTATTGCTGCACAACCACCATGGTTGGCACTAAGCTCTGGAAGACAGAGGACACCTTTGTTTGCTAAACTATGTTTCTTCCACGAGGGTTCTATCTTACTACCTCCAGACCCACCTGGACATTGTGATCCCAAGCAACCTGCTCTGAGTGACCCTGCTTTAGCAGGGGGGTTGGACTAGATGATCTCCAAATGTCCCTTCCAACCCCCACCATGCTGGATTCCATCAAGTGGCTGATTTCTACCATCTAGCATTGAATTGAGCTCAGGCTCAGAGGAATTCTTGGCTGAATAGGAATTCCCGGCTGAATAGGAATTCTTAGCTTTCCAACAAAGTCATGGTTACTGATGCCCTGAATTTACAAAATAAAGCCTCCCATATTTATTGCCCATTCCCAAATTCTGGCTATAAGAGAACCTAGTACATAAAGAGTAAAACTAAACAGATTAACTTAAACAACTTAAGTCCCCCAAGAATTTCCCAGGCAAGGATCAATAACAGGCAGAGTACTTCAGTATACCACTAGACAATGTTTAGTGCTACCATATTTTCCATAACGCATTCTGTTCCTTAGGCAGCCTAATGTCTAACATTTTCCTTCCTGCCTATTCTGGCATGTTGAAAAGCTGTTTACATTAAGCTGTTCTGACTCTTGGTCGTTTTCCTAAGTGATTAGTTGATTGCAGCTCAATAATGTTTGAGTGGTTCAAATTATTTCTTGCACTTCGTGTTTGGAGAGCTCTGAGTCTGTCTAGATACAACTTCTGACTTGTGTCCAATGCTGCCACTCATTAAATATGTGTGTGTCAGGCAGACTCCACTTCCAGTTTAAGTGCTTTTTTTTTCTTACTTCTTTTCCAACTACAGTTGCACAGGCTGGTTGCAAGAAAAAGTAATAGCAGTGTATCACCAAGTTCTCTCCCACTGAAGTTACTCTAAACCTAGTATTCCCAGTCTTAAGTACACAGCATAGGTACAGGCAATACCTTAAAAAACACTACAAAATCATCCATAGCTTGTAGAGGTCACAGAATGATAAAGGGTGGAAGACACCTCTGGAGATCACCTAGTTCAACCCTCCTGCTAAAGCAAAGTCACCTAGAGTAAAAAACCTAGGAACATATCCAGGTGGGTTTTTAATGCCTCCAGAGAAGGAGACTCCACAACATCTCTGGACAGCCTGCTCCAGGGCTCCAGTACCCTCACAGCAAAGTTTTTCTTTCAG
Source organism: Pogoniulus pusillus (assembly GCF_015220805.1). NCBI lineage: Eukaryota > Metazoa > Chordata > Aves > Piciformes > Lybiidae > Pogoniulus > Pogoniulus pusillus. Next base: position 38,319,874 of record NC_087269.1, read on the forward strand.
TTCATGCAAAACCTCCTGTGTTCTGGTTTGTACTTGTTCTTGTCCTATCACTTGCCACCACTAAAAATAGCTCATCCTTGTGATCCCATCCTTTGATCAGTATTGATAACATCCCCTCTCAGTCTTCCCCAGGCTAAACAACTCCAGGTTTCTCAGCCCTTCTTTATCAGAGAGATGGTCTAGTCCCCTCAGCATCTATTCTAATGGAGGGAAGAAGTGAAGACAAAGGATAAGGAACCTGACTTTATTTACAGCAAAGGTAATATTATAAGAATCATGAGCTTGGTAATTGAGTCAGGAGTAGAATGGAAGTCTCCTGTGACAGCCTGTAATTGTCATATTTCCAGTTAAATTCAGCAGATACAGATGCAAGCAATATTTTGAGTGCCTGGATGGTACCAGAATCAAACCTGGCCTCTGGACCTCTAGAGATTTCCTTCTCACTGCATTTTGGTCTATTTTAACACAGCAAATATTAACCAGAAAATTATATGAGTAATTCTCCACTTCATGCTAAAAATTTTTCATGTATGAAGGCATAAAAAAATTCTACCTCCTAGCAACTGTGAGATTCCTGCTGGAAAAGGGTGATTGGGGAAAAAAAGACAGGGGTCCAGGAACATTAGAGCCAAACAAGAGTTCTGTGGGTGGGAAATTGTTGGCAATTACATCTGATCACTGGCTGCAGATGGTTTTTTTTTTGTAATTATGGTCAGAAATTGGTCTGAAGTATTACCAAATTGGGGGGAGCCCTGATTAAAATGAATTCTGTTCAAGATACACATACTGTGGAGAGACTCTCAAGTCCAGGGAGAGCTCTGCACCAGGGGGAAAGTGTCAGCCACCAGCACAACAACAAATTAAAGGAATGACTCATCTCAGACAATATTATTGCTGGTTTCTGAAAACAAGCTCAAAAGCAGTTACTACCTGAGGAGCACAAAAGGCAAGAGAAACACCACCAACAGTAATAAAGCAGAATTGAGATGTAAGAGGCAGAGCAGCTCACTGAAGATTCAGACAGCAAATGAGCAGAGATGATTAAAGTGAAGTCATTACCCAGCAACCTGCCAGGGTAATCTATCGTCTGGAGGGGCTGGAAAGGCAATCCCAGCACATAGGAAACCCCTCCTCTGCTCACTGTTTCCTAAGTTGTTTCTCTGACCAGGAACATGACTTCATTTACCAGCCTGTGAAATGCAGAGAGTAGCAGAAGTCTCCTTACAGCTCACTGTGCTAATGTTAAGGGTTCTCCTCCCTGGCTTTTTCTGATTGTTTTGCTCCTTGAGCTAGACATGCCCCTGGAAGCTCTTTACCTCTGCACAAGCCTATCTGCCCACATTCATCCCCCTTCTGGGCCACAAACACGATTTGAGGGCTGGAACCCCTCTGCTGTGAGGACAGGCATAGCGAGTTAGGGGTTTTTCAGCCTGGAGAAGAGAAGGCTCTGGGGAGACCTTACTGCAACCTTTCAGTACTTAAAGAGACCAATCAGGAAGTTAGGAACAGACTTTTTATCAGGGCCTTTTGTGACAGGACAAGAGGTGATGGTTTAAACTCAAAGGAAATTTGGAATAGATAAAGGGGGAAATATTTTACAGTGAGGGTGGTGAAACACAGACCTGGGTTGCATGGAGAGGTGGTAGAAGCCCCATCCTTGGAAACACTCCAGGTCAGGTTCCTGGGACTCTGAGCAACCTAGCTGCAGATGCCTCTGCTGACTGCAAGGGCTTTAACTAGATGACTTTAAAAAGCATTTTCCAATCTAAACCACTCTGTGATTCTACAATTCCCTGGGGTCCTGCCAACAAGCATTCCCTGTACAGTCCCTCTCACCGAGAGAGATGTTTGCAGGAAATAACACAACTTCAGAGCCATAGACTTGTCCCAGGCAGGTGCTGCAGGAGCTGTGGTCCTGCCCTTTCACACCCTGTGTCAGCCTCATGGAGCAAAAGCAGCAGAGGCTATGTGAGAAGAGGCTCTTCTCATAACCCCCACTACGACCCCAACCCTCTCATTTTATGGAAGAGAGTTCAGAGACTGATTCACAAGGCTTTTATTCCTCCACCTGCAAGAGAGAAGAAACTTGCAATGATGTTTGGCTTGCATTCCACATTCTCCTCCCACACTCAATAACCAACTCAGCCCACATTTCCCACAGGAGAGAACAACATGAAAGCCATTGCTAACAGCTCAGCTGCTGGAGGAAGGTGTCATGTGCTGCCAGAGGAGGTCTGGGCTTTGGGCAGCACAACGGTGTAGAAATTGCCATCGAACAAACAAAGATATATTGAGAGACCCACACAGAGTGGCATCCATAATCCTTGGTCTTCTGCCTCCACCAAGGATGCAAAAAAAAGACCAAATCTAATGTAATGATGTCCGGTTGCTACCCTGAGTGTGGGTATCAAGGGTGGATGTATTGGGATCAGTCCCTGGGGTACATCTGAATTTTGCGCTTCAGCCCTTTGGCTGAGAAACTGAAAGGTCTTCTTCCCAAACATAAAAGTAGCACTTCTTTGAGCACAGAAGCATCTTTCTGCTCTCTTGCTAATAATCTTTAGATTCATTTACTGTTCTAAAATGTCTGCAGGGGACATCATGACTGTTTCCTTTCAGAGAAACCTATTTTACAGCTAGCTTGTTGGTTTGTATTCTGAAATTCCACAGATTATGAGATTCCACAGATTTTGAAGGGTATCTGGGATTAATGTACTAGATTTCCTCTCAGCCTGCACTATCTGCTTTTTTTTTCCCCCTCCCAGTCACCATGCTTAAAGGCATTTTTCCAAGCAGGTGATTTTTCCCTCCTGCTCACCATATCCTGGGCACAAAAAGCATTTTAACAAACTAAATACAGACAGTTGCATTACACATCAAATATCAGTAAAAGTCAGGCAGCAGCCTTCTAGTCTGCTGTGAGAACAAGTTGCAGTATCCCTCTTATCTGTAATATATCACTGTGATGACAATTTGATGTAGCTGTGCTTTGAATTGTTTACTTGGCAGAGTGATGAAGGTCTAACAAGTCATTTTCAGGGAAGAGAATCCTATCATGATGAAGACAAGGATCTTTCTCCACACACCTTCCCAAAGATGATGCAAAGCCCTTGGACCCACAAAGCCCAGGCAGCAGCTGAGCTTTTACCACCAGCAGCACCTAACTCAAACACACCCATGTGCTGTTCCTCTCTGAGTTTCTCCTCCCAAATTTTCCACATTTCCAGTGCTTTCTAGTGTGTCCTCAGCTTTCTGCTTCTCCTCCAGCTCTCCAGAGTAGTACCAGACTCTCCTTTTCTGCATTCTACATCAACTGGTATAATATAAAGCCAAACTCTGCTCACATATGCCCCTGTTTTAGATAGGGCATGCTTTTGTGTACACCAGAAACTGCTATTTTTTTCTCTTCACTTTGCAGTTTCCATAACATGAACAATTAAACCTCAATGCTAATTGAGTACAAGCAAATTCCAGCATTTGGAGATGTAGTCTAACCTAAATCAGTTTATTTTTATACATGCTTCCCCCACACACACACGGTCAAGGTTCCCAATGCTTTTCACAAGCTGCAATCATGAAATGGTTAAAATTAAGCCTTTTCTGGAGCAGCCAGTAGAAAGCTCCAGATATTGATAATTTCACTACCCATTTCAGTAGAGCAAAATAGGGAAATCAGAACCTGGTATAACAGCTAAATGCCAACTGACAGAGGACTCTTTGTGGAATGACCAAAATGCAACACGTCTAGCAAGTCATGAGCATAGAATTGCTGAGGTTGCAAGAGACCTCTGAGATCATAATGATCAAGCACTTGCCTAGAGCTCACAATCTCACCACTACTGCTAAGATACTACCACAGAACAAACATCCATAAGCTCCACATCCACCTGTAGGAAATCTCTTCCAATGTCTGAGAAGCCTTTCCTGATGGCTCACCAGTGGCCATATGTCACCAAAAATTATCCCCAAAAGAAGTAAAAAGCATCTACAAGCAGACATGAGCTCCTAGAAATGAGTATTACCCGAAGTCCACTGGAGGATGCAAGTACAAGGCTCACATTATCACCATTAATATTTTAAATTCAAGTTTAAAGAGCAGTAAAACAAACTAAGCTGCAAGAGAAAATATATATTAGCATTTAGATTAACAATTATCTCCATTTCCCATCACTAGACAACACTGAAATATGTGATGATGGCTTAAGATTTTCTTTTCCAAAAGGTTAAGAGCTCCCTGAATTCAAAGGGCTGGGCTACACTGGTCTGAAAGGCAAATGGCACTGGTCCTGACATGTGCAGCATATCCTCAATACATCTGGACTCCAGCTGGAATTAAAATTCATATTGCAGTAGCAATTAAAAGACAGAACTAGGTCATGAGCTGTTGTTCAAGGCAATATGCAGGCAAGAAAAGAAGGGGAAAGGGAAAAAAAAAAGAAGCAAGCAGCATTTGCCCTAAAAAAAATCAGCATTGAGAGAACTTGAGAAATATAAGACAGGGAAATTCAAGGGCAAGTGTAGGGTTCTGCACCTGGGGAGGAATAACTCCCTACACCAGTAGAGGCTAGGGCTTGATTTGCTGGAAAGCAGCTCTGTGGATAAGGACGTGGGAGCACTGGTAGACAGCAAGGTCACTGTGAGCCAGCAATGTGCCCTCATGGCTAACAACAATATTATTCTCCCGGGGTGCATCAAGAGTGTGACCAGCAGATGAAGGCAGGTTCTCCTCCCCCTCTACTCTGCCCCTGTGAAGTCACATCTGGAGTGATGTGTTCAGTCCTGGGCTCTCCAGTTCAAGAGAAACAGGGAGCTACTGGTGAAAGCCCAGTGGATGCTACAAAGATGCTGATGAAGAAAGGGTGAAGGACCAGGGCTGTTTAGCCTTGTGAAAAGCAGACTGAGAGTGGATCTTCTCAATGCTCAGCAAGAGCTAAAGGGTGGGGGGCAAGAGGACAGGGATAGGTTCTTTTCAAAGGTGCCCAGTAATAGGGCAAGGAGCCATGGACACAAACTGGAACCCAGAAAGATTCACCTGAACAGGAGGAATAACTTTGCTGTGAGGGTGCCAGAGCCCTGGAGCAGGCTGCCCAGAGAGGCTGTGGAGTCTCCTTCTCTGGAGAGATTTCAAACCCTCCTGGACATTGCAATCATGGGCAATGTGCTGTGGCTCAACCTGCTTTACTAGGGAGGTTGCACTAGATGATCTCCAGAGGTCCTTTCAAACCTCTACATTCTGAGATGCTGTGAAAATAAGGAGCATACAATAGGAAAACAACATCTTTGGTGGCTTACCAACACGCTCACTATTTCCCCAAGTAAGGTTGTCACCAATGGGCAGTTTTCAGTTCTCATTCTGACAATTTTAAGAGAAGACAGAGACTGTTTGAACTGTGATGTTCAGCACCTGGTGAGCACTGGCAGGTATCCTTGGCCCTGCACACATAGGCTGGTGCTGCATGTGAGATGCATTTCCTTACATGTACACAGAGCATCACTTGCAGGAAACATTTCTGCAGCTGGAAGATTTTATTAAAAGAAACCATAGCAACCATCCTAAATCTGTGGCCATGGCAGTAGACAGCTTCTTCTTTCCTCCTGTTAAGTTCTGCATCTCCTTCCAACTCTTTTATTCTCTATGGGAAGGACTGTAGGAGTAATAAATTCACCACCTGGTATATCCATGTGACAATGCACAGGGTACATCCACATCCAACTCTAGATGTGAGGAGTATGAAAGCACATTGCTCCAATTCCTCCCATGAAATTGCTCTGAGAGGTTCCATGCTGATGTCTGCAGGTTAGCATGGAGCCAAAGACATGTTTTTGCTCAAGACTCACCCTTACACAGGACTCCAACTACTAATGGTAGCACACTGTGGTGGTTTGGGTGTTCCCTGCCCCCCCACACTTAAGAACGTACCCAGACTAGTCTCAGCCGGCTCTGGGAATATAAATGAAGCTATTTATTTACAGCTGGCACAATATACAAGCAGTTATTTACAGTATGTACAGTTATAGACAGAAATATACAAGGTAAAAGTAATAGAGAAACACAATTCCCCTCCCAGAAACCTAAGTCCCCAGGAGGGGCTCTCAACCACCCCTGCACCTTCCCCTTGCCCCTTTCAACCTTACCCCAGTCCTAAGGAAGAATGGAGGTTCAACCAAGAGGTTAAGAAGCAAGGTTAGTGGCAGGTGAGGTTAGGGAGATGCAGCTCAGCCAGAGCCCAGCCAGAGAGTGAAGAGAAAATGGTGAAAGTGTTATCTAATGTTTACTTTCTTCTTGTTCAGCAAGACTCTGAGGGAACCAGACATCACCATTGTTTTCCTTTCATAGCCTATGATCTAGTTCTTTTCACCAAAACATTCTAGCCTGCTTCAAACCAGCACACACACCATCAACAAAGCAAGGTACAACATTCAGCAAGTGGTTAGCCATACTTGGCAGGGAGTGGAGGAAATACCATGCATGTTCAGACTAGATAGTGGTCATCACCACATGCTGAATTTTCCTAGTTACTTCTGGTGGACTCTCAGGTATGCAACATAACACCACCACACAACCATGGCTGATGCACCCTGCACATAGAATCACAGAATTGGTTCAGTTGGAAAAGACCTCTAAGACCATCAAGTCCAGTCAACAATCTAAGACCCCATGGTGATTAAAGCATGTTCCAAAATGCCACGTCCACCAGTTTCGACCTGGGACTACACACATCAGTCTGAGTGTGCCTGTCCTCTGCTCACCTCTCCCTCTCTGGAGGCAGAGACAGAAACATCACATGATGCAAGAGCAATGCTGTATGAAAGGAAAACATTTGAAACAGGCTGTGGGAAGTTATCAGTCATCAGCTTGGGATTGGGCTGGATGACAAAGAGGGTAAGTATGGCTAGCCTTCCAGGCCTTACAGCAATGGAACACGTGTAAAAAAAAGTACAAACCTTTATTTCAAGAAGCTCACAAGCACTGCAGTTTTATCTGTGCTGTTGTCATACTTAATATGTATAGTCATATCAGCTCAGCTTTTCCACTGGGAAGCCACCAGGCAGCTACTAAGCAGTATGTAATTAAGGCAGGTCTATCACTTTAGATTTTTGTTAAGGTTAAAGATCAAGGAGACTCCTTCACAATTGTGGTTCCCTTCTGCTATACAGTCATAGACCCATAGAGTAGTCCAGGTTAGAAGAGATCTCAGAAGGTCATCTGGTCCAACCTTTTGTGAGAAGTGGAGCTGGAAAGAGACCATCTAGCACCCTGTCTAATTAGACATTGGAAACTTCTACTGATGGGAACTCTACCACTGCCCTGAGAGGGTTGTTTCTGTGAATGATTGTTCTTACTGTGAACCTCTGATATTGAGATCATCAGGAAAACAGAGTCACTGGTGACTAGGAAGGTCTTGCTCTGAAAACCAGAAGATGAAAGCCCTATGAGAATCTCAGTGAAGAAGATGAAGAGAGAACATGGCACTGCTGTCCCCTAGATCTACAGACAACAAATGTAGACTATCCCATCACAAGGATATGCTGGACCATAGGTCACATCTCTCTGCTGCATAGCCAGTGACAAGTGACTACATAATGCTGTATTAGCTGTTTTGCTATGTGGGTCTGGGCAAAGGCATTGTTGAAGTGGTTGATGTTTAGCCAGTGCTTGGCTTTCCCAGGGCCATGCTCCAAACCTTGCTCAATCCATACACTGTGCTGGCTGCACCCTGGATTTTCCAGTCTTTCCAGTCTCTCTGCCACAACCTCCCAGACAGCTGCAAAGCAATGGCTAGAAAATTTCCACTACCTGTACTTTCAAATTTGCCTTTCGTTCTGTGTACTACCAGGACTTAGAACTGGATGTGGGTATTATCTCAAATATTTTAACCCAGTTTAACCTCCATTTCCACAAGCTTTGCAATGGAAGCCCCACACAGGAAACACCATCATGCCTCCAGGTTGATGCAGCAAAGTCAGTCAACCACAGCAATGCCCACAGCAGGCAGAAGAGCAACAACATCCTGTCTTTGTGTCACCTACCCCAAAGAGCAGCAAAATAAGTCTTAGACAAAGGTGGGAATGCTGCCAAACGACAAAGAACCTGTTCTTGCCATCTCTCACAGCATGCATATCCACAGCTTTGCTCTCACAGAGCTTCTAACCTGGGGAAACAGTAGAGACTATATACCTCCCTGCCCTGTCCCTTGGGTGGGAGACAAGGAGACATAGGAATCCTCTAAGGAAAAGAAACATAAGAATGACATGTCAGTGGTCACAGAATACAGCTTTTACAGTGCATAGTTTCCAAGTGCAAAGAAATAAGCCTTCTCCAAATCTCCTACACGATTCTGTTTAACATAAAATGAGCTAAATCATTTTATAGAACTTTTTTTGGCCAAGTTTTAAAAACACTGCAATAAATTTGCATGAGGAGCTGCCTCTAAAATTTAAAGAAAGTAATAAAAATTACTATGAGCAGCTGACCTCTACCCAATACCAGAAGATCTTTAAACAAAAATAACTGCATGTGAATTCCTTCTACAATTCAACTAAGGAGAGCAGAGGTAGAAAAAAAGCATCCTCAAAACTGTGTTGTAAAACGAGGTTAAGACACAGCTCTTCTGAGGTTCTCCAAGGTTTAGGAATTGGCCTTATGGGCAGAAGTCAGGACATACCTGTGGAGGCTTCACACCCCTGCTGGGATCCCATAGGCAATAAGAGAAGACACTGCTGCCAAGTGCAGCTCCCCTGACAATAGCTTCCACTCTGCTCCTCCAGCCTCTTGGCACTTGGCATTTGATTGCCTCCTGCATTCTACTGTCTATGAAAGCCACAGTCTCAGCACTTAACTGCTTCCATGTGACACCTCTGTGCAAATAGATACTAATAATACAGCATAGCTCACCCACAAATGCAAAACTCCAAAATCTTAGCCACATGATGAAGTTGCTCATAGAACAAGCAGTTCACTCTTGATACAACAGCACAGAAAACCAACAGGTACCTAATGCCAGCTTCACACAGGTGTCAATTTTATACACCATCTGGAACCACCATCCATTGCATTTTTTTTCCATCTACAGGGTACACATGAGAGTAGTTCCACAAAAGAAGCATCTTAACACAGCATTGACTGCAGTGGTTGTAGGCTAATGTTCATGACCACACTACTGCTGCTGGCATCCAGCACAAAGACAGGGTGATGGCTTGCAGAGCACTAGTTCATGACTATTTATACTTCTCAACCCCATGGCACCAAAAGCTTTTAAGTAATTGATTTTCCCTCATTAACAGAGGCACTTGCAGGGGAAGGGCACAGAGATGCTCCCAAGCTGCTCCTGGATTACAGGGCAGCTCTATGTGGTTTTTGGGGTGGGAAGCTCAGAAGTGCCAAGCTGAGCTGATCAGGAGGTTAACACAACCACAACAGTTGCAACAAATCCCCAAGGCAGAGTTGCAGGTGTTACTCTGGCAAGATCATAGACCATAACAACAACAAAAATGATCACAGGGTATCAGCACAAGCCCCTTGTATTTAAAATAGAAAGATCAGCAATGTTTATCAACAGCACTTCTCTGGAGACCCAAAAGGTTCTTTACAAGACATCAGGTATTAGAGTGATTTTTATTTTTTTTTGCTAAAGCTGCATCCTACCCTAAAAGGAGCAAAGTTTATATACCTCATGGACCAAAAACTAATCCACACAGTCCAGAGGGTGAATAGTGCTGTTCCTTTTCAAGCACAGCTCGCATTAAATATGGGGGGTTTGCACCTTCTGACATATCCAACACACGATTCCATTTCTCTCTTTTATACCTTTAGAAGCAAATGAGACATTTGGCAAAGTGTAATTTAATATGGCCACTAATGCATTCAAGCCCATCACTAAAAAACATGCTGTTAAAATTACACTGCAGGAAAAAAACCCACACCAAAACCAGGTAAACCAGACACTGTTATCTCCTTGAAAAATGTGGGCCTTATGCTCCAGCACCTACTGATGGGAGCCAATGGAAACCAACAGGATTACTTAACACGAATAAGAATTACTCCCACCACTAAGGGGTGTAGGATTGCATCCATTGTTAGCATATCTCCTGTTATTTACATATCCCTATTTTCACCTTTTATTTTTATTCCTCTTGAAACAGAGCATTTAATTACTGTTAGCACTAGATATCATTATGCTGTGCTTTTATCCCATCAAAAATTCTGCTGTCTTATGGATGTCAAATGAAATGCTTTTATGCACAAAACAAAAGAAAATAGAGTCGAAGCAGCAGGCTTGGGCTATGCAATTAAAAATAAACAGATAAAGAGAAGGAAAGCTTGCTATCCACAATCAAAACAGGATTCATTTCACATTCATGCTCCTATCCGTAGCTTCTGCTTTGGAAGGTTTATACCAATTTTTTAACTGTGCCAAGTAGCAAATTACTCAAGAGTTTCCCAGGCAATGCTGATAAGATCACTACTGGAAAACAACAAAACTCAGACAAACATTTGAAACAACTGTAGCAGGTGGGCACTCTGATAATAAACAAGAAAGCAAAACAGTTTTATACTTCTCACCTTAGAAAAAAAGGAGTACATTCAGCCTTAGCTCATCACTGCCATATACTCTATATACAAAACGAATCTCCTTCCCATCCCTGGAACAAAAAAAACTACTAACTAATAATTTTCGACTATTTCATGATACAATAGAAGAGTTCATGAATGTTAAGAATGTTATAGAGGTCTAAACTCCAACCCAGACAAAAATAACTTCAGCTGAATAAAACACAACAGAAATACTAAAAAGATGGAGGAGGAGGAGGAGAAGGAGGAGGAAAAACATTATGTAACAGGAATAATAACAACACACATTCTTTCAGATTCTCCAGTTTGACACTAAATGACATGAATGTCAGATTTGGCTACAAGAACTCAGATGTAGGTCATATATATATATATATATTGTTTCATAATGTGCTAGGGGTACTTGGAAATAAAAACACAAATCAACTTGAAGAGGTTTGAACTTTAGTGTGAGGTCTGCAGATAGTGTTTACATGTTCTTCAAAACTCACAAAGAAAGGCACTGCCTGGCGTTTTAGGCTTCTCCCAGTCATTGTAAGAGCAAAAGGAAAGCAGACTGGCTGTAAAAAGACTAAGGAAACACTGCACAGTGCAGTTATTGCAAACCGAAAGCAACTTAGGATTTAGAAAGCAACAAAAAGTTGCAGAAACTTACCAAAGGAACCTGTTTTCTTCCAGGAAGAGCAGTTTATGGACAAGTACATCTGAGTCACAAAACACTGCGTTCCCTGGGCGCATTTTGCGTGAGGCTTAACCTGAAACTCCAGCCGGCTGTGTCGGGCGCAGCGCAGGCACGGAGCCTGTCCCTCTCCCGCGGGCATTGCGGAGCTCGCTGGGGACATGCGAGGAGACGTTTGACGGCCTGAGCACAGCCGGACCAGCCACCACTTGTTGCAATGGGAACAGGGAAAGCCACGATCTGCCAGCTCAGGCTTGCAAGGGCATGAATAATTCATGTCTTCCACCTCCCTGCATTAGCATGCCACTCAGGCAGCTTCAATGAAGCAATTCATTTGGTCCTTTGTCTTCAGGAAAAAGCTTGCTGGATTAATGAGGGTGATCTGTGATGATAAAACCTGGGTTTGCTGCTTTCTTTGCCTGATTGGTTAGAGTAGGTCTCTAACTGAAGGTTCTACAGCCAGCATAAAAATTCAGTGCATCCTCAGCGTCAGGCAGGTGTGGGTTGTTTGGTTCCAACACCAGTATCTAGGAGCAGCATATGAATGTTGACTTAAATATTGAAGCTGAGCTCTTTGCTTTTGAGGGCTTCTTGAGTAAAGTAAAGAGGAAATCTCCAACTACATTGCTTGCATTTCTGTAGTGACCTCTTGAACTACTCAATAGCTAACACCTGGCTGCCAAGATGTTCATGTTACAAATACAAGCTGGGGAGGTTGGGGGGGGGGGGAAAGGCAGGAGAAAACCCAGCAGTTTTGTAATTTTGTATTTGAAACATAATACATTGTAGAGTTATTTTTTTAAAGGAGGATTTTGAAGGTGATACTTTTCAATGTGCTGGGTTAGTTTTGTTATTTAGTTTAAGCAAGTAGTAGTACCATCATTATTTTCCTCCATCTTTACCATCTAGAACTCCACAGCTGAAAGCAATGAGAAGCACAATTCTGATTAATTGATCACAAAGTTAATAACTGAATATAGTGAAGGATTTTTTTTAATGGGTTACCTATGCTATTATAGAGTGCATTATTGGGATGTACAAATACAGCCTTTTTATCATTTTATCTGATGTTGCCCTGGAATATTAGTTTTGGCCTCCATATTCCAAAGAGGACACTGGCAAATAAGAGAGCGTAGAAATTCACCGCAGAAATTATTTGAACTTACTGTGAAGAAGGTCTTAAAAATATGTGATTCATGCTGTCAAAAAGGATATTGAGAGTTAACGAGATGGCAGTGTACAAAGGGCTTTACAAGGAGAAAATACCTCTGACAGAAGTACGTCTGGGGTGCGTATTTCTACTGGAGAAGGTGATTACCAACTACAAAAATCTACTGAGTACACTGGTGACCTCTACATTTCCCAGATACCTTTCTAGAAGAAATGCCTTTGGCCAAACAAATAACAAAAGGTTTTGGACTCAGAACAGTTTTAAAGCCTTAAAATGCGGAATACAAAGGAACAAATTCCTTAAAATCCTCTTAGCACCACATTGTCCTCACGCACTTTTTTGATATCTATAGTACCTATCTTCCTAGCAGTTGTGTATAATGATTTTGGTGACCTTTAAATCAAAGAACTTTGCAATGATCTCAAGATTACATGCAGAGAACCGTTACATTGTAATGCAAATTATGCTGATGAGCATTTCATGGCAGGCTTCCTAGTGTTTGCTGCTGAGGCTTTCTGGAACAACCCAGGTGGATGCACTTTTCCTCCCAACATTTTCTCATTATTCCACTTAAGAAAGAAAAAGAAGCACAGGGATACAAAATAATTTGGTTTGCCTGAGAGCTTATAAGTAAAAGCTTATTTCTGCTTCTAACATTCTTATTCTAGACTGAGAAAAGCACAGCTTTGTTCAGTGTTTGATGTAGATGGGATTGAATGACTTTTAAGACTTTGATCACCGGTTTAAAAAATGCATCGGGGACCAAAGAGTTTATGATAATCAACTGCTACACTTTGGCACATAGTGGAACTTGCTGTTTCTTCCAGATTGCAGGTGCAGTAGGGTTTCAAGGTGATGATTACAGAGATCACTGCTGAAGTTACCCCCTCCTGTGGTGGACTTTTAACAATGGCCAGATAATAAGTTTTCACCTGAAACAACACTAATTTTTTCACCTGTACTGAAAGCTGAAAATGTCCTTTAGGATATGTGCAACTTTAAAGGAAAGGTTAAGCAGAAAAGGAGAAGATAGACAGGCAGATACTTGCTAACTCAGTCCTGGGAAACATTTCCCCGTGGGATGGACTGAGGCCAAAGTTGCTCTTCCTTCTGGGTACACAATGATATCTCTTGTTGCAGCTGTGGAAGGGGATTATGCAGGTCGATATCAGCTTCAGCATGGAAGTTGCCATGTCCTGCAAGTTCTCTAGAGATCTCCAGGTAGATGGTGAGCAGGAATGAGCGCGAGAGGTACAGAGAAGGGAAAGGGAATAGCTCTCTATTGATGCTGTGCAAGTTTTGCCTGAAAACTTGATTGACAGAGTTGTAGCTCAGACTATCTATTCAGACACTATCACATACGCAAGTTGGTGACAAATTATGGTTGACTGTGCTTGAAAGCTACAGAAATGTTGAGTAGCATGAGCAGGAAGATGGGGTTCCTATCCATTGCCATCAAAATATCATCTTTTAGTGCTGTTGACAGTTTAATAGCTACTTCTGCGTGTCGGAGAGCATTGTGAAGTACTGCTGCTATATTATTAACCTAGGCTGGAACTTGCCTGCAAATGCAGAGCAACAAACCACACAAATGGAGCTTCTGAAACAGTTTAAGATTAAAGGTGTGATGTTCACAACATGAATAGCATCTCTCTAATTGCATTTCAGGAGGATCCAGTAACACTTTAACCCCTAATTCCATTATAACTTCTTTTGCCAGATCAAACTGATTATGTGTCATTTTAAACATCCAGATGATGGCATTTAGTCCAAATGGACCATTCTTACAGGGGCCATTTTTATAAGGGCATGTAGTGATAGGACAAGCAGCAATGGCTTTAAACTAGAGCAGGGTAGACTTAGATCAGAAATTAGGAAGAAATTCTTTATTAGGAGTTCGGTGAGACACTGGAACAGGAGTTGTGGATGCTTCATCCCTGGAAGTGTGTAAGACGAGGCTGGATGGGGCCTTGAGCAACTTGGTCTAGTGGAAGGTGTCCCTGCCAGTGACAGGAGGGTTGATTGATTCTGTGTGGATGTGGAACGTGATGATCTTTAAGGTCCCTTGCAACTCAAGCCATTCTAGTTTTCTATGCTTTTAAAATCCATTTCCTCTAGACAGCTGATATAGGAAGTGGATGAGGCAGCCATGCAGCTTCCCTGTGAGATACAGTGCTTCATGTTTTGGTGCTGAGACCCTCAGATCAAGATCCCTTTAGCAAATCTCCACTGCTCCCAAAAAAAAAAAAACCCATCAAAAAAGCCTTTGTGCAAAGTTGCATCCATGCATGTAATTACTTGAAACCACTCCTAGGATATACCAAATTACATCACACCTTTGAAATGGTCTGCATGGCCCTAGTCTGTCACAGTTCAAAGAAGTTACGTATAATACTACATGGATTAAACATGCCATGTGGCTGGGGAGGGACAGGGTGATCGTGTGACCATGGGAAAGCTCTGGGATTCAGGAGACTGGAGTGTGACTGCCTATTGATACGTTTAAATTAGCTATCACTGTAGTATCTGGTTTCTGTCAAGGTATTGCAGAAAATCAGTGAGATGCATCAGGGAGGTTAGTGAATCAATTCTCTGCTCTGCCTGTGAGATGACCCTTCCCTGTAGGCTGTCTTTCAGTGTGTCACCTCAATTATTTGGCTTTTTTGTTGTTGTTTTTCCTTGGCACCATTTGCAGGCCACGTGTGCCCTGCTGAGAGGCACATCTATGGCTGCCACCTACCCAAAGTGGCACCTATCCAGGGTGGCCAAGCGGACTTTGGAATGAGACATCAAGTGGTGGATTGTGTGGCACATGGCATCAGGAAGAGTAATGCTCCAGGACAGCCAAGGATAACGCTATTAACCAGCCCTGGAGAGCAGTGGTAATGGGGTGGCAGCCTTGCCAAAGTCAGGGTTATGCATTCTGCTGTGACATTATTCTCCATCTGTTTTGGGGGTTTTTTTTGAAGTACCAGAAAAACAAAGCATTACAAAAATGTCAAGCTGTGAAAAGTCAGAAGCCAGAAAATTCCAAGTTAATGCTGATTCTTTAACTCAAGTCATTAACTCAGAGGCATGCCTGAAGTCTGGGCAACAGCCTGTGCTGAACTCTTGCTCGTTTGTGTAACCAGCTGGAGGACCTGCACACCTGAGGAGACACAAATTCATATCTGAATATAGGAGGGGAGCAGAGGCTGGCTGAGTTAAGAGGCTGGATGCCTCTAGTGTAGGGGGAAAGAGGGGCAATCAAGAGAGAGGTTTCCTGAGAAATTAGGTGGGACAGGGGAGGTGAGAGAAGAGATAAGCTCATGCCAGAGACTGGCAGAAAAAGAAAGGTTAAGGACACTGACAAATAAGAAAACCAAGCAAGGAGATATGAATTAAAAGGTGATGAGGGAAAGAAAGAAGTTCAGACAGGAAGAATAGAGGAAACTGTAAAATAAAAAATACAGAGAATGACTTGGATAGGGATCTGGTATTGATCTGGCACAAAGATGGGGAATGGAATGAAAACGAAAGGAGGACAAGGAGCTCTCAGAGGGGAAGAAATGTAATTAAGATTGTGTGCGACTGGAGAGGAAAATAAAGTTCCCATTTGGTGGCAGAGGACAGAAAATTCAGAGGATATTAGATTTGTTCCTCTCTGGTAGCTGGGGTGGAACAGGATTCAAGTCTCCATTCCTCTCTCTGCCTGAGACTCTTTGCATATTGATCCTGCTAGCAATCCTGTGTTTAATTTCTGCTTATTATTTCAAACATTCAAATGACACACAAGAAACAGAGGCTAAAAGAACCATTAAGACTGCATATGAAACAGCTCAAAGAGAGGAAATTCTAAGAGAACTCAGGAGGACAGGTTTATGCAAACCCTGTGTTATATATATATAGATATTACTCTTCTGTTCAAGATCTTAGAGCATTTTGGCTCTTTGAACATACACACAGCTGGATACTTACATTGCATTAGTTTTTAGGATAATGACCAGAGAGGCTTCAGCATAATTCACAATTAAAAGCAATCAAATCCCAAATTCAACACTGCTCTTATTTAAATATCTAGCATCAGCAATAGCCTATCTAGTTCTCAGTGGAATGGGAAATCATAAAGCTACATTCCAGAGGTTACAGCTGAAATAAGTACAGATTTGTGGTGAATAAGGAAGGATCTAGGCACCTTCTCGTGTCTCTCAGTTATTAGGATAAAGCTGAGACATCCCCCAAAAACATCTTCAATCAGTTTAAGCTCTTAATTTAACAAAACAAGCAGTTGAAACAAACACAAACTACTATTCTCCAGCCTTCACCTACATGAAACAACCATTATCTCTTGCAAGATGCATAAAGTCACAGGTGATTTTATAACAACCCAATTAAGGCATAATTTAAACCTAAAAGCAAAGATTGTTTTGCATGAGCACCATGTCAACAGATAATATCTTCTTTCCCTTAATAAACACCATAGTACTGGTTTTGTACCATTCCTCATACATAGAAAGACACTTTAGAAAGATGCTTTGCTTAGAAAGCTGTGCACTAAAAGTACTTGTGTCATTTTTCCCTTGAATAAACAAGAACACATTTTCTGTTCCATCATGTAATCCATGCATTAAGGAAGAAAATGCATTGATGAGAAAGTAGCTGAAGTTAGAAAGTCAGGAAATAAGTACTGCAAGTGGACTCAGGGGATAGTTTGCTGGCTCACATTTTCAGATGCATTACATAAAGTGGCTAAATACCGTATGGAATGTAATAAACTTTTTGTTGTTGTTGTTCCCTGTAGTAGAACATGATATTGGGAAACACTGAGCACGTTCAACTACACTGCAATTGGTGGAAAACAAAGAGATTCAGCATTTTTCTCAATACAAGTCAGAGCCCTTTTGGCTGCAAACCAGTACTGGATCACTTGCAAGTGCCTGACATGAGAGGCAGATTCAAACAATGGTTTTCCAGAGATGAATGTGGGCTCAGAATTCCCCTTAGTGGACCCAACTGGGAAGCTTGAATTCCCACAGTCTTATAGCCATCTCATGTTAAGAGATTTCTTGAGCCTATGAACAGACAATCCAAAAATTGGATGGATGTTGAAAGAATCAGGGAGTGACGGTGTAATTCTGCACAATCACCAAAGAAATGCGGATAGCAAATGTCTCCCTGATGGGCAGTCACATAGAAATACCAAGTTGAACTGCACAGTATTTCACAGTATCACAGTATCATCAGGGTTGGAAGAGACCTCACAGATCATCAAGTCCAACCCTTTACCACAGAGCTCAAGGCTAGACCATGGCACCATTTGTCCTCTGTAATCCTGGAGCAATTGTTCCTGCTATGGTTTCTTCCCATCACTATTCATCAAGTTACTTCTCCAAACTTCACCTAGCTGTCATTCTGTCAACGGTGAACCACAGAACTCCAGCACAGCATGGAATTGAAAAGGACCCTCCAGTCCAACCCCCTTGCTAAAGCAGGGTCACCCAAAGCAGATTGCCCAGGATCACAATGTCCAGGCAGGTTTGGAATCTCTCCAGAGAAGTAGACTCCACAACCTTTCTGGGCAGCCTGCTCCAGGGCTTCAGTACCCTCAAAGTAAGTAATTTTCCCCCCTTACATTTAGCTGGAACCTGCTAGCTTATTTTAAGAATATAAATAATGTTTGGCAACTTCAAATACCTTTTGTATAGACTTTGAATTTCTAAACATTGATGAAGTATTACACTATAGTTAAGAAGTACTTCTTGAAAGGTCTACTGCAATGCAGGTGAAATCTTGGCTTTTCCAGAGGCAACAGCAGATCTTCCCATGGCTTGGTATATGACCAGACTACACCAGAAGCCTTTCTTGACTCATCCTTTTAATGCCATCCACTCATTTTTTAGACATAAGAGATAGCATTCTATTACAGATTTCCATGTTGCCTACCCCTATAGGACCTCATTCTTTGTTTAATCCTTCTTGAACTAATCATCAATTGCCACCACCTCAGCTAAAGAACTTCAGAGCTGGTGGTAGCTAAAGGACAAGAGAAGTTGCTGTTGCCTCCAGCTGTAGAAGCAGAATCTCAAGATCAGCAGCATGGGAGAGATGCTTACACAATGCCTTGGCTGAAGTCTGTCACCTGATCACAAAATGGAATCACAGAATGTCAGGGGTTGGAAGTGATCTCTGGAGGTCATCTAGTCCAAACCCTGTGCTAACAACTCCCATGCTATGTCTAGATCAGGCTGCAGAGGAATGCATGCAGGTGCATTTGGAATCTCTGCAGAGAAGGAGACTCCCCAACCTCTGTGGACAGCCTGCTCCACAGCTCCAGCACCCTCACATCAAAGAAGCCTTTTCCTAAGTTTAAACAAAACTTACTGTGTTCCAGTTTGTACTTGTCGCCCTTTGTCCTATCACTAGCCACTACTGAAAAGAGTCCAGCCCCATCCTCATGGCTTTCAGCCTTTAGCTATTGATCAGCATTGATAAGATCACCTTAGTTTTCCCTTCTCCAGTTTCAGGTCACTCAGCCTGTCTTCACAAGAGAGATGCTCCAGTCCCCTCAGCGTCTTCATAGCCTCTGCTGGACTCTCTCCAGCAGTTTCCTGTCCCTCTTGAACTGGAGAGTGCAAAACTGGACACAACACTTCAGATGTAACCTCACAAGGGCAGAGTAAAGGAGGAGGAGAACCTCCCTCATCCTGCTGGCCAAGGAAGATCCACTGAAAGCACTGGAATAGGATGAGGAATAATGGAGAGTTTCCAATAGTAAATGTACTGTGTATTGTGCTGAGGGACAAAACTGCCAAGTACAAGAGAGAGAAACAAGAGGTTTTGTTCACAGAAGTCCTTAAAAGCAGGACTGAGACCTCTCTTCCTTTTTCTTTTTAAAAAAGGATGCACCTGAATTCTTCATGTTCTATTTCTTTGCTACTGCAGCAGAGACTATCATGAAGAACTGCCTGTATGGCACACCCTGCACTGTAGAAATCAGCTGCACAGCGCAACTCCTCTGTACAAGAGGCAGATCCTACTGCTTAATGATTCGCATCATGAGCAATTTGTACAGAGAGGAAACATTTGTTTTTTTCACTGATTTTAGCATCTTGCAATAAATAGAGTAACAAATTGAGGTGCCAAATATTTCAACTGAGAAAGTGATGGCATGAGCCCCTCTTTCCACAAATATTTATCACCCAAACATTTTAAGAAGTTAAACTTGCAGTATCTAATTGCTAATAAAGCATTCAATATTAATTGTGTTCAAACAGTGAAATAGAAATGTATTGAGAATGCCTGTGCCATTCACGGGTCCTGGTTAGCAGCACTGATGGACTTTGATTCTATCTTCACCTTTGAGTCACCACCAGCTTTATAGAATCTTAAACATCGAGAATAAAGAGAGGGAGATGATGTTACATTGCCATACACAGATGCAACCATTTAATAGTGCTTTTGCTTTGCAGAAGCAGCCACTACTATCCAGGTTTGTTAAGAGTCAAGTCCCACCATTAGATCATACAATTTAGAATCACAGAATTGTTCCCATTGGAAAAGACTCCTAAGATTATTGAGCCAAACTATCAACCTGCCACCATCATGGCCATTGAACCATGTCCTCAAGTGCTATGTCCACACATATCTTGAACAGAGAATAAGAAGGTCTCTCCTCAGCTTCCTCTTCTCCAAATTAAACAACTCCAGTTCCCTCAGCCACTCCTCATAAGATCTGTTCCATAGGCCCTTCACCAGCTTTGTTGTCCTTCTCTGGACATGCTCCAGCAACTCAATGACTTTCATGCAGTGAGTGGCCCAGGGGTACAGCCTCAGCAGTGCCAAGTACAGGGGCATGATCACTTCCCACTGATTTGATGTGAAGTCCACTGGAGTTTGAGTCAATTTCTGTGCTTTTTCCTGCACAACCTTGATAAGGTCTTTCTTAGACAACAAATGCAAGAGATCTGCTTTTTAACTGCACATTGCAAAGTGCTCATATTGGTCTTGATTAACCTCTGTCTTGAATGATTAGAAATATCTCTTTGACCCTGATAAATCCCAAACCACCTCACTTAGAAGTATCCTTCTTTGCAGATGATTTTTCCAGCTCATTGCTTCAGCCAAATGACTCCTGTGCTCTCAGCCCTCCACTGGCTGCTCTTTCCTCTTGCTTCAAACACAAGCTATTACAGAGCTGTTGGTCTCTGCCTCTGCTCTGGTTCTGACACCACCTTGGCTGCTGCTGTGTCATACCTCTCAGCTCTGACCACCATTTCAAGCCACTCTCAATGGACTGAATAAGTTCTCTCAAAATCTACAAAGGAGACAAATTTTCCTCGTTCAAACCTTCCTTCAGCAGGTCCCCATAAGGCTTGTGCTCCAGACTCTTTGCCAGCTTTTTTGCTCTTCTTTGGACTCACTTCAGCACCTCAATGTCCTTCTTAGAGTGAACCCCCCAAAACAGAACCCAGTATTAGAGGTATGGCTTCATCAGTGCACTTCTCTCAGCTTTTCCTTCATCCGTGAATTCTCTGGCACCATTACCACATTTCAGTCTCTGTTAGTGCTGATCCCAATGAGCTGAGACACTTGGCCAGCTCTACAGTACAGATGGGACCATGATTCTCAGGTTGGCAGCCACACCAAAATAAATAGATCATTTCAGACCACATCAATTTAATGATTTCCTTTTCATATTTTCATGGGTCCATTCAGGAGTCCAAAGAGAGGTTAGAAGGGTAAAAAAGAAAAATGGTACCTGAATCATTGAATGATTTGGGTTGGAAAATATTTTAAAGGTGATCTAGTCCAATCCCTCTGCACTAATCAAAGATCTCAGGACAATCCCTGTGGGAAGGAGCTCAGAAAGGTTCATGTGCAGCCTGTGGTCAGATCCAGCTGCCCAACCTCCATAGGGAGTCCATCCCTCTGCCTTTCTGCTCCCAGTCCTGACAAATCCAAAGACTAGCTGGTTTGCTCAGAAACATGCAGTCTAGATGCCTAAAAGACTGCTCAAGTCTCCAGTACAAATCTACATAATAAAAAAAGACAGAAGAGGTAAAAAGTCCTGCTTGCCCACCACAGCTTTGGAATTGCTCAGTGCAACAGCACTAGATCACAATTTTAGTGTTACCTGGGCTGTTCAGTTCCCTCATTGTAGTTTAAAACTAGGAATTAATTATGATTTAATTCAAATCACAGAATCCCAGCATTGGGAGGGACCTCTGGAGAACATCTAGTCCAGCCACTTTGCTAAATCAGGGTTGTCAAGAGCAGGCTACCAAGGCAAGTTTGAAATCTCTGCAGAGAAGGAGACTCCATAACCTCTCTGGGCAGCCTGATTCAGGGCTGCAGCATCCTTAAAATAAAGGTTTGCCTTATGGAAATGCATATGCCACCAAGAAACATCAGAGCAAGCCCACACTGATCCATTGATCACCATTTCATAGAATCACAGAGTCAGTTCAGTTGGAAAAGGCTTTTAAGATCAAGTCCAACCATTCTCTAGTTCTACCAAAACTGGTGCTAAACCCTGTCCCTCAGTACCACATCTCTGCATCTTCTAAATATCTCCAGGAATGGAGATTTAACCACCTCCCTGGGCAGCCTATTCTAGTGTTTGATAATTAATCCAGTGAAGAAGTTTCTCCTCACATCCAATCTAAACCTCCTGTTTTAGTCAGAAGCTCTTCAAAGCAATCCTGGGTGAACTCTCACTAGAGCAGATGGAATATTTCCCATCAGCTGCTACAAGGCACAAATCTTGCATCATCTTTGCTTTGCCATGTAAATGACTAAGGCTCCCCAAGGTTTTGATTACTTTGTCCTCTGCAGCAGCTGGGTCACATATAAAAGAAATTTAGAGGCATAGTAACTGTCCTGGAGTCCTGTACCCCTAAACTCCTCTCCTGCCCGGACTTCGGGGGGAAAGGGGAAAAGCCGCCTGGTTTCCCCCCCCCTCGCCTGCCCTGCAGCCGAGAAGGGGGCGGCGACTGCCCCGTGAGTTCCCGCGCTGGAGCCAGGCTGGGATTGGCCGTGCGCTTTCGCGCCTAAAGTGTGGTAACTCTGCCCTTTGTCTAGCCAAGGGTATAAATATTGGGGGTCTTCCCGCCTTTGGGGTTCCCGCTTTGGATTTTGCCTGTGCCTGGACGAGTTCGCTCACTCTCCTGTGCCTGCACTGCAGAGAGACCAAAGGACTTGCCTTGGTGTTAGGCACACCTTTGTCTGCCCAACGACCCTTAACGACTCTTAACGACTCCTGTAGCCGCTGGAGGAGGAAGACCGACTGCACGAGCCAGCCTGAGTGAGTTATTTGGCTTAGCTTAATTTAGTAAGAAACCGCTATTAATTAATAGCTAAAGCCTTTTCCAAAAACTGACTTCCAAATATATATAGTCAGATTATTAATGGTATCCTCGTAGAATTCTCATGCAACTTAACCTGTTTATCAAACGAAATTAATCTTTATATATATAGTTGTGGGGGCGGGTTTTGTAAAAATAAAAAATATCTATTTTTGATAAATTTCCTTCTCGGCCACGAATTATTACTGCCCTCCGCAACATTATGGCGCAGTGTATGCTGGGTAGTTCAATCATAGAATTTCTACAAGAAAAGGGATGCCTAATCACAGGTCTTGATTTAATTTGGGCTCAGAAAAATTGTAAAAATCCGGAGAAAATCCTGGAGAAATTAGCTGAGCGCTCAGACCCTGTGATTTCTGAGTCTCCAACGGAGCATTTCTCTGTTGTTCTGGGGTCAGTCGTGACCCAGACTCTGGCCGAATTTGAAAATTATGAAAAAAGAATTCAGGCCTTGGAAAAGGATTTATTAGCCGAAAAAGCTAAATGCCAAAGTATCTGGGAAAGCATGCTGGCGCAGACAAAGAGCCTGACCGCGGCACTGACTGCCCGGATGAAAGAAAGGCTTGTAACGCCTGCAGACACCACCTCTTCGGTCTCCGTGTCTGAATTTGAATGGAGTGATTCGCGGGAATCGGGGAGAAAGGCAGAGAATGCCCCGAGGGGCTCTTCGGGGGAGAGAAGTTCCCCGAAACCAGGCACAAAAGACTCTGCCAGAGACTCAGAGAATTCCTCTGCACATGCCTCTGCGCGGCAGAAAGCCTCAAAGCCACGCAGAAAGCGCAGGTCGCGACCGGACTCTCCCGTAGCTAGCGGAGAAGAGAGCTCCGGTGAGGAGGGCGCCACGGTGCAGAGGCACGTGTTGCCTGTTACAAGAATTGAGTCCGTGAAGGGCAGAAAAGGCGGTGCAGGGACCACCGTGATCAAAAAGCAGTTCACAGATGCACAGCTCAGTGACTTACAAGTCAAATATGCGAGAGATCCTGGAGACTCAGTCGCTGACTATGTGTATCGAGTGTCCCGAGCCGGTGGGGACCGGGTCCTTCTAGACTCGCAGGAAGCTGCTGGAGACTGGGGGGACGATGTGTTCCTGACACGTGAACCCGAGGGGACACACAGCCTCACCGCCCGGATAGCATACTGGGCAAGCAGTGTCCGCCCAGCCTACCGGGGGGAGCCGACGGAACTAAAGGTCACCAGCTCCTCTGAGCTCATCACTGCTCTCCGCAGACTTGCGTGTGTCCAGGCTATCTATGATAAGGGACATTATGATTGCCCATTTTATGCCCCTGTGGACCCGGAGAGACTGCACCCTATTATGAAGGGTTTGCCAGCAACTCTGCAAATCCAACTAATGAAGAATGTTGAGAAAATTGAACGTGTGCTTGGAGAAAATGCAGAGAACGATGGTGCTAAAGAGCACGTAATGACTTGGGCTGAACTGTTAACTGACTTGAATGCCCACGGGCTGCAGTTTGGGTTTGGGTCTCCTGAAGGAAAAGGGGCTGGGGAGAGACAGTCTCGTGCTTCTCCCCCAGAAAATCCCAGGACTCTGCACAGGCAGGTCCGGCCAGTGCAGGACTGCCCCCCCAGGGGGACGGCTCTTGCAGGCTTCTCCCCGAGGAAAAGGGGCAGAGACCCACAGAGTGACTGGAGACCCAGAGGAAAGAACAGTTGGTATAGACAAGCCCTGACTTTAGGGGTACCAAAAACTGTTTTAAGGCAGCTGGCAGACTGGCAGCTGAAGGATCTAGTGCGGTGCCTTCAGAAATCGGCTGCAAAATCCAGAGGCAGCCGCGCCAGGGCCAGCGGCAGCGGCTCGCCCAGCGGTGGTTCCCAGAGCGGCTCGCCCAGAAGCGGCAGCCCCCTCGCTGGGAACTGCAGCTCGTCCCCAGACAGAAAGGTTAACCCTTTCTCGTCTCCCACACGGGAGGCAAAACACTGAATTACCGTAATAGTGGCTCGGCAGCTTTTAATGGTCAGCAGTCACGGGGAGAGCTACAGAAGCCCCCAGAATAAAGACCTGCTGCCTAGGTGAGCCACGTGGTCACTGACCACCTGCCCCAGTACAAAAGGCCACCGGATTAGTGCACGGTGGATCGTCCCAAAATATTAATTGTCAAGCCTGGCCTTTATAGGCCGAGGCAGATTTTGTCTCCTTACAGGTTAAGGTCGAGGCAGAGGACCAGTTCCTGACCACCTGACCAGCACCTGGGAAAAGGAGAACCAGCTACACGAGAGACGGAGTCATATCACCGGGGTGGCCAGTGGATGATGGCATCCGGACCCACGGACTGTGACCTCCAGCCATGGACTCAGAGCATCTAAGGCTCTGCCATGAACTTGGTTGCTCTACCAGGAACAGAGCAATCTTCAAATTGACTGTGTAGCTTTATTTAATACTGTTTGGGCTATTGTTAAGCCTTGTTAAGTATCGTTAAATATTGTTGGGGCGATTAATGTGTTACCTATTGTTAATGTTGGAAAAGGCTAAGCCATATATATATATTAATAGGTTCCTAAATTGAAGGGGGATCACTTCTCACTCAAGTTCTAGACAAAGATGCTCATTACCACCGGGGTGGGATGTCCTGGAGTCCTGTACCCCTAAACTCCTCTCCTGCCCGGACTTCGGGGGGAAAGGGGAAAAGCCGCCTGGTTTCCCCCCCCCTCGCCTGCCCTGCAGCCGAGAAGGGGGCGGCGACTGCCCCGTGAGTTCCCGCGCTGGAGCCAGGCTGGGATTGGCCGTGCGCTTTCGCGCCTAAAGTGTGGTAACTCTGCCCTTTGTCTAGCCAAGGGTATAAATATTGGGGGTCTTCCCGCCTTTGGGGTTCCCGCTTTGGATTTTGCCTGTGCCTGGACGAGTTCGCTCACTCTCCTGTGCCTGCACTGCAGAGAGACCAAAGGACTTGCCTTGGTGTTAGGCACACCTTTGTCTGCCTAACGACCCTTAACGACTCTTAACGACTCCTGTAGCCGCTGGAGGAGGAAGACCGACTGCACGAGCCAGCCTGAGTGAGTTATTTGGCTTAGCTTAATTTAGTAAGAAACCGCTATTAATTAATAGCTAAAGCCTTTTCCAAAAACTGACTTCCAAATATATATAGTCAGATTATTAATGGTATCCTCGTAGAATTCTCATGCAACTTAACCTGTTTATCAAACGAAATTAATCTTTATATATATAGTTGTGGGGGCGGGTTTTGTAAAAATAAAAAATATCTATTTTTGATAAATTTTCGACTCGGCCACGTATTTCTGCCCTCCGCAACAGTAACCTGCTTGACCTGAAACAAGGAGCAACAAGAAGTAATTTCATTGTGCAGTATGAGGGGCTTCACATTTTCCCACTGACCATTGTACCACCTCGCAGGTCAGGTAAGTAAATTAATTCCATATACAAACTTACAGACACTTTGCAGTGTCTTGTTGCCTGAATTTTCTAAGAAATTCATGACCTATCTAAATAATTCAAAAGAGAAGAGTGAACCAGGAGATGGCAGAAGTTTATCTGGCTGCCACTTGCTAGGAAGGGTGTCATTTCTGAAGAGGTCACATTCATGTCATGTCTCTAGTCAATTAAAACTTAAAACAGGTCAGTGAGGTTGGTGGCTATGATTATGGACTGGAACTTGGGAAAACACAACAGTGATTAAGGATAACACAAATGTTATTCCCATCTCTAGGTCCTAGAAGACTGCAGTTACTTTTTTTCCCCTCGTGATGAAACTGCAGCATGTGAAAATATCTTCTGCAAAATTAAAGGCAGAGGATCTGTTAGCTTAAGAAACCATGCTGGAATTCCACCTTAAAGTTTTGCTACATTTAAAATTATTACATATCAGGCAAGGAAGGAGTCCACATTTCACAGGTGGTCTACAGAGCGTGTTCACTCAATATAGAATCATAGAATGGTTTGGGTTGGAAGGGACCTCTAAAGGTCATCTAATCCAACCACTCTGCGGTCAGTAGGGACATCTGAACTAGAGATCCAAACAACCTGACCTGGAATGGTTCCAGGGAAGGGGCATCTGCTGCCTCTCTGGGTAATCTGGACCAGTGCTTCACCACCTTCACTGCAAACATTTCTTTCTTCTCTCTAGTCTACATCTCCCCTATTAGTTTCAAAGCATCATCTCTTGTTCTTTCACAACAGGCCCTCTAAAAAGGCTATCCCAGACTTTCTTACTGGCCTCTTCAAGTCCTTCTCCAGGCTGAACAACTCCAACTCTCTCAGCCTGACCTCATAACAAAGGAGGTCCAGCCCTACCATCACTTCTGTGGCCTCCTCTGGTCCAGCTCCAACAGGTCCATGTCTCTGCTGTGCAGAAAACTCCAGAACTGGACTGGCATTACAGGTGAGGTCTCAGCAGATCAGAGCAGCAGAATCAACTCCTTTAATGGCAAGACACCGTTGTCCTAGAGGTCTGCCACCTCATCCTCATAGGTATGGACATTTTTAATGTCATTTCTGGGACAGAGTTTGTGACAACTTGTCACATGGAAAGCTGATGGACCCTTCAAGAGTGAAATACTTATTAACAGGTTAAAATGTGAGATTTATGTACACATTTAACACAGAAGTTCTGAGAACTTCAGATTAATTACATATTTAATTACACACCAACAACATTTCTTCCAGCTTCTGACAAAAAGAGAGCTTTAAACTTCTGTCTGCAGAATGTGGATACACACATAGGGTTGGAAAGGTCAAATGGGATCAGACCTATGACACAGTGGAACATCTTTCATAGAATCATGGAGGGAAATATATTGGTGTAAAAAAATCTCAATTCCTTATTGCTCTTTAAAACTTCATCTCAGTTTCTTACAGGAATTCTACATGCTACCATTGTCTGCTCTGGTAACAGTTATTTAATTAAGGGCTTCTCCTTAATGCACTGTTTTAGTTGTTGGTGGTGTTGAACAGGTTCTCCCATGAAGTGCTAGATGGTTTTACTCAGCTGTAGCAATGCTAAGCTGATTTAAGCAGTCTGTCAAAGTTGAGGGAAATTAATTAACTCACTGGAGAGATTTGCCTTCTTCAAACTTCAGTAAAACATAATGCAAACTAGCAGTAGTGAGACCCCACATTTTTTTCCAGTCAAAGAGATAGAAATTGTTTTAATAATGCTTTTTAAAATCACTGTTATTATTTTAACTGAAGAGGAGCATATCACTGAAGACAGAATCACTCGCTGCTGCAAAAATCCAAAGGACAACCTTGCTGCTATTTGAGGTGGCTGTTGGTCTCTTCTCCCTGGTATCAAGTGGTAGAACAAGAATAACTGGCCTCAAATTGCACCAGGGGAGTTTTATACTGGGTATTAAGAAAAATTTCTTTACTGAAAGAGCAATCAGGCATCACTGGAATAGGCTGCCCAGAGAGGTGGTGGAGCTACCATCCCTGGAGGTGTTGAAAGAACACAGCTCTTTAGGACATGGTTTAATGGCCATGGTGGCATTGGGTTGGCAGTTGAACTCGATTATCTTAGAGATAACCAAAACAAAGTCTATGATTCTATCACACTGGAAAACATTTCCTCCTCAGATGGATTCTGCAGTTTTGGGTGTTTGGCCACACCACATAGACTCCATTTAACAGCTCAAAATGTTATATGACTATGAAAGGCATTGCAAATACAGAATAAAAGACAATAGCAGCTGGATTACATCCACATCCAACTGTCAGAGATACTGAAGTGGACAACTGCCTTCTGGCTCTACTTCATGCTTCTTCAGACTTAAAGTACTTCCCTGACAGCTTGGGACACAATTACAGGTAGATTACAGAGAGTGCTAATAGGGTATTTTTGGCCTAATCTTCTCTCAGTTGTTAATATTAGAGGTCTCTCTTTATTATACAGTAAACACAAACCACTTTTTCAGAATGAGTATTTTAGCTAACTTGCTACTTACTGTTGCTTTTCATTTTTTTTCCTTAGCAATTTCTTCCTTCTTTTTTGTTCAAAGAACCATGCTGAATACAGGAGGTCTTTGAGAACAACCCCAGCAGAAACCACGATAGGAGCTCAGCACACACTACAACAGTTGAGGATGACCTCATCATTGACCTCATTGCATTCAACACCTACCTCCTCCAGCTGCTTTGCTCTCAGTACAACTGTCAAACCCTTACAGCACAAAAACTACAAAGTAATCAAGTCATCTCAGCCAGGAACTGGGAAGAAGTGAGATACACAGTTATTGTTCTGAGTACCTGAGGAGGTTTTCAATATCTCTGGTAAAGCATAGATCCTTGTAATGTGTGGTCCTACAGCTGTATCAGAGCAGATTTGGCTGGGAGGTATAAGCAGCTGGCCACTATTTTTGCACCCATGCAGCATCTCACTGCAATCACTGCATCACTCCTATGTGTATTATCCATAGAATTAAGGAATTGTTTGGGCTGAAAAAAGACCTTGAGGGTCATCAAGTCCAGCTGCTAACCCAGCACTGCCCAGTCCACCACCAAACCACATCCATCAGCACCACATCTACATAGCTTTTAAATCCTTCCATGGGTGGGGACTCCACCATTTCCCTAGGCACTTTGTTTTAAGCACATCCCTGATGTGAATTATGAGCATTTGCCATGGAGTGGATGGATTTGACAGATGGATTCATAGGTCAGTTTGCAACCTAAACACTGGTTTGACATTTATTATGTACCTTGACATGATTTGCAAGAGTGGTTTTCCACCTTATCTAGACAAAATCATACAACACAGGCTAGTTTCCAGGAGATGTTTGGGTTTGTCTACTTAGACTGATAGCAGTGAAACTACAAAGAAAGAAAGAAGTGATACAGCCCTCCTGCTATTATTAGGAGCCTATCTGTAACAAGAGGCAATGGTAGCCAGCTCCAGTCAGGTGTCAAATCAAAGAGATTGTTCTTGTATCACAAAATCCCAGTATGGTAGGGGTTGAAAGGGACCTCTGGAAATCAACTAGTCCAACTCCACTGCTTAAACAGATTTACCCAGAGCAGTTTGCACAGGATCATGTCCAGATAGGTTTGGAATCTCTCCAGAGAAGAAGAGTCCACAGTCTCTCCGGGCAGCTTCTTCCAGTGCTCAAACAGCCTCAAAGTAAAGAATTCTTTCCTTAAGTCAAATCTCCTATGTTGTAGTTTATACCTGTTGTCCCTTGTCCTCTCACTGTCCACTGCTGAAAAGAGCCCATCCCCTTGACTTCCACCCTCTAAGTATTTATATATGCATTGATCAGATGCCCTGGTTGGATTAACTCTGTTTTCACTCATTAGTTGACAAAAACACCCCATCTTTTAGGAAATCATTCACACTGTAAGCTCTCTCCATAATGCAGGGAGCTGGAATTATGTAGGAACAACAGCAGCCTCCACACAAATCATCAGTGTGTGCCAAGCAGGTGCAAGGATTTCTGAGGTGGCTTTGGGATGTTTTGTGCACTGGGGAGGAACAGAAAACAAACAAAAAAAAGAAACAGCAATAAAAGGCAGCAAGGAGGTACACCCCAAACCACAGAAGAGCTACGGAGTTACCTAAAGATAAAGCAAAGAAAATGTTGCTGGTATTGAACATGCAGCAGAGAGGAATTGGTGTGGTGAGGAAGGAAATGGTCTCCTACAGCTCAAGCCCTGCTGCACTCAGGGAAACAGGAGTGTGAACGTGTCCTGCAACAAACAGGGGCTCATCAAAGGACCACACGACTTCATCATCACTTTCTCTTCCTAATGGAAACAACCTGCAGGACATCAAATATTGGTTCAGTGCTGGGAACAGAAAGGATAACACAGATATTAAGCAGAGCTATACCTATAACTCACAGAATGCATTATCTGTGATTGCTTCTTAGAGAATACCTAGGGCATGGGAAACCAAGAGAGTTAAGAGGAAAAAAAAGAATGTTATTACAGATTAGAAAATAGCTGGGGTTGCCATGTACATGAGAAAAGAAAGAGAAAATAAATCAGAAATGTATGAGTAGCAACAAAGGCTGCAATGGGAGGGCAGAGCTACCACAGTATGGGTGATAGTGGAATAATTGATATTTATAAAGTCCTATCTGTGTCTAAGCTGCCTGCATACAAATACTTATGTATTAACTGCCTACAGGTGAATAGATTGATATAAATAAAGCATGTAAAACAAGGAAAACAGCATTGAAAAGACCTTTGCAAACAGCCTGTGTTTTGGTTCCCAAATAAGGGGGGAAAAAAGAAGCATTGTGACCAGCAGATTGAAGGAGGTTCTTCTCTCTCTCTACTCTGCCCTGGTGAGGCCACATCTGGATTATTGTGTCCACTTATGGACTCCTGAGTTCAAGGGAAACAAGGAACTGCTTTAGAGAGCCCAACAAAGAAACATAAGGATGATGAGGGGACTGGATGACCTCTCTTTTGAAGAGAAGCTGAGAGACCTGGGACTGTTTATCCTGGAGAAGAGTAGACTGAGAGGGAATCTTCTCAACGCTGATCTGCATCTAAAGGGTGGTCATGAGGATGGGGCTGGGTTCTTTTCAGTGGTGGCCCAGTAACAGGACAAGGGGCACCAGGCACAAACTAGAACACAGGATGTTTCACTTGAGCACAGATTTAAACTTTGCTATGAGGGTGCTGGAGTCCTGGCGCAGGCTAACTAGAGAGGTTGTGGAATCCCCTTCTTTAGAGAGATTCAGACCTGCCTAGACATTGTATTCCTGTGCAACCTGCTGTGTGTGAGCCTGCTTTAGCAGAGGGGTTGGACTGGATGATCTCTGGATACCCCTACTAAACCCCACCATGCTGAGATTCTATGATTCTACGGTAAGTATTTTGTAGCAATTCAGAACAAACTCCATTCCTGTCCTCAGTTCAGCTCCAGCTTACCTGACCCATCTTCTCTTTTTCAGAGAAAAACTGTTAATCCCAAAAATTGCCTGGGTTTAGACATAAAAGACGATGAAAATCATACACTGAGCATCAGACTGCATTGACTCCTGGAGCACTGGATCACACCCAGCGCAGTGCAGCTGCAGATCCAAATCTGAACTTGCTCAGCATTGGCTTACCGAGGTGGGATGCTGTTACAGCAGTTGTGTCAGAGCTCCGATTTGCTTTTATCTAGTGCTGTATTTCAAGCTCCTTCTCCTGATAACAGTATCTCAAGGATTCGGACTATTAAAGTTATCTGAAAGTGATAATGGGTTTCTCTACAGGGAGTATGTGATATACTTGCCTTCCTTCTCTTCTCTTCTCTCCTACCATTTACCTCTTTGTTGATACCTCCCCGTTCACCTCCGCTGTTTTATGCCAGCTCTACCTCCCATAACCTCTTGCTGTACACCTTAATTTTTAAAGGCACCCATCTTTGTCCATTAGTGTGCCTCCATCTGCAGCATGACCTCATTTCACTGTAGGGTTGCCATCAAATCATCTATTGCCGGTTTGCTGTCCCAACACCTGCTGTGCGTTCCCATCCCTGTGAATCTGCATTGTTGCTTTGTTTCTCTGCTTCTCTCCCAACCCTGCTTTCTATCCTGACAGTTTCTTCCTAATTGCTTTATTTCTGGATGTACCTTTTCCACTTGGTGTTCCCCTATTTAACAGTAACTCCATCACAGATCCAACTCTTCCAACTTCACTTTAAATATATTGGTTGGACTTGCTCTGAAAAGTCTTTTCCATCCAAACTGATTCTATGTACAAGAAGAATGTGAATTTTTGCCTGGTTTTGGATGTAAATAAGTTGGCAGGATGTTTTAAACAAATCATCTAGGGTAAAAGAAGATGAAGAAGAAAGTGTCTTAATCCAATATTACCAATCTGAAAGATACAATTGCTGCAATTTCATACAATAGCTTAAGTTGGAAGGAACCTTAAAGGTCATCCAACCCCCCCTGCATGGGCAGGGACACCTCCCACTAGACCAGGTTGCTCAAAGCCTCATCCAGCCTGGATTTAAACACTTCCAGGGATAAGGCATCCTCAGCTTCTCTGGACAACCTGTTCCAGTGTCTCACCACCCTCATAGCAAATAGATTCTTCCTAATGTCTAATATCTTACTCTAGTTCCTTTTGTCCTATTACTACAAGCACTTAAAAAAAGTTCCTCCCCTGCATTGCTGTAGGCCCTCTTCAGGTTCTGGATGGCTTCTGTAATGTCTCCCTGGAGCATTCTCTTCTCCAGCCTGAACAGACCCGAACTGCTCAGCATTTCTTCATAGGAGAGGCACTCCAACCCTTTGATCACCTTTTTGGCCTCTGAACCCTCTCCAACAGATCTATGTCTTTCAGGAGCTGGGGACTCCAGAGCTGGACAGCTGTCAGTTTTGAAAGACACTTTGAGAAATTACATGACCCAGAACTCCCTGTGCTCGTGCTTTATCATGTGAGGACACTATAGAGGTCAGCTGAGAAGTCTCCAGGTTTAATACTGGTCACCTCTGAACGGTCAGCACCTCTGCTCCCATGACACAGCATGAAACTACACTGAGGGAGCTGGGGTTGTTTAGCCTGGAGAAGAGGAGGCTCAGGGGGGACCTTGTTGCTCTCTACAACTACCTGAAGGGAGGTTGCAGCCAGGTGGGAGTTGGTCTCTTCTCCCAGGCAACCAGCAACAGAACAAGGGGACACAGTCTCAAGTTGTGCTGGGGGAAGTCTAGGCTGGATGTTAGGAGGAAGTTCTTCCCAGAGAGAGTGACTGGCATTGGAATGGGCTGCCCAGAGAGGTGGTGGAGTCACCATCCCTGGAGGTGTTCAATAAAAGCCTGGATGAGGCACTTAGTGCCATGGTCTAGTTGATTGGATAGGGCTGGGTGCTAGGTTGGAGTGGATGAGGTTGGAGGTCTCTTCCAACCTGGTTGATTCTATGATTCCATGGTCATAACACAATTCTCCACAGTTCTCAAAGGAAACATTTGACATGCCATTACAATCCCCAACCTATCACATTCTGTTTAACAATGCATGTTACAGCCCATTTCTCCTTATAGCTTGCAGGTCCACATCCACATTCCTTATGGTCCAAATAAAGCTGAATTGATTACAGATCTGCCTCAGTACTGGTAGAACATCTGCATTGGAGTGCAGAAGGCTCTTGTAAAGGCCTTAGTAAGTAAATTGCTGATGAATGAGCAGGGAATTAATCCTGTAACATGATTCCAGGTGTCACTCTGTGTCAGACACAGGTGAAGGGCAGCTTAGTGGGAACCAGGAGAACATGCTCTTGCCACAAGACTGTGCTGCTGGAATGCAGGAGAAAACTCACTGGAGAATTATGTGCCTCAAATGTAATTTCCAACCTAAGTGCTTTCAGCTTTCATTTATCTGCAGGCCACTCTGATTTAATTAGGCCAAGGAACCCCACTTCATCTTTCCCCCAGCTGCAGGTCAGAGACTCCTGATGGTGGAACATCAAGGTCTGACATCTGGAGGATCTGATCCCTTGCATCTGCAGTATCTCAGGGCAAAGTCTGCACCTCTCCAGTGAAATCCTTTAATTGTGGCTCTTGTAGTAGCATAGTTGCTCTCTGGACCAAAATCTCCACCTGGCTATCCTTCTCTCTCTTGCAACTCAAAAGGAACAAGAGTAGCTGTGGTTTCCTCTGTCCGTGTACCTTTTGAGTCTAAAATTTCCTAAACTCTTTCCCAGACACAAGTCCTCTCTTCGTTCTCTAGGTTCATTACTGAGTTTCCTTTGCTTGTGCAGAGAAGAAGGCTGTTTGCCAGGAACAAGATGTCTTCTCCAGAAGTAAGAAAGACTAGAGCAGACCTTGGAAGTGTTCTTAGGACAAGAGGATGATGAGAAACTGAAATGAGGTGTGAGAAGCTCAGAAGATAATGTATCACCCCAAACAGCCTTGAGTACATTCATTGTCTTGATGTACTGCTGCAGAAGTCCTGAAAAAAACCTCCTTTCTCCCTCCACCTCTCTTCATGGCTCTCATACAGGCTCCCTTCCTAGGACAGCAGCCATTAAAGCTGCAGTAGCTACAGAACAAGCGCCACATGGAGTCTGGAAGCCTTAGTAGCTGAAGGCAGAGGAGAGAAGAAGCCTCTGAACAAAAAATCAAAACCTAAGCCCTACAGAGACAGCAACTCAGTATGTCAAGAAGCTCAGCTCTCCAATTACACCTCTCCATAGAGGATTGCAACCACCAGCTGATCTCTGAAGCCTTCTTTTTATTTCTTTAAAAGAATTGGTCAAAGATGGTGGTGGATGGGAAGGAAGTTTAAAAAAAAAAAAGAGAGAGAGAACTGGGGAGAGGTAGTTCAGAGTAGCTTAGCTCTCATATGGCTGGTAACATGTCTTGGGTTACTCTTGGGTGTCAAAACAAAGACTCTGAGCCTAACAGTTTCCCTTGGAGCACCTTTGTCTTGGAGAACTGGTTTGCCTACCATCAGCTGCTGTCAAGGGACAGGCGAGAGAAGAGCACCACTTTATTTATTGGGTTGGTTGTTGGAGCAGTTTAAACTAAGCTCAACATCACTGGCAGCTTCTTTCAGGTCAGTTCCTGGAATTAGTAGCTCTCCCTTTAGCTCTGTGTCAGAGTCTCTCTGCTTTCATAACACACTTTTGTCCTGGCTTCAAATACAGCTTCTAACCTGAGAAAGGATTACTCCATCTTTGATACCACAATTAAAATGGATCAGGAGGGGGAAGTAACGATTGATCCTTCAACCATTGTGCTGATCTGCTGAAAGTGCTGGCTTATGCCCACGAGCAAGAACACTGAATCATGGAGATCAATAAACAGAGCTGTAGTGGTGCAGCTGCTGTGACTGTACTGTTAGACTTGCCCTGGCAAGTACAGAAACTGGGTTGGCTTCACAACTTCAGCAAGTGCCCTAAACCCACGCACAAAAATATCCCAAAGCCTTAACTAACTGTCCTTTCAATTATCAGAGTGCTTGGCAATCTCAAGCACAACTACAGGCCGTGCAAGAACTGGCTTGAGAGCAGTCTCAAGGAGATGGAAGTAACAGTTGATGAAAAACTCAGCATGAGCTAGGAATGTGCACTTGCAGCCCAGAAGGCAACTGTATCCTGGGTTGCACCAACAGAAGTCTGAACAGCAGGATAAGTGATACAATTCTCCCCTGTACTTTGTTCTTGTGAGATTCCACCTGGAATACTGCACCCAGCTCTGGTGTCCCCAGGATAAGGAGAATGAACTGCTGGAGTGGGTCCAGAGGAGACCACAAAGAGGATCAACTCTGGAGCAACTCCCCTATGGGGATAGGGCAAGAGAGTTGAGGCTGTTCAAACTGAGGAAAAGAAGGCTGAAGGAAGACCTTATAGCAGCCTCCCAGTACCTGAAGGGGATCTGCAAGAAAGCTGAGGAGGGACTTTTTAGAGAGACTTGTAGTGATAGGACAAGAGGGAATGGATTGAAGCTTGAGAATAGATTTAGACTGAATAGTAGAAAGGAATTATTTGTGTTGAGTATGCAGAGACATTTGAACAGGTTGCAGAAGGAGACACATTCAAAACCAGGTTGGAGAGGCCTTGAACAATCTGGTCTAGTGGAAGGTGTTCATGCCCATGGCCAGGAGCTGGAGCTAGATGATAGTTAAGGTCTCTTCCAACCCAAACCATTCTATGAATTCAGTGCTCCTTTACACCTTCTTAAAGCC
This sequence comes from Pogoniulus pusillus, assembly GCF_015220805.1. Lineage (NCBI taxonomy): Eukaryota > Metazoa > Chordata > Aves > Piciformes > Lybiidae > Pogoniulus > Pogoniulus pusillus. The sequence goes on from NC_087269.1 coordinate 38,356,237, forward strand.
ACAAATACCTGGATGTTTGCTAAATGCCCATAGCTTCTTGCTACATTCATTTTAGACTGGCAGATATTAAAATAGCTGGCCTAAAATCTAGAAAGTTGGATGTACTGTGGAGAGAAAGTTTATAAAAGAATAAATGGTTCAACTTTTTGCTTTCCAGTGCTGCAGGCTGGCAATTAAATGGGATTGAACTTCATGGGTTAGTAGTTTGGAGGTTCTTAATATAGATGATCACAACTACAAAATACATGATGAATTTTAAAAGAGGCCAAGGGACAGATGGCTATAGATTTTATGTCTCTAATGGCACTTAAAAAATGCCTGCAGGAGAAGATACTGTGATGTTAGCTGTGACCTAACTGAAAGGGATCATAAGACCAACAGATAAAGGCAGGTAAAGGATGCTCTGTGTTACATTCTGGGCATGTCACTGTGGTGGGTTAGGAACTTTTTCTCCCCTCCACTATTGAAGTTTACCAGACTAGCTCAGGCAGCTTGGAAGCAAGATGATGCTATATTTACAGCAAGGCAAAATTTACAAGCATATATACACTATATTTACAAGTATTTATAATTCCACACAAATTAGAAGTAACACAGAAATATGAACTCCCTCTTGGACAAAGGAGACTGCCCAGAAGGACTCAAAGCTACCCTCTCTTTCTCCCTCTACTTTCCCAGACAGACAAACAAAATAACGAGCAAAGCTTATGTTGTTATGGGTTAGAGATTAGAGGAGAGATATTAAAGCAGAATGAAGAGGAAGCATAGCAGGCCAGAGTGGGGCAAATTGTTGACATTTTGTCTTTTTACTCCTCTCAGCAAACTAATGAATGATAGAGACTTCATCATTGTTTTCTTTTCACAGTATCACAGTATCATCAGGGTTGGAGGAGACCTCACAGATCATCAAGTCCAACCCTTTACCACAGAGGTCAAGGCCAGACCATGGCACCAAGTGCCACGTCCAATCCTGCCTTGAACAGCTCCAGGGACGGCGACTCCACCACCTCCCCGGGCAGCCCATTCCAGTGTCCAATGACTCTCTCAGTGAAGAACTTTCTCCTCACCTCCAGCCTAAATCTCCCCTGGCGCAGCCTGAGGCTGTGTCCTCTCATTCTGGCGCTGGCCACTTGAGAGAAGAGAGCTACCTCCTCCTGGCCACAACCTCCCCTCAGGTAGTTGTAGACAGCAATAAGGTCACCCCTGAGCCTCCTCTTCTCCAGGCTAAACAATCCCAGCTCCCTCAGCCTCTCCTTGTAGGGCTGTGCTCAAGGCCTCTCACCAGCCTCGTCACCCTTCTCTGGACATGCTCAAGCATCTCAATGTCCCTCCTAAACTGGGGGGCCCAGTGATTTCGAGGTCTAAATGCAGTATTCCAATGTGACAACATTAAATGCCATTTACAACCTCTTTCAGACTGATATTGACTGTGTTGAAACGGGATGATGTAAATATCACTGTAATGGGAAATAGGGATGGGTATTGGATTTTCATCACAGGTGGAATATTCAGACCTATACAGAACTCTCTGGAAAACATTATCCATACAAAGGAGCTAAAAAATGGATTAGTTGCTGTATTAACAACAACAAAAAAAAAAGGCTTCTTAGTAATTATCAGCTATCACCACGTGCTGAAATTCCATTTTGTTTCATAGCTACTGCAATCAATACACCTATTTGTTTTCAAATAAGCATGCACTAAGGATCATTTGGACATATATCCTATAAATACACATTACTTCCTTATCGACCCTTTCTGTCTGCTGCTGCATTATTAGCATTCCACTAAAATAAGAAATCAAGCAGGAAACAATGGGAATTTATGGGAACAAGCAATTGCAGTGATTCTTACATAGTATTTTCAGCTGAGAGAACTGGGGTTGTTTGACCTGGAGAAAAGGAAGCTGAAGGGAGAACCTCATTGCTCTCTACAACTGCCTGAAACAAAGCTGGAGTGAGGTAAAACTTAATCTCTTCTCTCAATTAACAAGCATTAAGATGAGAAGAAATGGCCTCAAATTTTGCCAAGTGAAGTTTAGGTTAGGTATTAGAATCATAGAATCAACCAGGTTGGAAGAGACCTCCAAGATCATCCAGTCCAACCTATCACCCAGCCTTAGCCAGTCAACTAGACCATGGCACCGAGTGCCTCATCCAGGCTTTTCTTGAACACCTCCAGGAAAATTTTCTTTACTGAAAGAGTAGCCAGGCATTGGAACAGACTGCTCATGGAGGTGGAGTCATCATCCCTGGAGGTGTTCAAACAATGTTTAGACATGGCACTTCAGGACATTTAGTGGGCATGGTGGCATTGGAAGGCTTGAACTTGATGTTAGAGGTCGTGGAATCATAGAATCATTAAAGTTGCGAAAGACCTCTGAGATCTCTAAAGTCTCTTCCAATCTTAGTGGTTCTATGATACCGAAACATTTTTGTAGGGATGACCAGTTATTATGGGGTTGATGACCCCAGGAATTTTTTCTCCATGATATTCTTTACAGACAAGTAAATGGAACCAGTAAGCCAGTGAAGTTGGGAGAAACACAACATTTGCAATAAGCTCTAATAGGGAATGTAAGCAACACAGTTAAACTCCACTTTTTGTCCAAGGATCCAGTCACAGATACATGAGACTGCTGAATTTCAGCTCAACCACACACCACCCTCCCACTATCATTTTAATCCTATAAATCAAAATTCTGCTGTTACTCAGCTGCCTAGAAAAGCAACCAAACCCTGACAGCAGGACTGTTTCCTCTCTTGGCTTCTGGCAGAGGACTGAGGGCTGTTCTCTGCTGAAAGTGCAGTGCCATCTTTATGTACCTCATGCAGGGAAATTATCCTCCTCCAGTACTGTGGGATGACTGATGTCTTTCTCATAAACGATGATCTACTCAAGAGGCAATAGTGAAGGCTGCAGTGGCAAATTTCCAAGTGCTCGAGGGCTGCACCTAATTTGCATGCAAATTTACTTCAGTTTTCAAGCCATAAAGAAGTGTAGCAGTAGAAGTGCAACGTTTTTTGATAGGTTTAAAAGTGTGTTATGTGATCACCAGTAATAAAAACCTGAGTGTGAACCAGCTTTATCAATTTCCACACTGAGTTTGGGGCTGTGCCTTAAACCCTCTGATCTTGCTGGTAGATGTTCAGCATCCCTTCAAAACCCTGAGCTGTGAAACAAGCTGATAGGACACAAGGCAATGTGCAAAACTGGAACCCAGGAGGTTACATCTGAACAGGAGGATGAATTTCTTTACTTTGAGAGGGTGCAGCCCTGGAGCAGGCTGCCCAATTCGATGGTGGAATCTTCTTCTCTGGAGAGATTCCAAACCCACCTGGACATTGTGATCCTGGGCGACCTGCCATAGGTGGCAGTGTTTCAGCAGGCAGTTTTGACTAGATGATCTCCAGAGGTTCTTTCCAACCCTAACTATTCTGGGACTCTGTGAAAATTCTTCTCCCACCATCTTCATCTTAAAGATGCTTAATATCATTTCACTGTCCTATCTTTAAGCCAGAAGTCATGGTCCTCTGCAGATCTGCTGACGTACATGCTCAGAGAGAGACTGAGTGGAGCAGCAGCTGCTGCACACATGTACCCCTTTTATTTTCTTTCATCTGGGCTCTCATCTTCCTTCTCAAAGCATGCTAAACCCAAATCAGCCTCACTGCCATGATAGTAATAAAATTACATAGAGAGACTGCGTTGAGCTGCTGAGTTTACACAATGCCATCCAAAGCATATCTCTAGTAGTTGGGAATATCATGAGCACGGATCTTCATTCTTTCCTTATAGGCACTGGCACAGAGATGTGGCTCTGAGAGTATTAAGTCCATTTTTCGTAAACCCACTAGGAAGTGCAACAAGTTAGGAGAGCATGTGGAGAGAGGTGCCCAGTGGAAAATTACTAGTGAAGGAAAAAAGATGGAGTCAGAAGGATGAGTTCACAAAATCACAGAATCCCATCATGGTAAAGGTTGGAAGGGACCCCTGGAGATCATCCACTTCAACCCCTGCCCTGCTACCGAAGGGCTACCCACAGCAGATTTCTGTCCACGTAGGCTTAGAACTTCTTGGGAGAAGGAGACTCCACAACCTCTCTGGGCAGCCTGCTCCAGGGCTCTGGCACCTTCACAGCAAATACTTTTCTCCTCTTGTTCAGATCAAACCTCCTGGTTTCCAGTTTGTGCCTGTTGTCCCCTGACCTATTAGCTTGTTTTACAGCTCAGGATCCTGAGTTCAAAATATCGGATTTTAAATCCAGATGAGGAAAGGGATAATGCAGAAGGTTCCTGGAAGACACTGGTTGCCTGGGGATGGTATGCACATCTAACCATAGGAGCTGCAGCCAAGGGTATCTGAATAGCTGCCATATTCACTTTATTTCCCAGGCTTTCATTCATGCTCCTTCTGTCAATAAAAATCCCTGTGTGAAGAGATCAGCTGAAGCCCAGCGTCTCATTAAGCATCCCTGTTCGACCCTCTGCTTCATGTTCTCTTCTATGCTATCTTATATCATTAAGGAATATTGCCCAAGCTGATCCACCAAATCCTTGCATTAGCTAGTTCAATTAAATGGGAGTTAGTGGGACTTCTCAGTGGTGCGAGTTCCAGCTCAGGAGCTCAGCAGCAGTTAAGTGATGTAAAATGTCCAGTTACCTTGCCAGGGTTCTAAACGGTGAGATGGGATGGGTGAAGCATCTGAGAAACAAATCTATACAGCACAATCCAGATGAATTTTGTTAAGATGGGGTGAATGAGAGAGGCGTACATGAACTCAGCAATATCAGAATCCCATCCTGGTGGGAGCTGGAAGACACCTCTTGAGATCATCTAGTCCAACTCTCTTGCTGAAATAGGGTCTCCCACAACAGGTTGCACAAGATCAAAACTTCTGAGTGGGTTTAGAATCTCTCCAGAGATTCTAAACACCACAACCTCTCTGGGCAGCCTGCTCCAGGGCTCCAGCACCCTCACAGCAAAGAATTTTTTCCTCATATTTAGATGGAGCCTTCATATTTAGCTGAAGCCTTCTATTGCCTCTTGTCCTGTTGATGGGCACCACTGAAGAGTCTGGCCCCATCCTCTTACCCCTAACCTTTGGATATTGGTAAACATTATAAGATTGTCACATATGTAATTGAATCATAGAATCACATAAGCATTAAGGTTGGAAAAGACCTCTAAGATCATCAAGCCAAACTGTCAGTGCAACACTTCCATGCCCACTGAATCATGGCCCAAAGTGCCATGACACTGCAAAGCGCACAAGCAACAAGTTAGAAATGGATCTACTTATATACCCTAAGTTGTTCTGCTTGGGATTGACCTACTTTCTCAAAACTAATTGTGGAATGCCATGAAGTAAAAACATAAATCCCAACACTGTCATTCTTTTTCTGCAAGGAGTTATCAAATAAAGCCTCCAAACTGAAAAGCCAGGCTGTTGCACTTCCAGGATTTTGCTTCTCTGTCAGTTGTAAACTTCATGTCTCCTGAGTTTCAAAACATGTCACCCACTAGCAGTGATACTAAATGACATTCACAGATAATCCTGTAACAGAATATGCAGTGATTAAGTTAATTTCAATGATTCATCGTTACTGCAACCTGTTCGACTTGTACGTAACAGCCATTTGCATAGCGATAAAAATCTCCATCTATCCACTCAGGACAGTTTCATAAAGATATTTTCAACCTTAATGAGGTCTGCTCTCATTTGTTTACTTGGACATTTCTTGTGACTGTTGCTTTTTGCCAGGTGCTTATATCCTGATAAACTAAAGAGAAGATCTCACAGGGAAATATCCACTTCTGCAGTGCCACAAATGAGTCACTTATCACTGGGCATGACAAGTCTGGCTGTGAAGCACTATTCCAGCTGAGGCTTCAGGGTGAATTTTACTCATGGGGCATTACTGAAATTGGTATGTGGCCAAGGTATTAACATTAGCACTCCAGTTTCACACATGCATGCTCACAGACACACACGGAAGAACCACAGAAACTCTAATGAGCCCAGTTCCAACCACTGTCAGTCTGCATTAACCCAGGATTTAAGCTCCTCTCTTTCCTCCAATGAAATAAATTGCTAAAGTCACTGCAGCTCTAAAAGGTGCAAGATCAGATCCTTACATCTGAAATAAATCAAAGGGAAGAGCTCTGCCAAGCAAGTCATTGGCAAGTTTGTGTTTTCTGGAAGATCTTTTTCCCTGCCGCATGGAGCTGCTGGGCCAAGTCGGTGGCAGCAGGAGGTGATACTGCAGGATTGTGTAACACCCAAACCCCCTCTGCTCCCTCCAACCCAAATAATTAATGACCAATGGGAATTACTTCTGAACTGACCTAGAGTCATTAGGATTAAAACAGATCTCTGAATGCTAATTGCACAACATCATTTTCCCAATTATTTACAAATGGGATTACGTACCAGGAGATAGGGTGTTTGAAGCAGCCATTAGTGAGAAAATCAGGCAGAAAAAACTTGTTTGCTATGTAGGTGAGGGAACAAAACAAAATTGTAGGCATCACAGAATCAGTCACAGTTGGAAGGGACCACAAGGATCATCTAGTTCCAACTCCCCTGCCATAGGCAGGGACACCCTACCCTATATCAGCTCAGCCAGAGCCTCATCCAGCCCGGCCTTAAACACCTCCAGGCACAGGGCCTCAACTGCCTCCCTGGGCAACCCATTCCAGGCTCTCACCACTCTCGTGGTGAAGAACTTCCTCCTCATGTCAGTCTGAATCTACTCATCTCCATCTTTGCTCCATTCCCCCTAGTCCTGTCACTCTCTGATAGCCTAAAATGTCCCTCCCCAGCTTTTTTGCAGACCCCCTTCAGATACTGAAAGCCTGCAATGAGGCCACCTCAGAGCCTCCTCTTCTCCAGACTGCACAGCCCCAATTCTTTCAGCCTGTCCTCAGAGCACAGGTGCTGCAGCAATCTGATCATACTCACAGCCCATCTTTGGACATGCTCCAGCACATCCACATCCTTCTTGTAATGGGGACTCCAGTACTGACTCCAGGTGGAGTCTCAACAGAGCAGAGGGAGAGAGAGAATCACCTCCCTTGCCCTGCTGGCCACACTTCTGATGCAGCCCAGGCTCTGGTTGGCACTTTTGCTGCAGGTGCACACTGCTGGCTCCCATTGAGCTTCTCATACACCAGCACCCCCAAGTCCCTTTCCTCAGGGCTGCTCTCTCCAGCTAGTCACTGCCCAGCCTGTATTTGTGCTTGGGTTTGCCTCGACCCAGACACAGGACCTTGCACTTGAGTCTTGTTGAATCTCATAAGGTTGGCTTGCGCCCACCTCTCCAGCCTGTCCAGGTCATGCTGTGTCCAAACAAACAAGAGAAACCAAACTGATTCTGAGAGTAGCACTAAGCTGTTAGGTAGCTTCAAAAGCCTTGGTAAAGCATGTGAACGTTTTAGAGGATTTTAACAGCTGCTTGCCTCACTGGAGTATCTCTAGGAGGGCAACCACCAGTTCCACCCAGTCCATATAGGCAGTATGTATAGATTGAGGGCTGTAGACTACTTGCTCCAAGTGTTCAGTTTTAAGTCTACAATTAGAAAATAATGCTCATTTCTCAACAATATAGAACATACAATTCCCCTTTGGCTTAGCATTAAACCTGATTTTTTCTGAGTACCATTCCTAAAACCAGAAATTGAGTATTATCCTCCCTTCCTTCCTTCTTTCTAAAGGACATGGAGATATGGTTTAGGGTGAACCTTGTAGAGTAGGGTTACTGGTTTGACTTGGTGATCCTGAGGGTCTTTTCCAACCTGAATGTTTCTGTGACATAAGTTAAAAAAGACTTTCAAAAGCTCTGGATAGTTTTACTCCCTGCACTGGTGAAACTGGGGAGCTGTGCATCATTCTTTCCTCATTCAAAGTCTGCTTATCATTTTCAAGCTCTGTAATACCCACAATTAAATACACATATATACATACCTTACAATTACTGAAAAAACCAAACCTGTCTGATGTCACAATTCTGTTAGAATTTTGAAACTTCAGTTACATTTCTGATATAAAAAACCAGGTATATCAAGAAGAAAATGGATTAACAGCACACTTTGTAGACATAATCAATATCTTTGAGTCCCTTATTTCCTGTTCTTAAACTCTTTTTTTGTCCAATAAGCCTTAAGATGAGACTTCCATACTCACAGAAACAAGAACTACATCGCATGCTAAAAAGTTACAGTAAGAAAGGAGTAACAGCAGTAGATTGTGTAATTTTTAAGTTATTTGAATGAGGCACAGTTAACCTCAATGAACAAAAAAATCCAGCGTTTTTCTTCAGCCCAGCCATCAGCCAGACACTAAGGAGCATTTTCTGTTAATTGCTCCCTTCAAAGTATTCTCATTGTTTTCAGTGGAGTGCAACAACAAAGGGAAATTCTTATTCGTTTGGTGTCTTGTTTTAAACCTGAGGTACAAAGTTCAGTTTCCTCCTGATTAAATCCTGACTCCTCTGATACAGCAAAAGGAAAGTCAAAAGAGCTTTCTGCCATTAACTTCAATGGCCAAGATTTGACCTACGAGATGCACTTCTTTCATCACCTTTTCTCCTGTGCTCTGGTTACCCAGCTGAGTACCCAGGAATACATCCAGAAAGCAGCATCACTTCACCAGGTTTCATCCTGAACTTACGCAGTGAAATCTTAGACTTGGCATCGATAGCACAGGAGGCTGCAGTGACCCACAAGGAAAACTCATGAGCAAAACCAGAGCCCTCTGTAATTCAGTGAATCCATTTCCAAACAGCTAAACCTTGCTGGCACGGGCAGTGAGAACTCTGAGACAAGCAGAGCTTGTAAAGGTTGACGTGTTTATTGCATCCTATTACCCACCAAGCTGCCGAGACAGCTCAGCTCCTCTGCACTCCATCCCAGGCAGCTACCCTGATGTACCCTGTCACAGCTGATGCGGCCAGGGCAGCCACCATGGTTACTGATGCTGCTGCTACTTTTCCCAACAGGACTTCAATACATTTCTGGAGGTGCATCCGCAAATCTAGTCACTAGCAGACAATTCTTATCCAGCTGGTGAGATTCCTTTGACTCTTGGGCAACACAGTGTGTGCCCCTGGCAGAGATGCTTGCCCTTCATAATGGGTTTTCACAGGATGATGGAATGGTTTAGGCAGGAAGGGACCTTAAAGATTACCTAGTTTCAAGGCCCCTGCATGGGCAGGGGTGCCTTCCACTAGACTGGGTTGCTCAAGGCCCAGGAAGTGCTCCTTCCAACCCTTCCTATCCAAACCATTCTACAATTCTATGGCCTCATAACAGCCTTCTGGTACCTGAAAGAGGAGTGCTCGGGAGGGGCTCTTTAAAAGGACTTACAGTGATAGGCCAAGGGGGGATGGCTTTGAGCTGGGAGAAAGGAGATTTAAACGGGGTAACAGGAAAAGATTCTTTACAGTGAGAGAGGCAAGACATTGGAACAGGTTGTCCAGAGAAATCATAGAAGTTCTACCCTTAGGGATGTTGAAAGACAGGTTGGACAGAGCTTTGTGCAAACTTGTCTGATAGGAGGTCCCCATCCATGGCAAAGGGGGTGAAACTAAACGGTGTTTAAAATTTCTTCCAAATGAACCATTCTATGATTCAGGGTTTGTAAGTTTGATTTTTTTTTTTTCCATTTGGCTGCATCCTGCATTAGAAAATAAACAGTCATGAAGAAGCTGTTGAATTTTTGTGCGAATGCTTTTCCATGTCTTTTCTTCACATAAGCTGTGGAGGACTGTAGACAGGAAGATCACATTAAAGAAATGACGACAATTATGAGTCTTCTGTTGCTTCATAAAAGGATTGACATGGAATCATCTTTGAGTTTTATTAAAGGGATGACACCCAGATGTTTCAGCACTAGAAATTTCACTCAGGCATCACCAATATTGGCTGATGTCGGACAATCAGTTCAAGTGCTCTCTGGGAGAGACCTGCAAGAGGAGCTGCACTGACATATCATAGAATGGTTTAGGTTGGAAGGAACCTCAATGATCATCCAGTTCCAACCCCCCGTCACAGGCAGGGACACCTCCCACTTGAACAGGTTGCTCAAGGCTTCATCCAACCTGGCCTTGAACACCTCCAAGGGAGGAAGCATCCACAACCTCCCTGGGAAACCTGTTCCAGTGTCTCACCACCCTCACTGTAAAGAAATTCTTTCTAACATTTGGTTTAAATCTCCCCTCTTCCAGTTTAAACCCATTACCCCTTGTCCTGTCATCACAAGGCCTTGTCAATAGTCCCTCCCCAGCCTTCCTGTAGGCCCCCTTCAGATACTGGAAGGCCACAATAAGGTCTCCTCAAAGCCTTCTCTTCTCCAGGCTGAAGAGCCCTAACTCTTGTAGCCTATCGTCATAGCAGAGGTGCTCCAGCCCTCTGAGCATCTTCATGGCCTTCCTCTGGACTCACTCTAACAGTTCAATGTCCTTTTTGTCTTGGGGCTCCAGAACTACACACAGTACTACAGACAGGGAGCAGAGTAAAGGGGAGGAGAATCCCCTCCGTTGCCCTGCTGGCCACGCTCCTCTTGATGCAGCCCAGGACACAGCTCCCCAACACCCATGTGCCTTCCCACAGATTTAGTCTTACCTTTCTGGTGACTTTCACAGAGCTCGTTCCTGAGGAAGTCTCTGGAAAACAGGAGATGAGAAGGCAACACACAATTAGCTTCAGTGAAACCATTTCACACCCAGTTACAGAAGACTGCCTCTGTCTCTGATTGTTTCCCTCCACCCTTTAGTATTTCCCCTTTTTATTTCTTCTTTACTTTTAACATTATATCCTAAATAATCATATATGAAATCCCCATGAATTAATTTTCTTTAATATACATTTTATCTTCTAGCAAACGTAACATCAGTCTTCTTGCCCTTCTAGTAGAACTTAAATAATTCAGCTGTTCAGGGCACATCCACATCTCTCCAGACTCTTAACAAACCCCAAAACTTGCAGAAAACAGTATCACAGTATCAACAAGGTTGGAAGAGACCTCACAGATCATCAAGTCCAACCCTTTACCACAGAGGTCAAGGCCAGACCATGGCACCAAGTGCCACGTCCAATCCTGCCTTGAACAGCCCCAGGGACAGCGACTCCACCACCTCCCCGGGCAGCCCATTCCAGTGTCCAATGACTCTCTCAGTGAAGAACTTTCTCCTCACCTCCAGCCTAAATCTCCCCTGGCGCAGCCTGAGGCTGTGTCCTCTTGTTCTGGTGCTGGCCACCTGAGAGAAGAGAGCAACCTCCCCCTGGCCACAACCTCCCCTCAGGTAGTTGTAGACAGCAATAAGTCCACCCCTGAGCCTCCTCTTCTCCAGGCTGACCAATCCCAGCTCCCTCAGCCTCTCCTCGTAGGGCTGTGCTCGAGGCCTCTCCCCAGCCTCGTTGCCCTTCTCTGGACACGCTCAAGCATCTCAGTGTCCCTCCTAAACTGGGGGGCCCAGAACTGAACACAGGACTCAAGGTGTGGTCTAACCAGTGCAGAGTACAGGGGCAGAATGACCTCCCTGCTCCTGCTGACCACACCATTCCTGATGCAGGCCAGGATGCCACTGGCTCTCTTGGCCACCTGGGCACACTGCTGGCTCATGTTCAGGCGGGTATCAATCAGCACCCCCAGATCCCTCTCTGTCTGGCTGCTCTCCAGCCACTCCAACCCCAGCCCATCTGTCCAGGCGGTCAAGGTCCTGCTGCAGAGCCCTTCTGCCCTCCAACTCAATCACATCTGCCCCCAGCTTAGTGTCATCTGCAAACTTGCTGATGACTGACTCGATGCCCTCATCCAGATCATCTATGAAGATGTTAAAGAGGATGGGGCCCAGCACTGATCCCTGAGGGACACCACTAGTGACTGGCCACCAGCTGGATGTGGCACCATTCACCACCAAATCCTATCACTATCTTCAGTTCCTTCCCTCTCTGTAACTTCCCTGCTCCTAACTGTGCTAATTTAAGCCTAGCTAGAACGTTTTGGGGAGAAGGATTAGATCACAGGCTGTGAAAGAGGAGAACAAAAACACTGGTGATGTCTACCTCACTCCTAGGCTTGCTGAGAAGAACAAGAATCCAAGCATAGGTAAGGGAGTCACTGCTGCTTCTGGGGGAACTGGCTGAGCTGCATTTACTCTTTAGCCTCTCTACCGTCTCTCTAATGACTCCACTTTGCTTCCTAACCCCCTGGCTGAACTTCCATTCTTCCTTGGGACTGAGGCAGCGAGAAGGTGGAAGGGCAGTTGGGAGCCCCTCCTGGGGACTCAGGTTTCTGGGAGGGCTGTTGTGTTTCTGTATCATGTTTTACCTTGTCTGTTTCTGTCTGTAACTGTATATATTGTAAATATCTGCTTGTATCTTGTGCTAGCTGTAAATACAAGCTTCATTCAACTTCCAGAGCTGGCTGAGCCCAGTCTGGGCGATTTCCGAAGTGTGTGTGTGGGGGGGGGGGGGGCAGGGAACCCCCAGACCACACTAATTAGCTCACTCTTGTACCTACTGAACCAGAACTCAGCAAAACCAGTCAGAGCAGAGCGGAAGGTGCGGGAGCCTGAGCGCTACAAAAGCAGCAGCTCCCTGGCCAGCACCGGGGGACAGATTTTCCCTCTGCCAAGACGTGAGGAAACTTCCCGTCACGGCGGAGGGGCGGCAGGCCCGGTGCCTACGCGCCCGAGCGCAGCGAGGCGGCAGGGCAGGGGCTGCCGCGGGAAGCGCGCCCGGCGCGTGGCGCCTGCCCGCTGACAGGCGGGGAGGGCAAACACCACCCGAGCGGCGGGCAGGACGGGCGGGTACCCAAAGACACGGTTACTGCTGGGCGGAGGCTGAGGGGAAAACAGCGGGCACCCAAACCCAGGCCACACACAAGCGGGCAGATGTTCAGCAGCTGGTTGCAGAGAGTGCTGGAGCCTGGAACGGACCTCTGAAGATCATCTAGTCCAATCCCCCGACAGAACAGAATCACTTGTAACAAATCACCCAGGGAAACACCCAGGCAAGGTTGGAATCTCTCCAAAGGAGGAGGCTTCACAACCTCTCTGTACGGCCTGTTCCAGGGCTCTGCCAACCTCAAAGTCAAAACCTTTTTCCTTCTGTTGACATGGAAACTCCTGTGTTCCAGTTTGTCTCTGTTGCCCCTTGTCCTGTCATTGGACAATGTAGTTATGAAACTCCCACTTGTGTCACCAGATTTCAGAGAATCACAGAATGTCAGGGGCTGCAAGGCACCTTGAAAGATCATCTTGTCCCACCCCTCTGCCAGAGCAGGACCACCTATACCAGATCACACAGGAACATGTCCAGGCAGGTCTTGAATATCTCCGGAGAGGAAGACTCCATGACCGCCCTGGATATCCTGTTCCAGTGTCCTGTCACCTGCACAATGAAAGAATTCCTCCTCATATTTAAATGAAACTTCCTGTGCCTCAGCTTCCACCCATTGCCCGTTGCCCTGTCATCAGGCATCACCAAGCAGAGCCTGGCTCCATCTTCCTGGCACTCACCCTTTACATATTTATAAACATGAATGAGGTCACCTCTGTGTCTCCCCTTCTCCAAGCTAAAGAGCTCCAGCTACCTCAGGCTGTCCTTGTAAGAGAAATGTTCCACTCCCTTAATCATCTTTGTGCATCTCCACTGGACACTCCCAAGCAGTTCCATGTCCCTCTTAAACTGGGGGGCCCACAACTGCACATAGTACTCCAGCTGTGGCATCACCAGTGATGCCAGTCTGTCAGTGCAGTAATTTACTCCTTTTTTTCAGTGGTTTGTAAGAAAATATGGTCATCATTACTTAAAGTTCACTTTTCATGAAGGTTTCCTCCTCTGCTCTGCTGATTTTAATCTAACCTAGTCAACTGCCTTCTGCTCATCGCCAAAGTCACCAGCAGATCCCCAAGTGACCAACATTTTTCCCCTCACATTGTTTTACTTGTAGCTGCAACATTTTAAACTGTGTTCTTTAGAAATGCAGCTTTACCTTGTGCCTTGTCACTGCCGTTCCTTTGTGCTCTTTATGTGTAAGCAGAGTGTACTTCAAAGAGCATATATCGTTATTAATAGTTAATAAGAGAAATGGAAACAGCAGCTCCGTGGCCTGCTCTTGTAGCTGGGAAGCAGTTCAGTAGACTTTATGGGAAAGGATTTTGTTTCTCGTAGCTGCCTTTCTAAGAGGAGATGATTCTCCAGCAGGAACATAAAAGCAACTCCCTACTTTTGCACTTACTGGATATGTAGTCTTCAAATAATGAGCATCAGGATGGAAATGAGTCAGAGTATCCCAGAGCATTTTCACCATCTCATTCTAAGGACAGCAGTTTTCCTTGAGTAAGGGTTACAGGATTGCCTTCCCAATAAGCAGCTAGCTGTGGAATTGAATGTGTGATTCATTCCTTCTCCTCTCCCCTGAGCTAACTTGGCCAGAAAAATGAAGATGGGGTATCGATAACTTCAAAGACACAGAAAAAAATAAGTAACAAACCTTGATCACAGAAGCCCACCATGGTGGGAGTTAAAAGGAACCTTTGGAGATGAGCTAGGTCAACCTCCCTGCTAAAGCAGTGTCACCTACAGCAGATTGCCCAGGATGAGTTTGGAATCTCCAGAGAAGGAGACTCCATAACCTGACTGTGCAGCCTGCTCCAAGGCTCTGGCACTCTGACAGTAAATCAATTTCTGCTCATGTTCAGATTCTCAGTCCATGGTATTCTTCCATAGAGTGTAATGGGTGTAGCAGGGTTGTCCTCCCACCATACACAATGAGGCAGAATGGGAAAGGTAAAAGGCTTTTTAATCGTGTTCCTGCTAATACAGCTCAGCAGGAGGCACTGCCTTTAAGTTACAATCTAGCATGTCCTGGGGGATGCTTACAGGCAAATATTTAGAGTCACTTTTGACTCAACTAGCCCCCAGCAGTCACAGGACTTAGGGGTTACCCTGAATTACAGCATCTCCTTGACATCCCACTGGGAACTGCAGAATCATAGAATTGTTTGGGTTGGAAAAGACCTCTAAAATTCTCAACTCAAATCATCAATGGGTACCCTCACTGGACAGTATGCCAAAAAAAAAGTATAAATCTCATTTTTTAGGCTGAATTTTGCAGTACCCTGTGTTAACATCACTCTTCAGGAAATGAGGAAGCTGTCTGTTGTCTGGCTGGGATTCAAGCAGAAGTCCTTGATCAAAGGACAAATACCTTTCTATTTAGTGATTCCCTAATCATTCTCTTGAAAAGCTTTAACATCAGCATGTGTCTTCAGTGATGGGATATTTATTTAGTTGCCTATATTGCTCTATTCACATTAATGACGTGCTATTTTTCCTTCTACTTAATTAAGACTGCCTTCAAAGAGACCCCTTTATAAACAAATTAGGGTTATCTGGCTCAGAACTTAAAGTGGAGCACTGCTTGATCAATACAATTGATTTAAGAGATCTAAACCCATCTCTGGGATACTTTATTTCTGTCTTGGAAACTTTCAAATGACTTGCTTAAGCAGAGGTTGAAGGATGGGGCTGTTAAGCCCTGGAACAGGCTGTCCAGGATGGTGGAGTCCCTATCCCTGGGAGGGAATTTAAAAGCCTTATAGCTGTGTTGTTGACACAACATGGTTTAGTGGTGACCTGAAAATGCTTAACTAAAGGTTGGACTTGATAATCTGAAAGGTTTCTTCCAACCAAAATAATTCTATGGTTCTGTGAGTCTACAAGACAGCTTCAGAGCATCCCACACCACTAGATGGACACTTTTAGATTGGGTTCAAATACCACTTATAAAACCCTTCAAAAATCCTGTAAATAAAAGTGTGTGAAACAAACTTGTTGAATCTGTCATGTTTTTAGTAAGGTTAGGGATCATGGAGAAGATGGTGACAATCACAAGACACCCATTCCTGTATTTTTAGCTTCTATGAGATGCCAGTTGGCATATAAAGGGAAAGTAAGCCCAGAACCTTTCATCCTCCCACCAATTAACTTATCCATCTATCTACCCATCCATCCATTTATTCATCTATCCATCCACCCTCCTTGATACAAATTTGTTCTCTGACTGAACTTGAAAGAGTTTTGATCTGTTTTTCTTGGAAAGACAAATGGAAGTTCAGATCAAGCATGCTAAAATGTGAAGATCTGTGTAGATTCAGGTGTGACGCATTAGGTGCACTATCAATTTATGTTTCTCATGTAGAATGCAGTCTTGGAGTGTTGAATCTCATGTGGAATGCTTTGACACAGGGCTTTCCAGGTTTGTTCTCATCACAGATAACGCAGGAATTTAACTCATTTAGAGAAAATGTGTGTCTTGCAGGACCATTTTTCACTTTGTAACATACCTGAACATTTTATCTACATCTCTGAATGTCCTAACCAGAAAATAATAGAATCAACCAGGTTGGAAGAGACCTCCAAGATCATCCACTCCAACCTAGCATCCAGCCCTATCCAGTTGACTAGACCATGGAACTAAGTGCCTCATCCAGGATTTTCTTGAACACCTCCAGGGATGGTGACTCCACCACCTCCCCTGGCAGCCCATTCCAATAGCAGAAAACAGAGAAGCTGCACTTCCACATATATCTCTTAGGTTCATTTCATGATACAGACAACATGGTGCTGTATAGACATCTAACAAAATCATCAAATTATAGAATGGTTGGAAGAGACCTTAAAGATCATCTAGTGCAAAAAAAGAAAAAGTGACTAATTGCACTGTGGCCCTACAAAAAGGTGAAGGAACAGGAAAATTAGCAAAAAGAAGAGCTACCAAATGCAAAAAACCCCACAACTTTGTCTCATTAATTCAATATTTCCACAGAATTCATTACAGTAACTAACAATGTCATAGAATCTCAGAATGGTTTGGCTTGGATGGGACCTTTAAAGGTCATCTAGTCCCTGACTCTGCAGTCACCAGGGACATTTTCAATCAGGTCAGGTTGCTCAGAGCCCTGTCCAACATGACCTGGAAAGGTTCCAAGGAAAGGGAATTCACCTCTCCAGGCATCCTGGGCCAATATCTTACCACCCTCAGTACAATTCTTCCTTCTATACAGGCTAAGTCTCCCTCTTTTAGTTTAAATCCCTCACAATCGGCCTGTTAAAAACATCTGTCCTCAGATTTCCCATTAGCCACCTTAAGTACTGAAAGGTCACAATAAGATCTCCCTAGAGCCTTCTCCAGGCTGATCCACTCCCACTCTCCCTGCCTAGCCTCACAGCAAAGGGGTTCCAGTCCTTCGACCATTTTTGTGGCCCCACCCCAAGAAATCCATATCCCTCCTGTTCTGAGAACTTCAGAGCCGGACCCAGCACTGCAGGCTGTGTCTCAGCAGAACAGAAGTCATTCACCAGTGTACCAATAAATTCTCTTATTAGGGAAAATAAAATAGTCATGACTGCTCCTGAATAGGCTTAGAAGAAATATTATCAGGTCTATGCCTCGCTGGTCTCTTGCTTCTCCTTTGTTTCAAGACAAGATGAACATTTTGCAAAGGCAAAATTAATATATGGATGTAGTTCCTGCATTTCCAACATATGGGTGTCACAGAGGAGTCTTGCTCAGCCTGAGCTGAGATCCATTCCTACACTGTGACAGTAATCATTTCAATCTGATATTGATAACATATTTTTGAATGGTTAATTTAGTTCAGATTTATCTGTGCCAAGATATCAAGCTGATAATTGATCTCCAGCTTTGTTCTGCAGCATTAATTGAGTTGGGGGAAAGCTTACAGCTCAATTTGTTTTAGTTAATGCAAATCTGCCCCTATGACAACACAAGCCAGATATTTATCACTCTGCCATGCTTCTCTCTTCATCCTTCAGCAACCCCTGTTTACATCTGCTTAAAGTTTTTCTAATCTAAAATAAATCAGCATGAAAAAGAATTTGATTTCTCATTTAGATTCTCAATTGTCATTTATTACAAAGATAATATCCCATGACTGGTTTTAAATAACAGAATTGTTAGGGTACAAATACTCAATAAAAAATATATTGTCAGTCCACAGTTTTTGCAACTAGCTTAAACTTTATCTCCCTTTTAGAAATGTAAAAGAAACTGGGAGTTCTTTTTTACAGACAATATCATTTAAATGAAGCTTAGCCTTTGCCTGTAAATTCAGCTTTAACCATTCACTTACAACTGTAATACTTAGATGGTCTTTATTTTAGCTTGTGAAGACCAAACTGAAAATCAGTGTTGAGAAAGAAGCTGATGCTGCACTGAAAAATGGCCTCAAGTTGCACCAGGGGAGGTTTAGGCTGGATATTAGAAGAAACTTCTTCCCTGGAAGGATTCTCAAACACTAGAACAGGCTACCAAGGGAGGTGATTGAATCCTCATCCCTGCAGGTGTTTAAAAGATACAGAGATGTGTATCTTTTAAGGGACATGGTTTATCACCAGCTTTGGTAGAGTTAGAGAAAGGTTGGACTCAGTGGTCTTAAAGATCTTCCCCAACCAGAATAGTTCTGTGATTCTATGATCTCTTCACAGGCAAAACTCTCCTGCAAACACCACACACCCAAGGTACACATAAGGGTTTGAACTGCACCGAGTTTTGGGCACAACCTCTGTCCTGGCTTGTGTTTCACTCGGTCTGGCTATAGCCAAGACTAATCTATTTGCTCAGTAAAGACATTTAGAAGTTGATATGAAAAGCTCCTCAACATCAGGACCTGACTTTCCTCTTGCGCAGGCCTTGAGGTGCAGATAGAGAACAAACCAGCTTGGGGCAAACTAAATCTGCCACAGTGGTATCAGGTTTATAATCTTTTTGTTAAAATGCAAAAGCTGCCTGTGTTCAGGTGGCTGTAGATAAAGCATATGGACCCCTGTCTTACAGAGGGCTTTGGTTACAGTGTTGAGTTTAAAGACTGTCCAGCGTTCAGGTTTGGAGGTAAACCTCACCAGCTCCAGCTGTCCTCTGTGTTCTTTTTCTATGAACATGCTGATGGGACTGGAGCATTGCTGTGAGGAACAAAGGCTGAGAGACCTGGAGCTGTTTAGCTTGGAGAAGAGCAACCCGAGAGAGGATCTTCTCAATGCTCAGCAAGAATAGAGAATGGGGCCAGACTCTTCTCAGTGGTGTCCACCAACAGGACAAGGGGCAATGAGCACAAATTGGAACCCAAGAGCTATCATCTGAATAGGAGGACAAACATCTTTGCTGTGAGGGTGCTGGAGCAGGCTGCCCAGATTGGTTGTGGAATCTCCTTCTCTGGAGTGATTCCAAACTTGCCTGTACATTATGACCCTAGGTTGGACTAGATGCTCTCCAGAGGTCCCTACCCACTCTCACAATGCTGGGATTCTGTAAATAGCACCCATGGTAGCTTTGCATGCATGTAGTAAATGCTACATGTGGCATCACTGGGTTAATGGTTGGACTTTGATGATGTTAAAGGTCTGTTCCCGTCTATGTACAAGGGGAGTTCATGTGAGGAACCTGCTGCTGTCTCACGGCATGTAACACAACACTTCTTTCCCTGCAAAACATTTCATTGCCCTAAAGAGTCATGACTACACAATGTCACTTCATTTTCCCACAACCTCCTTTGCAGAGTCACCGATTTCACCATTTTGTTTCAGAGCTTTTAAACACATCTAAACCTAAGCTGGTCACAATGACCTTTCAGGACAGCACGCGAAAACTCAGACTCAACTCTTTTCCCTCCAACCCTCATTTTTAACCCAACACTGCACATTTCACAAGCACTCATTTAAATACTTTGCAGCATTTCTCTGGTAACAAACCTGTAGTATGGGACAGAAAACATTTGCCCATCTCAAAATTTGTGCTGTAGGTACTTTGGACTTTTCATTATAATTTGATATCTAGCATTGCAGAAAGGAGAAAAGAAATCAGTTCTGAAAACCAGAGCTCCCTTATTTCTCATTAGAGGATTTTATCTACATCATGTGATGCCACTGACATGTGATTTGTCACATAGTTAATGAGGCAGGATGCTACTAATTAACCAGATGAGACACAAGCCAATAGATCCACCTTTATCAGGGGCAGAGCAAATGGCTGGAAAACTATTCCCAAAGTGTTAGATTCTGGGGTTTGCAGAATGTGATACACTTCTGCCAAGCACTCATTGTGGAAGTGCTGCCTTAGCCAACTCTGAAGCCACCAAAGGGTTTAAAGGGTGTCTTCTGAAGAAATTGGTGAGATTTAGCCATGTGGGTCATGCCTTTTTCTTCTGAAGAAAATGGTGAGGTTTAGCCATGTGGGTCATGCCTTTTTCTTTCTTCATTTGACCTTTTCTGAACATTTCAGTGGGCTTTTCTCACAGCCCACTCATCCAAAACTCCATGCAGATTTCTGCACTCGTTGCAGAAAATGCTGACTGAAGAAATGGAGCAAAAGTCTACTCCTCCTTGCTTTTTACAACTTCCATGGGTTCATGAAAGCCAGAGGAAAATGCCATACCCCACTTTCCAAATGAATGGTTGCTTGGGAACTGGAGAATCATTTTGAGATTATGTACACCATGAGCTGCTGTTCAAACAGCTCCAGGGTTCTAAAGGCTGGTGAGACCAACAAATTCAGGGTTTGATTATTGATTCCATTTTCCCTGCTCCCTGTGATAACTTTAGTTGGGATATCAGAGGCGTATCACATGCGGACCTCCTGACTTCTCCCTCTGCTTATCTATGCAGATCAATTAGCAACAAGAAGTCTTAATTCTAGAGCACACAAAGCACCATAATTAACGAGCCCTTTATTTTGCCTCCAGACTGTGGAGTGGGGGAAGCAAACAGCTGCACAATACAGCACTTGGTTCAATCTTCAAGTGTCAAGCCACAATTTTTATACCCTATCTGGAATTTAGGCTTCATCATTTTCTCCCTAAATTATCTCAGCCATAGTGACAGCATGATTCCTCTTCTTATAGTTGGTGTTTATTTTAGCATGCAGTTTTAAAACCAGCAACAAGATAACTAAAAGCAAAAATTTCACTGTAGTTTCCTCTGGCTAGAAAATCTAAGGCAGAGGACTCTGTTTGAAGCAATAAAGTGTCTCAGCACAACATGCAAGGTGCAGTGTGTCGAGGGACACAATGCAACACACCCTCTACTCATCCTCAGCTACTCCCAAAATACAGGATTGAAGGAAGAACCCAAGCTCTCTTGAGCAAGCTTAACACAAAAGGGCATGTTACACCACAAAAACCAATAAAGAAACAATCCTTGCCTTTTCCTCCCCCTAAACCTCTCTTCCCTTCTCTGAAATCCAAAATATTCTTGAATACTTTTTGCATGGAAAGCTACAAAGTGTAGTTCTATTCTTTACCTTCTATTGACAACTTTATCCCTCTGAAACAAAGACTCTAATTATTTCTCTTCCTATTAACAGGCACTTTTTACAGTAACTGCAGAAAACAAGCACCACAGTATCCTTTTTTTTTTTTTTTTTTTTTTTTTTGGTATGTTTTACTCAATTACAGCTGCAAAAAAACCCCAACTATTTCAGACATACCTTGCAAAGTAGGTCAGGCCAGAGCCATATGAGCCAGTAATCGGTGAGTGCTTTCTCTAAAAGAAGTGCTATATAGCCTGATTTGAGGGAGGTTCTGACTTTCTGAAGACCTCATTGGCTACCATTGCATTTAAAGGAATGTCAATTAGAAGCGTAAAACTAATTACTTTCAGCTGCCTTCTCTGGAGGTGTAGGTACTGCTGACAGATGGGCAGTGAGATAGCAGTAGCCACTGTGATAGTAAAGGTGATAAAGTGTGGACTGTTTTGTTTTCTGTGTCAAATTTGCTTCTTTTGGAGATGTTTTGGATTCTCTGGAGAGCTTCTAAACCTCTGTAGATGTGATCCTGGGCAGCCTACTGTGGGTAGCCCTGCTTTAGCAGCAGGGATGGCTCTAGATAGTCTCCAGAGGTTCCTTCCAACTCCCACCATTCTGTGGCTGTGATTCTGTTATCTGGTTAGATATTTCAACAGCTGTGCCAAATTTGACTTTTAGGGGAACCTCATCTCCTTCCTTGTCTACAGCAGCCTGTTCTGGAAGCTGTACTGGGAAGATTTCAGTGGGATATTGGATGAAGGGGAATGAAGCTGGTGAAGGGTCTGGAGAACAGGTCTGGTGAGGAGCAGTGAGAAAATTTGGGTTAGCCTGGAGAAAAGGAGGTTGAGGGGAGACCTCTTCACTCTACAAGTCTCTGAAAAGAGGTTGGAGAGAGGTGAAGTTTGGGCTCTTCTTTCAAGTAATTGGTGGTGGGACAAGAGGAAGTGGTCTCAAGTTATGCCAGGAGAAGTTTAGCTTGGATATTAGGAAAAAATTCTTTAGTGAAAGAGAGGTTGAGGACCAGAATAAGATACCCATGAAGGCAGTGGAGTCACCATCCCTGGAGGTGTTTGTTGGACTGGATGATCCTGGAGGTCTCTTCCAACCTGGTTGATTCTATGATTCTATGACATTGCACTTTGCGACATGGTTTAGTGGGCATGTTGATATTGGGTTGGTGGTTTGGTTCAATGACCCTAGAGGTCTTTTCCAACTTCAGTGATTTTATGATTCTATGAATTTGGGGAGTTTGGGGTTGGTATGTTTCATTTTACACTTCAGAGTGTCACTAGCCATTGTAAGATCTCCACTGATCTGAGCCTTGGTTTCTCTCTGTTTCGGTTCCCTACCTGTAAAACAGATTAATCACATTTACTCAACTCACAGGAGCACTGTGAAAATGCATACATAAAAAGATTGTCAGGTGTTCATATATCATTTAACAGGCAAATATTTGTACCTAAAATAAACATCTGAAAGCCTTCCTGTCCGCTGCAGAGAAATACAAAGAACAATTTCCATGCTAGCAGCCAGCAAGTAATTTGAGAGTGAGTAATTCCTCCCTTCAGAGACAAGCACCAAACCCATTCACAGAGCTGTAGATTAAACTAAGAATGTGTAGTTATCAAATGTTCTACCAAGTCAAGGGGCCCATGGGCTGATCATGCTCATTAATCCACAATTTGGCATAAAAGGGAATCAGAAACTGCATTTTACTTTTATTCATTTCAAGTCCATCCTTTGCTATTAACAACTGGAAATGAAGCCCCTTGTTTATGTGGTTTTCCGACAATAACTTGTCACTCTTGCAGGGGTTTCCAATGCCTGTTCTCCTAAAGGGGAGTGACTCTGCTCTGTCCTTTGCTTTCCTCTTCTTGTTTTCCCCCTTTTTGTGTGTGTATTTTGGTTTAGGATGAGAGACTGTCCTGAGACTCAGCATTAGTTTGGTTTTTTTTTTCCCCAGTAAGTGCATCCTAACATTCAAACCCAGAAAATAATGAATATGACATGATTAATTATACATCTGTGTGCTTACAACTATCTTCATCTCATGATTTTTTAGCCAATGACCCTTTTGTTGCTCTGATCATGATTTCAATTGGATTACTGTTTTCACCCCACATATTTGCTTTGCTGCAAATGAAGGAAAGAAGAGAAACTGACTATCAACTGCAGAGCCAAGGATATCAGCCAAAAATCTCTCTGTTTCTGCAAACCTAAATTGGGAATTTTGTGTAGCTAACAATTTACAGAGGGTTGGTTTTGTGGTTTGTTGTTGGGTTTTTTTTGTTTGTTTTTTTTTTTTTTGGAAGTGTTTTAGAATCTAAGTTTTCTGTCTTAAAGCAGTGCAAAGATTTTTAAGATCCTAGAGATTTGAGTGCGACTTAGACTGAGAAGCTCTTTGGTGGAGTTGCTCTTATGTCTGCATGAAGACTAAGGCACTCAGGCCCTGATGGTACTGTGGCTTTTAAGAGGTTCCTTTACTGTAAAACAGTGTTACCTAACTCATTTGGAGCTTTCAGCAGGTTCTTTGTTACATTATCAGCAGCAATAGCTTGATTTTTCAGTGTGGAAAAAGACATTTACTCTTTCGCTCTCCAACTCCTTGATTCCTTTCCAATCCCTCCTGGAGAGGATGAAACCAGGAATCAAGAGAAGAGAGGTCTACGTTGAGGGATGTTTTGTAGTAAAATCCTTCCCTACCTTGTTGAGTGAAATATTTATTGCATTGCCAACCAAATTATATCTACTTTTTCACTCTTCCAGACATTTCATTTAGCAGAAGACTGTGTCAGGAGATGTACAGGCTGCCCAAGGAAGTAGGAAAGTCACAACCCCTGGAGGTGCTTGAAAGACATAGAGTTGTGGTGTTGAGGGATGTGGTTTAGTGAACTTTTGCCAGTGCTGAGTTAATGATTGAACTTGAAATTCTTAAGGGTCTCTTCCAACTAAAATGATTCTCTGATTCTGTCTTTGGAGGTACTTCAAATCCACTTGGACACAATTATGTGCAGCCTGATCTAGGTGAACCTGCTTAGAGCAGGGGGGATTGAGCTAGATTACCCTCAGAGACTCCTTCCAAATTCCAGCATTCGGTGATTCAGAGATTTCCCACTCTCCTTACATCCACCAACCCACCCATGATGAGCTCGTCCCCCAGGACAGGCTAAACCCAAGAAAATCATAGAATAGAATCATGGAATGTTTGGGGTTGCACAGGACCTTTAAAGGTCATCTAGTCCAACCTTCCTGCAGTTAGCAGGGATCAGCTAGAGCAGAAATTTCACAGAGAGATCAGTTTACCCATGTTAGTCCCTTGTACTGCCAATACTATCATAGCAGCACTTCCTCTGCTCCTCAAATATAACCATCAATCAAGCAAAGCAATAACCTCAGCCACAGGTGAGAACATGCACCCACCACCCCACCTACCCCCAGGCCAAGGGGCCCATAGGTAGATTGTGCCATCTCTCCTCCAGCAGCACCTCCCCAGCCAAGGTTATTAAAACCCACAGTCAGAGGTGCAGATGAGTGGAGCTTTTGGTGCAAGCAGGGTATTGACTGCAGTGTTCTGCACTGCCCTTCAGGACAGCAGGTGGGCTGAGGTTGGAAAGGAGCTCTGACCCAATAATTAACCTAAGCAAGGAACAGAACATGTCACAAAATGCTGCTGCTTTTGTGTGGTTGGTTTAATTTTTTTTCTTCACCAAAAGACCTTTTTCAGGCCTCGACTTTAACTAAGAATATAAATGTTGAGCTTCAAGATCTGCTTAGGGTTTTGTTTCCTTCAAAATAAAAATCTCAATCCCTTCCCCTTTTGAGTGCAGCATAATTTTGTTGTTGTCAAGCAGGAAAAAAAGAGGGGAGGCTTGCACAAAAAGAACATATTAATTATTTCAGTTCCATTTATCAGCTAATGTTCTGTAGCAAGAATGGTTGGACTCAATGATCTTAAAGGTCCTTTCCAACCTAAATGACTCTATGATTCCATTCCAACACATGCTTATGTTGCTTTGTAGTCCTATCAGCTAAGGCATTACCAAACTCTGCTGTTACAAGTATACTTGTGAGAAGCTTCCAGCAGTCCTCTCTGCCAGCATTTCACAAGTGGGGATTGTCCACTCATGTATGGAGTGCCAAATGGAGATACTTCTTCCCTTTCTGTGCAATAGCCTCACTGGGTGCTTGAAATGGAAATAAGCACCCCAAGACATTTCTCTTCAAAGAGTTTAGCCAGTTGATGTGAGTTTCTATCATCCAGTGCAAGTAGGATGCTAGTAGTGAGGCAGGGGTTGGACTCTTCCTGAGTATCAGAAGATACAACAAGAGGAAATGGCCTGAAATTGTGCCAGAGGAGCTTTAGATTCGGTATTAGGAAAAATTTCTGTCTTGCAAGAGAAGTCAGGCATTGGAACATGTTGCTGAGGGAGGTGACAGGGTCTCCATCCCTGGAGGTGTTAAAACATGTGTAGACATGGCACTTCAGGGTATGGTTTAATGGCCATGGTGGTGTTAGGGCAATGGGTGGACTCAGTGATCTTAGAGTTCTTTTCCAGCTGCAACTGGTGAATTAGAATCGAGTTGCTGAATACTGTGCTAACCACAGGTCTTTTATCCTGACCACCTTATACCTTGATTAAAATGCCTCTAAACCTTTAATTCTTTGACATTGAGAAGAAAATTTGTGACAAGACTGAAGTGTAAAGCAAGTTCATTCGCACAATACTGAGCACTTCCCTTCCCAGTAAGAGGGCTTGCTTCCTTTCAAAGAGACACCAAAAGGTCTTTGAACGCCTGTCATCTTTCAGAATAACAGCATCAATATGCAGGAAGGTTAATGTCTCACAAAGGACTGGGAATCTGCATATTACATTTATCAAAAGATGTGTAAATGAGCCATATAGGAGTCTACTACAATGCCCTGCATAATTTATTCCATGTACAATAAAAAGCTGATCAGATTTCACGCATGTTTACTTTCTGAAAGATATCTGCTGGAGTGTTTGAACCAGCTACAGAATACAAATAGGGTTCAAAGTAATGTGTTTATCTCCCTGACATTTTAATCTTGAAAACTTTCTCATTCTCATTGTTTTGAGGAAGCAACTCTCTTTTGTGAGAATAATCTCTCCCAAACATGAGAGGACTGGCTTTGTTTGAGACACACAATCCATCTGAAAGTTTATTAGGTATGCAGAAGTGAAACAAAAGACCCACCGTAAAAGCAGCTATATTCCTGATACTATTTATTGCCTTTCTGGAACTTTAAAGGGTAGGAAAATTAATTGAATCTGAAGTGACACATTGAAGTTCTGGCAATAGAGAAATCCTTGCTTCATAAAGTGACAAGGAGCAGAGAGGCTCACGCTGCAATCTCTTGCTGTCGGAGCAAGGTCCTTGACAAGTAAAGTGCAGTAAAGTTGGGCGCTTGTACATCCATTTCCTTTTCCATGGTGGTAGAGAGCTCTAATGCAAATTATTTCATATTCAATCATCTTAATCAAAATATTGCCTAAAAGGAAAATGGAATTGAAACTTCCAGAAGATTTCACATCACTGTGACGTTAGAGTGAAGCTTTAACTAGTATCTAAACACTTCTAATTTCAACAGATGGATATTCCCCCCCCCTAATTATAGCTTTACCCTTATCTTTACCTTTTACTTGCTATGTCTTTATGCTCCAGAACATGGCAGGTGCAGACAAAACTTTTTTTAGTTCTTCTTTTTCAGTTATTTTCCACAAAGTTGGTCCTCACCTTCCAATTCTGTTTGTGAGGATTGTATGCAGTATTTTCAGAGCACACATTCAGCATCTCTTGAAGACTCTTCCCTGCAGTGGATGCATCTGAGTTTCCCAAATCCTTCATGCTAGAAGGAATGTTGTTTCTGTCAGGAAGCCCAGCAGGAGAACAGACCTGTCTTTGTTTCAGGTGGTGAAAGCTTTTTGGAACTGCTGTTAAACTCACCTCGCCGCCCAGTTTCTTTCAAACCGTGAGATAAAGTTTTCAAGTCAGCTGTATCTAAAGCTCCAGAGTGATATTTTGGCGTTCAAAACCCTCATGACTGGCACTGCACTGCCCTAACAAGTCCTTGAGAGCATTGGCCAGCCTGGTTTTTACCCCTCATTTGTGGTGGTGCTCCACTGCCCCATGGCTATTCAGTATCTCCCACCACTCTGGTTTCAAAGGCACGACCTTATTTCTCACTAAGTGACTGTGAAATGAAGGATCTAATTGCAAAGCAAGGAGCTGTATTTTTCAGCTTCAGAACTCTGGGTTTTAGTAATTCCTAAACACCTTTTAGAAAGTCTCCAGAGTGCTGGAGTTGTGCAGAACTCTGCAGAAGCTTTTTTCCTTCACATGACTGATAAGTGAGTGCACATATAATAGATGCAGTGTCCTTACCATTAGAGAAGATAAGATACACACTTGAGTAAGAAATAACTTCCCACACAAAGTACATTTTGTAAAATTATTCTTTAATAAAAGAGTTTCATGTGTAACAAAGCTGCAATAACAAATTCTGTACAGTCCTGTGTGCTTGCAGGCTAGCTGAATTCTTATGAACTCATAGCACATAGACACTTCTATCCATAGATGCACTCTTAAAGTATTTGGATTTACAACACCAACAAAAAACTCTTTTCTTAATTTACTTTATCACTGGTAGTCCACCACCTTCAAGAGGTCATGTCTTTTTGTTAGAGTCATAGAATCAAGCAGGTTGAAAGAGACCTCCAAGATCAGCCAGTCCAACCTAGCACTCAGCCCTAGCCAGTCATCTAGACCATGGCACTAAGTGCCTCAGCCAGGCTTTTCTTGAACACCTCCAGGGATGGAGACTCCACCACCTCCCTGGGCAGCCCATTCCACTGCCAATCACTCTCTCTGCCAACAACTTCCTCCTAACATCCAGCCTATACCTTCCCCGGCACAACTTGAGACTGTGTTCCTTTGTTCTGATTCTGATTGCCTGGGAGAAGAGAACAACCCCCACTTGGCTACAACCTCCCTTCAGGTAGTTGTAGAAAGCAATGAGGTCTCCCCTGAGCCTCCTCTTCGCCAGGCTAAACACCCCCAGCTTCCTCAGCCTCTCCTCACAGGGTTTGTCCCCCAGGCCCCTCACCAGCATTGTACCAAAGCAAGAAACTTTAGCTTCAACAGGTGTAGGGCACTGAGCCCAAATGGATTGTACAGGCAAGAAAAAAAGGGTCCCAGCAAAAAAAAGACAAATACAGCCTGGGTTAATGCTGTGTGCTGATACAGTTGGTTAATGAAGCTCACTCGTCGAGAGGAACCAGGATTTTGCTGGCTGTGAAATAGGGCATAAACTCTCTCCCACCATGTATAAGTGTCGCTGTGGCTGAATTCCAGGGAGAATGGTCCAAGGCTTGCAGCCATTGGATCTGCAGAGGAGAATTCAGGGCCAAATTCAGGCAGATTCACTTAAGCAGACAAAACAAAAGCAAACAAACATCATTTAAAGTGCCTGGCTAAACAAAATCCCAGTCTTAAACCCCACAAACAGGAAGCCAATCCTTTCATTGCAGTGACTCTAGTCAAAGTCAGCGTTCGCCTCTCGCTGCTTTCAGGAATCATAGAATCAAGCAGGTTGGAAGAGACCTCCAAGATCATCCAGTCCAACCTAGCACCCAGCCCTAGCCAGTCAACTAGACCATGGCACTAAGTGCCTCATCCAGGCTTTTCTTGAACACCTCCAGGGACGGTGACTCCACCACCTCCCTGGGCAGCCCATTCCAATGCCAATCACTCTCTCTGGCAACAACTTCCTCCTAACATCCAGCCTATACCTACCCCGGCACAACTTGAGACTGTGTCCCCTTGTTCTGTTGCTGGTTGCCTGGGAGAAGAGACCAAGCCCCACCTGGCTACAACCTCCCTTCAGGTAGTTGTAGACAGCAATGAGGTCCCCCCTGAGCCTCCTCTTCTCCAGGCTAAACAACCCCAGCTCCCTCAGCCTCTCCTCATGGGGTTTGTGTTCCAGAGGAGGTGGAAGGTCTTCAGCACCAGCCAGGACCTCCTTTGTATGGCTCATCTCATTCTGCTGTTGCAAGCCTTACACCATTTTGTTTCTCAGGAGATGTAGGCAGTTAGGTACAAATAGCATTTCTTCATCAGGTCACAAATGCTCACAATTCAAATGGGTCCTCTCAGGTGGCTTGAAATCTATCAGTCACTCATGTCAATACCTTTATGCTGCAATATCAATGTCAGCAATAATTCATTTTTAGGATTTCTTTTTTTCCAGAGGCAGACTTCATGAGGAGGAGTACAATGACCCTAGCTAGCAACCATAGAAACCATATAGAGATAATGCTGTCTCAGGAGACAGATTTATTGCTCATCCCAATTTAGACGGCCCGTTAAGGTTTGTGCCTTCCTCCTCCACACTGCTTCAGTGGGAGACCATCCTGGGCAGTTTGGAGCCAAACCCCGAGCTTCCAGAGAACACAAGTGAGATGACACTGAGCATGTATTATGTGCCCTAAAAAAGTTAAATCCTGCTGCAGCAGGAGCCCTGAAACACTCGTCCTTTTATCTGAGAGAACTGCCACAACAGGGTTTTATTCTGGGAGCCCAATTGCCTCGCTCTGAGTCATCAGAGGAGTTGAAGTCAGCGAAAACATTTGTGATAATACAATGAAGCAGCAGAACCAGTCTTTTCACAATGAATGTATTCAAAAAAGGCCTCTCTACTTACACACAGCGCACTCCAGCTACACTCATAGTGTGCTGCAAGATTTCATACTGGTGGATGTCTCATTTTGAGATAGATATTGGGCTATTCCAGGCTATTTGTGATAGAAGCTGGGCTATTTCAGGCTATCCAGGATGGAAATTGAGCTATATCGGCCTATTTGAGATGAATATTAGGCTGTTTCACACAGATTTTGGTCTATTTCAGGCTATTTAAGATAGAGGTTGGGATATTTTAAGCTACTTGAGATAGAAGTTGAGTTGTTTCAGGCTGTTTGAGATACAAGTTGAGTTGTTTCAGGCTGAGGTAGAAGTTGGTCTGTTTCAGGCTGTTTGAGGTAGAGGTTGGGTTATTTTAGGCTGGTTTGAGATAGAAGTTGAGTTGTTTCAGGTTGTTTGAGGTAGAAGTTGGTCTATTTCAGGCTGTTTGAGGTAGAAGTTGGGTTATTTTAGGCTGTTTGAGGTACAAGTTGAGTTGTTTCAGGCTGTTTGAGGTAAAAGTTGGTCTGTTTCAGGCTGTTTGAGGTAGAAGTTGGGTTGGTTTAGGCTGTTTGAGGTAGAAGTTGGTCTATTTCAGGCTGTTTAAGATAGAGGTTGGGTTATTTTAGGCTGTTTGAGATAGAAGTTAAATTGTTTAGGCTGTTTGAGATAGAAGTTGGTCTATTTCAGGCTGTTTAAGATAGAGGTTGGGTTATTTTAGGCTGTTTGAGATAGAGGTTGGGTTATTTTAGGCTGTTTGAGATAGAGGTTGAGTTGTTTAAGGTTGTTTGAGATAGAAGTTGAGTTGTTTCAGGTTGTTTGTGATAGAAGTTGGACTATTTCAGGCTCTTCAAGATAGAAGTTGGGCGATTTCAGGCTACTTGATAGCAAAGCTGTGCTGTTTCAGACTGTTTGAGATATGTGTGGGGCTGTTTCTGGCTGTTTTCTGTGTCAAAATGGGAAATGGCTTAGGGAAACCAAAAGGAAAAGATGACAAATAAAACTTCAAAGCAACAAGTCACAAGCACAGAGAAATACACTAATGCTACTACATAAAATGATTAAGTTGGTGGTGCCAAACTCCAAGGATTACTGTGGTGGTAGCATTCTTAGGGGCAGAAAGAGCTGTCCAGTGTGCCTAGCAGGAAGGAGGGTCATTTGGTGTGCAATGAATTCTGGGGACTGCAGCTTTTGTGTATCTGAGGAAATCTGCTCTTTCTGTCAAAAAATACCACTTTATAGATGTAATTTCTGTAATGGCAGTGTACTTGTGTCTGTTAGGAAGGATAGAGCCTGTTCCTGAGCTGCCCTTGGATTGCAGTTGGCATGCATATTTACTCCAAAAGGGTGTCCAGGGAAAAGCAAGAGTTTTCCTGCCCCTCCAGAGCCAATCATACTCTTCTACACTGTGATTTGTACGCACTGAATTAGCAGGGCTGGCTACAGGAAGCAAAATGTTCCCCTCCATGCTGATGGAAAGGCTTTCCCTGGGAGCTGTGAAATGCAGCATTTTGTTCTGCTCTAATTATGCCCTGGATCTTGGGTGATGTTTCCAGGCTATGTCCTTATGTTCCTGCTGTCTGAGGAAACCAGCCAAGTGCTAACGTTGGACAAAGAGCAGGGAAAAGACATCCAATCTATCATTTGTTTTGCTTGTTAAATGAAGAGACATATTGCTCTGCTAAAGCACAGCCGTGTGCAAGGGGGCGATGACACTGCAGCAGCAGCTGCAGGGGAAAAGAGAAGTTCTGTTTGTAGCAATCATTATAGATCTCTCTCAGAGATAAAGAAGGGTTGGGTAGGGTACAGAGAAGCATAACATCACTTTTCCCTTTGCATTTCTGCCTGGGGAAACCCATAGTCTGACTGGATCAGCATCTGAGGGTGATGGAGCATTGGAGCAGGCTGCCCAGAGACATTAGGGTAGTCTCCTTCTCTGGAGAGATTCCAACCCCACCTGGACATTGTGATCCTAGGCAAGCCACTGTGGGTGACCCTGCATCACTTGGGGGAGGGGAAGGGGTTGGACTAGATGAACTCCAGAGGTCTCTTCCAACCTGAGATTCTGCAATCAGCAACCTGCCTAGTGTTGTATAGTGTGTCCCAATGTGGATGGTCGGGGATGGCCAAGGGGCACAGCCTTATTTTCTAGTTCTACACTTACACTGGACAAAAAAAAAATCCCTGTTGCCTTCCAACTCACTCTCTAGCTCACCCTGTGAAAGAATAACATGCTCACAAATTGGTGTCTCAGTGTGTAATCAATGTATACAAACTCCAGTGACTGGAGACTAAGCTCTTTTTCTCTTGCAGTGGAACTTGCAATATTTAACATGCATTTAAACATTTAAATAACAAATTATTTCAGCCAAAAAACTAATAACTGCAGGTACTCCATGCCAGATATTTCTGCCTCTGAATTCTGAATCTGTTTTCTAAACAGATTAACATTCAGAGCTATGAAAGATCTTCCAGTGCAGCGTTTCTGTGCTTATCTGCAGGGGGCTGTGCAGATCCAATAAAGCATTAAGCAGCAGGAAAATAGATCACTCTGAATTCATGAAGTGGTAACTTTTGTTTTGTTTGAAATGCTGATGACATGCAGGTTTTTTCCCACTTATAGGTGCTCCATGGGCACAGTCAGGGATGTTGCTTCATCCAGTTTGTCACCTTCTCAAAAACAGAGTCCCTCAGGCAGAAAATGCAACTAGTAGTGAGCACTTTTTATGATACCAAGGTCTCCTTCAACTGCAGTTATTTAATTGCTGCATCAGCCAAAAGTCTTTTCAAGCCTCCCGAAAGCCACCTGGGAAGCGATGGCTCCTTGTTTGTCTTCAACAGTCACAATGTGAATGGGCACCTCCTGACCCCACGGTGCTTGGAGTGGGTATTGTTACCAAAACCAGAGAGACAGAGAGAAGGGAAAGGGATGGGTAATGATTTCCTTGAGGAGGCATGAGCCAGATAACTCTGCTTGTGATTGAAACCCTGATGCATCACTACGGAAAAGCAATGGCTCCTTGTCATTGAAGTCCTGGAACAGGCCCAGAGGAGGCAACACAGATGATCAGGGGACTGCTGTACCTCCACTATGGGAGAGGGAGTTGGGGCTTTGCAGCCTGAAGGATAAAAGGTTCTGGGCAGATCTTATAGAGGCCTTCCAGTGCCTGAAGGGGGCCTGCAAGAAAGCCAGGAAGGGACTTTTTACAAGAGCTTGTAAGTTGTAGGACAGGGGGAAATGGATTGAAGCTGGAAGAGAGGAGATTCAGACTGGATAGCAGGGAGAAGTTCTTTACAGTAAGACTAGTAAGACATTGCCCAGGGAGGTTTTGGAAGCCCCCTCACTGGAGCCCTACTGGTTCAGAGACATTGAGCAACCTGGTCTAGTTAAGATGTCCCGTCTCATGGCAGGGAGGTTGGAACTGGATGCTCTTTAAGGTCCCTTCCAATCCAACCTATTCTATGAATTTATAAACACCTTGTGAACGCTTCCAGTGTACATGGCTGCCATAAAACGAGAGTCACTTCCATGTTTTCCAGCTTGTGTTTGCCTTTTAAAGGATAGAAATCCTTTAAAACCTCTAACACTTATAGCATTTTGAATAGAAAATGTGGAGATCTTTATCCTCCAGAGAGGATCAGCCATAAACACTAAAACTACCAAGCACTCTAAAACAAAGAGATAAGAAGAGCTTCAATCTTGCTGCTCTCACATGAAGCTTCAAGTGAATTCAGCCAGTGATTATCGTATTTAAGCTTTTCTGTCAAACTTTTTTTGCCTGAAAATACCTGCCTTTCCTATCTCTGACAAGCATTTTTCATTACAGGCTCTGAAATTCACTTAGAGGCACTGAAAAAAAAATACAGAAGTCTCCTGTTTAGAATCTTTTGAAGAAGTTTACTCTTTCTGAAACAATTCACAGAGTATTCCAGATCCCAGCAGGATAAAATGCCTCTGTGTTTTCCCCTAGAGAACAAAGGCAGCCCTGTCACTGAGAAAAGGATGAGCTGTGCAGATGGGGTGGCAGAGGACTACTGTTCCTGCAGAGAAAGTAGGGCTGGTAGTGTAGCTCATGTTGTTCTGCTTCTAGTCCATGACAAAATGACTGCAGAGATTCAGATACAGCTGCTCTCAGTTGCTTTTCTTTCTGCTGAATTAATATTGTGGTTTAGAAAATTTGGGTCTGGGGGGGGATCAATGAAATGGAGCAGGAGGATCAAAGTTAGATATTTGAGATGCCCATTCTCAAAACTATCTTATTCAACTATCTGAGTTGTCCCATAGAATCACAGAATGCATTGTGTTGCAAGGGATCTCTGGAGATCATCCAGTCCACCCCCATGCTAAAGCAGGGTCACTCACAGCAGGCTGGAATCTCTCCAGAAAAAGGAGGCTCCTTAACTTCTCTGGGCAGGTGCTCTGCACCCTCCCAGCAAAAACATTTCTCCTGGACTCCAGTTTGTGCCTACTGCTACTTGTCCTGTCACTGAGCACCAATGAAAAGAGCCTGCCTCCCATCATCTTGACACCCGCTCTTTAGCTATTGATGAGCATTGAGAAGATCCCTTCTCAGTCTGCTCTCATGGTCTACACATCAAAGCAGATTAAATCCATCTCAGTTAGATAAATAAATAAACACCCATATGACAATTTCCATTGCCTGTAAAAGAATCACTCCTGAGGTCATGCAAGCTCCATGTCCAGGCTCTAACTCCTCCCTGTGTATTGCACCTTGGCCAATACCAGTAACTTTGGTGACCTTTCAGTTGTCATGTCATTTACTTGAGAATTAGTTTGATATTGTGTGAGGTGACATTGATCACAATGACTTGATTTTAAAACAAGATAAAGTGATTACATTGCTTTTGTTCCATTGTAATTTGAAAATGAAAGAAGGAGAAGCATTCAGAACTATCAGGCATTGGAATAGGTTGCCCATGGAGGTGGAATCACCACCCCTAGAGGTATCTAGGAAATGTGTGGGCATGGCACTTTGAGACATGGTTTAATGGCCACGGCAGCATTGGATTGACAGTGGGACTCAGTGATCTTAGAAGTATTTTCCAACCAACACAACTCTGTGATCCTATGAATTGTTTTTATTTATGGCATTGGATGTTAGACTATGTTATAAAGTTGCACATCACATATTTGGGTAAGAAGAGAAGGATTCCTAACATGTATATATATATTTATGGCCATTAGGACATTTATTTTGCCTTTTCCATGCTATTTCCTTGCCTCTAACCATCACGAGGCTTAATTTAGGGTATGCTTTAATCATTGTCATCACAATTGTCATCACAAGCTTATTCCTTTCTATGTCCAGTTTGTAGGGGGAA
This sequence comes from Pogoniulus pusillus, assembly GCF_015220805.1. Lineage (NCBI taxonomy): Eukaryota > Metazoa > Chordata > Aves > Piciformes > Lybiidae > Pogoniulus > Pogoniulus pusillus. Next base: position 38,391,605 of record NC_087269.1, read on the forward strand.
ATGACTCAACCAATTCAAAATAAAAGTGTTTTGCTTGTCACTGACAATACATAAATCACCTGCCCTACCTTCACATTGTGCCTGTACCTGGGTGTCAGCAGAACTGATCATACACTTGGGTGTTCCTGACATCAGGGGAAGGAAGAAACAGTTGTCTGCTGTTGTTATTAAAATCTAAATAAAATATTAGGCAGCTGGCACCATGTTCAAGTAGCTCTTAAAACACTACTTCTTGAAACAGGCTATCCATGTAACCTTTGGAACAAAATATGTCACAAAGTGCAGCAGGGATGAAAAGTGCTACAAGTAAATAATGCTGAGGAGAATAATCTGCTCTGTGTTAGACCTTAAGTGACTTGATTGATGTGACAGAAGCAAGTGTTAGACAAGATAATACAAATGTAGAGCTCAAGCTTGTTAATCAGGTTAAAAAATACAACATGAAAAGCAGCACAGATTCATAGATGGCAAGAAAAAGATACAATGCAGCTACAGTTGGTCATCCTAGCAGGAAATTGGATGATAATAGTGGGCAGCTACCAAAGACTGAATTATTGGAGAACATACAGCAGCAGATCAATGCTTATCACATAAGGCTCTTCTAAGAGTAGTGCTAGAGATGTCACCTTTGGCAGTTAGGGAAAGGACCAGCCCTTAGGGTCAACAATTCAAGAGAGATGTTGAGATACTGAGATGTGTCCAGAGAAGAGCAACGAAGCTGGTGGGAGGCCTGGAACACAAACCCTATGAGGAGAGGCTGAGGGAGCTGAGGTTGTTTAGCCTGGGGAAGAGGAGGCTCAGGGCAGACCTCATTGCTGTCTACAGCTACCTGAAGGGAGGTTGTAGCCAGGTGGGGGTTGGTCTCTTCTCCCAGGCAAGCAGCAATAGAACAAGGGGACACAGTCTCAAGTTGTACTGGGGGAAGTCTAGGCTGGATGTTAGGAGGAAGTTGTTGCCAGAGAGAGTGATTGGCATTGGAATGGGCTGCCCAGGGAGGTGGTGGAGTCACCGTCCCTCGAGGTGTTGAAGCAAAGCCTGGCTGAGGCACTTAGTGCCATGGTCTAGATGACTGGCTAGGGCTGGGTGCTAGGTTGGACTGGATGATCTTGGAGGTCTCTTCCAACCTTCTTGATTCTATGATTCCATGAACAACTGTAATGGTTTGAATCAGCACCAAATGGGTCAAACAGAACCAGTGGGTTAAGCTGCCCATTTTTCCAACACAGCAGTGAGGGAAAAGTAACACACAAGTGCTAAGGATTGAGGGGGAAAAAAAAAGCAAGTGAGATAAGAAGAGAGTTTATGGGTCAAAAATGAGTAATTACCTTAGCCTATTTGCAGAAAAAGCACAGCACAAAGCAGCAGCAAGCAGAAGTGAGCGAGTCAACAGCCCAAGCCAGAAAACTACCCTCCATCCCTCCTTGTCCTGTTGTCATCCCAGCAGAAAAGACCAACACCCAAGAACTTGGAACTCAGCAGCAGCAAGTGGAACAGAAAGCCTCCCCATATTGCAGTCTGAAGTTCAAGCCCCATGATACTTTTCTCCACTCAGCACTTTTTGTGCTTGGTTGGTTGGTTTTTGGGGGGTATTTTTGGAAGCTGGCATGACTGCAGCACGGTATGAGTAGCAGCAGCAGGTTCAACTAAATCCAAGACAACAACCCATTTTCACCATGCAGGATATATATGATTACAGGCTTCAGCTTGTGTTGTTTCACCAAATTTATGCTGAAACAGCATCTCACAAGGTTATAATGTCCACAGAGAACCTCACTGTGTTTTTGAAGCCAGTATGTCCAGCTGTAGTAGACACAGAACCTGAATTGTCTGAACTAGAGGCTTCTGTTATTTATTTCCCCTTCTGAGAAATGGAGAACTGAGAGAGCTGTTATGTATAGGGGTTTGACTCAGTAGGGAATCAGGAATCAAAGAATCATTTTGGTTGGAACACACTTTTAAAAGATCATAAAGTCCAACCATTAACCCAGCACTGCCAGGTCACCACTAAAGCATGTCCCTCAGCACCACATCAACATGGCATTTCAATCCCTCCAGGGACAGGGACTCCACCATGGCCCTATGCAGCCTGTTCCAGGGCTTTACAACAGTTTCAGTGAAGAAATTGTTCCTAATGTCCAACCTAAACCTCCCCTGGGACATCTTGAGGCCATTTCCTTTTGTCCTATCACTTGTTACTCTGGAGCAGAGACCAACCCACATCTTGTTTCAACCTCTTCAAGGAGATGCAGACTGTGGGGTCTCCCTTCTGCAGAGTAAAAAACCCCTCAGCCCTTCTATGGACCTGCTCCAGAACCTCAACATCTTTCTTGGAGTGAGAGGCCAAAAACAACCCAGCATTTGAGATGTGGCCTCACCAGTGGTGCTGAGTGCAGGGGAACAGTCACTTCCCTGGTCCTGCTGATGACACTGCTGCTGATACAGGGCAGGATGTTTGCTTCTCAAGTAATGGGTTCAGTCACAGTTTCATAACAAACGTTTTCAGTTGTGCTATGCTCTCCGATATGGCCAAGCTACTATTTAATTGTGACTTTGGGGGCTGAAAGGAGATTATTTCTCTGCTATAAGTTATTTAGGCTTTTCCTTTCTTAAAATGAAGCTGCAGCTATTGATTGTACCTCTCTTATATTGTGGCATTGCCCCACTTTGACCTTTGATTTGAGCATCTCTGTCCTGGTCTGTTACAACTAAATCACAATTCCATCACATTTCAACAAGGTTCAGCTGTAGTATTCCCTGAAAATTCTCTTCCTACACCTGCCACTTGTAATTCTCCATCTCTTCTTCCTCCCATTTTCCACCTGGCACCTTAGTGCCCGGTTACAAATGGTGCTGTCATGGGCTATATGCATCAGCGTGATTGATCCTTTGTCATCTTTAAGTACTTTGTGATAATATTGGGCAAATATCTGTCAGGTGAAAGGATACCTGCTGGGCAGGACACCTCACTGCAGTCTCCATTCCTTGGGATGAATTTGCTTGTACATCAGACTTAGCAGAAACTCTGTCACACTGAACTGGGGAAGGCAGGGTGCAAAAAGTGGGGTGAAAAAAGTGTCAAAAGTGGAGTGTCTAATAATATTCTTCTACATTCATAGCTAGGCTATCCCACATTGTGCTCAGCAATCCAGGGAAATCCCACATTTCCTGTGCCTGGCAACAGGGGTACAGCTTTTGTTTAATGGGCTACATCTTCATTATTCTGCTGTCTTCCTATAGATACACAAGATTATGAGAGGAACAAATCACAGAATTGTAGAATGGTTTGGGTTGGAAGGGACCTTAAAGATCATCTTGTTCTAAGCCACTTGGCATAAGCAGGGACACCTTTCACTAGACCTTGATGCTCAAATCCCCACCCAACCTGGCCTTGAACACTTAGAGGGAATCATAGAATCAACTAGGTTGGAAGAGACCTCCAAGATTATCCAGTCCAATCTAGCACCCAGCCCTAGACAGTCAACTAGACCATGGCACTAAGTGCCTCATCCAGGCTTTTCTTGAAAACCTCCAGGCACAGTGCCTCCACCACCTCCCTGGGCAGCCCATTCCAATGCCAATCACTCTCTCTGCCAACAACTTCCTCCTAACATCCAGCCTAGACCAACCCCGGCACAACTTGAGACTGTGTCCCCTTGTTCTATTGGTGGCTGCCTGGGAGAAGAGACCAATCCTCCCCGTCTGCAACCTCCCTTCAGGTAGTTGTAGACAGCAATGAGGGCTGCCCTGAGCCTCCTCTTCTCCAGGCTAAACCAACTCCAGCTCCCTCATCCTCTCCTGGGCAATCGGTTCCTGTGCCTCACTACCTTCAAAATAAAAAGGCTGTAATATTTTCTTGTCATAGAATCATAGTTTAGGTTGGAAATGATCTTTGAGATGATGCAGTCCAACCATTTAACCATTTAAAGTATTTGACATCCTTTGCTGCCATCCAGACTGTTAGAAGTGTATGCTTTGGTCATTGATGACAGGCAGGAACACAAGGTGACTATAGATCATTCCTTCTGTGAAATGTGCACGAGTACTTACCCAAAATGGAAATCAGAAAGTGGGTCTGGATGGAGCCTTCACACAGCAGCGATGATCAGATGATGCTGTGGTTGCACCCACAGACCTGCATGCTCATCTCAGGGTGTACAGACAGTCTCTGGGGCTTACCTAAGCAGGCAAAGCAGACATGAAATAGAAAGTCTGTGATCACACAGCCTGATCCTTTATATCATTCACTTGAATCAGAAAATAAAACCTACCTGATGCTTTATTTGACCTTCAGTTAAGGAGAGGAGAAGAAAAGAAGACTGCAAGGTATGAAGGAGAGTAAGAGTGCTCCAGAGTATGTACTTAGTTCTGCCATGCTTGGCCTCACCAGAGGTAAGTGAGGTGTATTTATTTCCTTACAAAATAGCATCACCTGGGACATCTCAGGCTGGAGGCAGCAGCTGAGGAACATCTCTCTGTCTCCACCACCAAAGAAGGACCAGAGGGTTGTAATGATCTCTCTCCCTCTCCTTTTCCATTCTCTCTCTCTTTCTCTCTCCCTTTCCTTTTCCTTGTTTCTCTGTTTTGTTTATCAGTGTCTCTCGCACTCTCTCCATTCTCTTTCTCTTTTCTTTCGTTCTCTCTCCCTTTTCTTTCGTTCTCTCTCCTTTCTTTCTCTTTCTTTCCTTCTACTTTCTTTCTTTCTTTCTTTCTTTCTTTCTTTCTTTCTTTCTTTCTTTCTTTCTTTCTTTCTTTCTTTCTTTCTTTCTTTCTTTCTTTCTTTCTTTCTTTCTTTCTCTCTTTCTCTCTTTCCTTCTTCTTTCTTTCTTTCTTTCTTTCTTTCTTTCTTTCTTTCTTTCTTTCTCTCTTTCTTTCTCTCTTTCTTTCTTTCTTTCTCTCTTTCTTTCTCTCTTTCTTTCTTTCTTTCTTTCTTTCTTTCTTTCTTTCTTTCTTTCTTTCTTTCTTTCTTTCTTTCTTTCTTTCTTTCTCTCTATCTTTCTCTCTTTCTCTCTTTCTCTCTTTCCTTCTACTTTCTTTCTTTCTTTCTTTCTTTCTTTCTTTCTTTCTTTCTTTCTTTCTTTCTTTCTTTCTTTCTTTCTTTCTTTCTCTCTATCTTTCTCTCTTTCTCTCTTTCCTTCTACTTTCTTTCTTTCTTTCTTTCTTTCTTTCTTTCTTTCTTTTCTCTTCTTTCTTTCTCGCTTTCTCTCTTTCTTTCTTTCTCTTCTTTCTTCTTCTTTCTTTCTTTCTTTCTTTCTTTCTTTCTTTCTTTCTTTCTTTCTTTCTTTCTTTCTTTCTTTCTTTCTTTCTTTCTTTCTTTCTTTCTTTCTTTCTTTCTTTCTCTTGTTTGCTCCATTCTCTCTCTAATAAATAGTCTTATCTTGATATATGACCTCACTTGTGTCTTAATTTCACTCATGGGAATGTTCAAAAGAACTGCATCTCTTTCCCAACTTAAGATCAAGACAGCTCTCCAGTTCAAAAGAGGCAGGGAACTACCAGAGAGTGTTCCAATGGATGGATGTTGAAGGGCAGGAGCATCTCTGTGAGAAGGAAAGGGTGAGAGACCTGGGGCTGTTTATGCTGGAAAAGAGCAGACTGCTGGGGCTGTTTATCCTGGAAAAGCAGAGACTGAGAGGGAATCTTCTCAATGCTCAGCAAGAGCTAAAGGATAAGAGGCAAGAGGATGGAGCCAGAGTTTTGTCAGTGGTACCCAGTGACAGGAGAAGAAGCAATGGCCACAGACAGGAATTCAGAAGGTTCTATCTGAACAGAAGGAAAAAAATCTTTCCTGTGAGAGTGCTGGAGCCCTGGAGCAGGCTGACCAGAGAGGTTGTGGAATCTCCTTCTCTGGAGAGCTTCCAAACCCACCTGGACATTTCAATCCTGAACAACCTGCTGTGGGTGACCCTGCTTTAGCAAGGCAATTGGACTAGATGACCTCTAGAGGTTCCTTCCAACCCCCACCATGCTGGAACTCTGCGAAAGGCACAGCTGCTCCTTCCTGTTCATGTCATGAATAGAAGCAGTTTTGCCCCAAATGGAAAAGGGCAGAAGTTCAAGAGAGCTTAATCTGGATAGTTTCAAAGTAGCTTTTTTACCCTTAGCTTAATTGCAGCTGAAGTTTCTTACCAATTTGGAACTCACAAACTACGTCATTTCAGAGGATGGCAGGCTTGGTAATTTTAAAACAGATTTCCTGGGAGTCCCTAAGGGCAAACTTTATCCAAGCAGAAGCAGGATGTGACATGTAGGACACACAGCTCCACATCTGTGGATATTTTAGTACAACAAAATTAAATGAGGAGGAAGTATATACTTATTAATTTCTCTTGGGTTTGGCTAAACCTCTGGAGACAAAAAGCTTCCCTAGAGGTAAGAAATGACTAAGAGAGTCTCAGGAGGGAAAGTGTAACAGCACATCTACATCTAAACTTGCCTCACTGAAAACTGGAAGTTGCTGAGGGATGGACTCAACAGAAGAATCCAAATGTAAAATAGGATGGATTTGGATTTGGACAGGGAAGGTCTCCACCATACAAGTTACAGGACAGCACCAGCCCTACCATACATCCTCTCCTGCTGCAGCAAACCCTGTGATGTCTCCAGACTTGCCCCGGCTACTGATTTACTCCTGCATGGAAAAAAAAGGAAGGACAACTGCTCTGCCACAGGGCTTTTAACATCTCCTTTGCTGTCTCAGAGTGCTGGGAAGCCAAAGCAGCAGTGTAAATCATGGGGTGAAGAGTACAGCGGAGCCCACTGGAAAAAAAGAGCTGTAGTTATTAATACGGATTCAAGGGTGATTTTATATTTCATGAGCTGCTTCTTTCTTTCTCCTCAAGCCCCCAGGAGATGGCAGATGGTTTTGGGTATCATGTGGAGAGCAATGTGCCTTTTTTATTTTCTTTTTTTTTATATATATTGTGAAGATTCCTTCTCATTTGAAAGGATTAAGAGAATTACTTTTTTTTTTTTAATCAAATGCCTAACTCAGATCTTCTTCACCAAATGCAGTCAGCATTGCTGAGAAGTTTGCAGTCATACTGCCTTGCAGAGTTTTTGCCCTTGCAAGGGTATGAACCTCATTGAGGCTGCCTACCCAGAAAGCTCGGATCCCTTCTCTCCTTCAGGGGTACAGCTCATCTGCAATCAGACAGCAGGATCAGTGAAACTCTCACACTGTACATTTATTCCATAGACATTTTTAGCTTTTAAACCCACACTCAGAGCAAAACACCTTAGCAACAAGGCTGGTGAAGGGCCTGGAACACAAACTCTATATGGAGAGGCTGAGGGAGCTGGGGTTATCCAACCTGGAGAAGAGAAGGCTCAGGGCTGACCTCATTGCTCTCTACAACTACCTGAAGGGAGGCTCTAGCCAGGTGGGGGTTGGTCTCTTCTCCCAGGCAATCAGAAACAGAACAAGGGAACACAGTCTTTAGTTGTGCCAGGGGAAGTCTAGGCTGGATGCTAGAAGGAAGTTGTTGCCAGAGAGAGTGATTGGCATTGGAATGGGCTGCCCAGGGAGGTGGTGGAGTTGCCATCCTTGGTGTTCAAGACTGGCTGAGGCACTTAGTGCCATGGTCTAGATGACTGGACAGGGCTGGGTGCTAGGTTGGACTGGATGATCTTGCAGGTCTCTTCCAACCTGATTGATTCTATGATTCTATGATATGATTCTATTTGAAATATTATGTCTAACCTTAGTCTTCAACTAAAGAACAGTGTTAGAAATAAAACCATTGCAAAAGTCACAATGAATTTCTTCTGATGAGCTCCAACATTAACAATAAACCTCTGTAATGATGGGCAAAATCTCAGAGGAGAAGTGAAGGGACAGCAAATCTGTTTTCCTTACTACAGCATTGCTCTGCTTCTATGTTGCATATGCATCTATTCACCTTATCTACAGTTCAACTCCTTCCTGTTGATTCCTTCCTTTCCTTTAACAATAATTAATTTTCAACCTCTTCTGCATACAGATAGGGTGGTAAGGTTGAGCACATCTTTTCCTGAACAACTGCAAAACTTACAGTGTATTCATTCATTGTGCCCAGCACTTGCCTAAACACACAATTACCTACCATGAGAGGCCATACCAGCAGCTATGACTGTGTCATGTCAACAGCTGATGAGCTCTGAGTACTGAGATCTTTGTACCTGAGTTTGCTCTTAACTCCTACCTCCCATAGAGGCTTGGGGTATGGCTTTGATCAGAAGATAATGCACTCTTCCAGCATGAAGGCAAGATGTTGCATGAAGGCATAATGTTCAATCATCAGATATAATGAATCAAAGCATAGAATCATAGAATCAAGCAGGTTGGAAGAGACCTCCAAGATCAGCCAGGCCAACCTAGCACCCAGCCCTAGCCAGTCACGTAGACCATGGCACTAAGTGCCTCATCCAGTCTTGTCTTGAACACCTCCAGGGACAGTGACTCCACCACCTCCCTGGGCAGCCCATTCCAATGCCAATCACTCTCTCTGTCAAGAACTTCCTCCTAACATCCAGCCTAGACTTCTCCCCAGCACAACTTGGGAATGAATCACAAGACTGGCCATGCATTTCTGCTGCATAAGGATGCTGGAAATTGCACCTTCTCTCTCTTCTACTCCAGGAGTGGTTTCAGAACCTTTTGTGAAATGGAGATGGGGACTGTCCTCTCTATAGCTAGCACCAGTGATACCATACCTAAGTACTGCATTCAGATATGAGCCATGCACTCTCTGTAGCTAGCACCAGTGATACCATACCTAAGTACTGCATTCAGATGTGAGCCATGCACTACAAGAAGGACATTGAGGTGCTGGAGCAGGTCTAGAGAAGGGCAGCAAAGATAGTGAAGGGTCTGGACAATAGGTCTAGTGACAAGCAGCTGAGGGAACTGTGGTTACTGCCAGCTGGGAACACTAAGGAACATAACTGGGGTTGTTCAGTCTGCAGAAAAGGAGGCTGAGAAGAGACCTTGTCTCTACAACTCCCTTCAGGTAGGTTGGAGTGAGGTGGGGGGCAGGCTCTGCGCCCGAGGAACAGGTAGTAAGGCATGAAGAAAAGGTCCCAAGATGTACCAGGAGAGATTTATTAGGAACAATTTCTTCCCTGAAAGAGTTGTCAAGGCCTGGAATAGGCTGCCCAGGGCAGTGGTGAAATTCCTGGAGGGGAGATTTAGGCTGGAGGTGAGGAGAAAGTTCTTCCCTGAGAGAGTCATTGGACACTGGAATGGGCTGCCTGGGGAGGTGGTGGAGTCACCGTCCCTGGAGCTGTTCAAGGCAGGATTGGACATGGCACTTGGTGCCATGGTCTAGCCTTGAGCTCTGTGGTAGAGGGTTGGACTTGATGATCTATGAGGTCTCTTCCAACCTTGTTGGTACTGTGATACTGTGATTGAAAAGCCATGTAGATGTGGTGCTGAGGGACAGAGTTTAGTGGTGACCTGGCAGTGCTAGGTTAACAGTTGGACTTATCTTAAAGGTGTCTTCCAACCCAAATTATTCTATGTAAAGGCCTCCAACTCCATTCCTTCCTCTCCAGTCAAGCCCATAGCAGGACATGCAAATCTTGGCCAGGTGGGTGCTGTTGGAGCTTGGTCACTGCATCCCTGCCAGTGGGCAAGACTGGAAACATCTGTGAATTTCCTGGGAGCATGGGCACTCAGTGAAGTTGAAGCAGTGCTTAAAGACAGCAGATAGAAACACAGCAGAGCAGCAGTGGAACAGCTGTCAAAGTCTCACCAGCTCTACTCCCCCACTCAGCTTTTATTTTAGCTTAAGATGTAAGAAATAATTTACTTCTTAGCAAATATGGAGGCCAATTCATAAAGTATTTAATCTCCCCTTACCTTGCTTTTTAAGGTGGCTCCTGTGTTTTCCTCTCCCATTTCCTGGAAGGGGAACAGACCACTAACACTCCACTGAATGAAAGATACATGAACCAGAAACTTGCCAGAGAATCTCTAATGTACACGTTTGAGTCATCAAGCTTCAGTTCTTTTTACACACAAGGACTCTGCCTATTCTTGTCTTTGGCTGATGTTATGGAGTTAAGCAAAATTATTTCACAGCACAAAAACTAAAATAATTTGTATGTGTTCCCCTCAAAGCAACCAGAAACATATCACAGAGTGATGAAGATTATATTTCCTAAACCTAAGGGGAAAGGTTCTCCCAACCAGACCATGTAATATTGGCTGCACAGAGGGAAAAGAAATAGTAATTTTAATGTTACTTCACAATTTCACTCTGACCTCCAAGATCATCCAGGCCAACCTAGCACCCAGCCCTCACCAGTCAACTAGACCATGGCACTAAGTGCCTCATGCAGGCTTTGCTTGAACACCTCCAGGGATGGTGACTCCACCACCTCCCTGGGCAGCCCATTCCAATGCCAATCACTCTCTCTGGCAACAACTTCCTCCTAACATCCAGCCTAGACCTCCCCTGGCACAACTTGAGACTCTGTCCCCTTGTTCTGTTGCCACCTGGCTACAACCTCCCTTCAGGTTGTAGACAGCAATGAGGTCCCCCCTGAGCCTCCTCTTCTCCAGGCTAAACAACCCCAGCTGCCTCAGCCTCTCCTCATTCTATGATTCTGTGATTCAGTTGATGCTCAGGAAAATAAAATGATTATGGATGCAGCAGAGAAAAAAAAATCCTTTCAGCATTTCTCATAAAATGAGGTACATTAGGCCCTACCAGATTCTCCTAAGAGTTATAACAGATAGAGGCAGCCTGAAGCCCTCGACTCATTTTGCAGTATCTATGTTACACAATGAGAACATGAAACAAAGAGCTGGAAGAAGGCTAAGATGATGATGATGGAGTCCTTCCTCTGTATGTGATGTTCCTTTGCCCATTCCCAAGAAACACAGAAGAAAAGCCTTGTAGAAATTGTCAGCAATATGAAAGCACATTATCTGGGACACTGAAGAAAAAAGAGATCATAACTTTTTGCTCTGCCTCTTGCCTATTCCCCTGCTGTCAAATGATATAACCTTAAAACACTCTTTTTGTTTTATTACTTTAAAAAGAGGAACAAAGTTAAAATTCTGAAGGCTTAGACAGCCAGAATTGAAAAGAAACTTCTTCTAATGATACTTTTTTTGCTTAGAAATCACTTGATGTGCAATATGGTGTTCCCTTCCTGGGTATATGGGGAACAGGTTTCCTCCTGGGATGCTCTAGGAGGTGCTCAGCTTGCAGCAGGCAGGCAGGGCTGTGCATGCTGCTGTGGGCTTGGCTGGAGGGGAAGGGATGAGGTCAGGCTTTAAAGATGCTGAGGAACCTGGACTGTCTCTGAGGAGGAAAGGCTGAGAGACCTGAGGCTGTTTAGCCTGGAGAAGAGCAGGCTGAGAGGGGATTTTCTCAGTGCTGATTAATACCTAAATGGTGGAAGGCAAATATGGGACCAGACTCTTTTCAGTGGTGTCCAGCAACAGGACAAGGGGCAACAGGCAGAACTTGGAACAGAGAAGGAAAAACCAATACCTTCACTTTGAGGATAGTGGGGCCCTAGAGCAGGCTGCCCAGAGGGGTTGTGGAGCCTCCTTCTCCCAAGAGATCCCAAACTGACAAGGATATTGTGATCCTGGGCAACCTGCTCCGGGTGACCTTGCATTTGCAGGGCTGCTGGGCTAGATGATTTACAGAGGCCCCTTCCAACTCCTACCACTCTGTGATTCTGTTGAGGTTCCTTCCAGTATGGGGCATTTACACATTGGTGTATTGGAAAGTGACAGGAATGGATGTGTGGAAATAATTTAAACAAGCAGCACATGAAATGTACATAGACTACAGGCCTGGAAAAAACATATCTCAGTGGAGAAGCTGTGGCAGCTGTGAACGTAGGTATGGCTTGGTGAATATGCAACTGTCTGCAAGAACCAACAAAACTATCAACATACATGGATATTACTCCAAATAAATAATTCATTTAAATAATTAATTTAAGGGTCACCTTCCACTAGAACAGGTTGCTTAAAGCCCCTTTCAGCTGGACCTTGAACACTTCAAGGCATGGGCCACCCACATCTTCTCTGGGCAACCTGGGCCAGTGTTTTACCACCTCCACAGTGAAGAACTTCTTCATGATATCTAATCTGGATCTAGCATTTTTCAGTTGAAAGTTATTATCCCTATCAATACATACCCTTGTAAAAAGTCCCTTGTCATCTTTCTTAAAGGCCCCCGTTAAGTACTGGGCAGCTGCAAGAAGGTCTCACTGGAGAGTTTTCTTCAGCAGGTTGAACAACCCCAAGTCTTTCAGCCTGTCTTCATCAGAGAGTAGTTCTATCTTCCTGACAATCTCCATGACCCTCTCCAACAGGGCCATGTCTCTCCTGTGCTGAGGACTCCAGAGCTGGCCCCAGCACTGCAGATGGGGTCTGAGCAGAGCAGAGCAGAGGGGCAGAATCCTCTCCTACCTGCTGCCCATGCTGCTGGGGTGAGATTATTTTTCATTTGGCAAAGGTTTTCTTTAGTGCTTTGCAGAGGCTCTTAGGTTGATGTGTGAGATGCAGCAGCACTGCGGGGCCCCCTCTGCCAAGAATCCAAAAGGCTGAGCTCTTTTGCAGATGCCAGGCAGCAGTACATGAGCCTGGGGTTCAGTGAGCATGCAATTATGTGTGAGATTCAATTATGGGCTTTTGAAGGCATTCCTTCCTCATTTTGACCAGTATTTATATAACTTCTGCATGATAGATATAGAGTTCCTCTTGCTTACTAAACTAGAAGAAAAATCCCCATCAGAATAAAAAGTTCCCCTGGAATTTGATTCCTGATGCATTTTTCTTATGTAAACAGCTTCTGGGAAGGGAATCATCTCTGGAAGGGGGTTGCTTTTCTTTCCACATGGAATTAAAAGGAGGGATGAGAATTCTTCAAAACACAGCTCATTGTTTCCTTAGCCATGGCTGTGACATGGTCTCCTGGGACAACACACATTCATTCTATCATTTCACATCAAGCCTGAAACTTCCAAATCACATTGCACTGTCACATATTTAGCCATGACATAAACTCCACTGTTTATTTGGGCACAGAATGTACTTCTAACCCCTTTCACCAGCCATTCCTTACCAACATGTACAGTCCACAGGAGTCACTGGTTGTGGTCACCCAGTGAATCATAGAATAGAATAATAGATTCAACCAGGTTGGAAGAGACCTCCAAGATCATCCAGTCCAACCTAGCACCCAGCCGTGTCCAATCAGCTAGACCATGGCACTAAGTGCCTCATCCAGGCTTTTATTGAACACCTCCAGGGGCAGCAATTCCACCACCTTCCTGGGCAGCCCATTCCAATGCAAATCAATCTCTCTGTGAAGAACTTCCTCCTAACATCCAGCCTAGACTTCCCTCAGCACAACTTGAGACTGTGTCCCCTTGTTCTATTGCTGGTTGCCTGGCAGAAGAGACCAGCCCCCACCTGGCTACAACCTCCCTTCAGGTAGTTGTAGACAGCAATGAGGTCCCCCCGAGCCTCCTCTTCTCCAGGCTAAACATCCCCAGCTCCCTCAGCCTCTCCTTATAGGGTTTGTGTTCCAGGCCTTTCAGCAGCTTCCCTATTAAGCTTGCCCAAAGAGTGCTGCTGGTGGGGAGCCATCCTAACCAGGGATGGTCTGGTTCGGTCCAGTCCCGTCCCTCAGGAGCTTGTCTTTCACAGTGCCAGAGGACTCTCTGCAGGAACTATCCAGGTGGGGGAGAGCTCTAAGGTAGGCACCCCAAGGTGGGAAGCACCCCAATATTTATCCCTATCCTAGACAAAGAGCACAGTTAGCACTGCCTGGGCATGAAGAGCACAGCCAATGCCCAGTGCGATCCCAGCACGGGCACTGCACGGGCACCCCTCCTGCCAGAAGGGCCCTGTGCTCCCCCTCTTAATGCCTGCAGGGCAGGAGGAGGGAAACAGGTTTTTTGTGCCTTTCCTCTCCCGTTCAAACCATGGAGGGAGAGGGATTTTGGGGTATCCAGGACTCCAGAACAGTCTTGGAAGGAGAAAGTTGGGGAGAAATTGTAATGAAAAGGGAGCAATCACTTGAGGCTGCTCTCCAGCCATGGTCAGCAGGAGATGCATCAGCAGAGAACTTCAGATTATTCCTGTGTGCAGCAGGAGAGAGCTCACCTCAGAGACAGGGAAAGCAGAAATAGAGACACAGCATCAAATGCCTGGGTTTGGTTGGATGTTTTTTGGTTTGTTTTGTTTGCTTTGGGTTGGGTTTTTTAGTTAAGTTCTCTTCAATACCTGTTTGTTACAATTTTCCTAACTGTGCTTTTCCCCTGGCCTCATTAACTGAAACACTGGGAAAGAATTTGCCCCAGAATCATGTTATTCACTCTGTTCTCTTTCACCTGTTATTCCTATCAATGCAGCTTGTGGTGGATCCCAAACAATGTTCTTCTAGCCATGTCATGGATTCACGGATTGCACTGGGTTGGAAGGGGCCCTCAAAGGTCATCTTGTCCAACCCCACTGCAGTAAGCAGGGACACCCTCAAATAGATCAGGCTGCCCGGGGCCACAACCTGTCTGATCTTGTATGTTTCCAGGAACAGGGCCTCAACCACATCCCTGGGCAACCTGTTGCACTATTTCACCTCCCTCACTATAAAGAACTTCCTCCCAGTGTCCAACCTAAGCAAACCCTGCTCCAGTTTCAGACCATTGCCCCTTATCCTATCACTACAAGCCCTTCTAAACAGTCCTTTCCCTGCCTTTCTGTAGGTCCTCTTCAGATATTGAAATATAGCCCTAAGGTCTCCCCAGGCCTTCCTTTTTCCAGGCTGAACAGCCCCAATTCTTTCAGACTGTCTTAAGTAGAATAGGTTCTCCAGCCCTCTGATCATCTTGGTGGCCCTCCATTGGACCTGCTCCAGCAGGTCTATGTCTCTCTTGTGTTCGAGGCACATGGCAGTATCAAACCATGTGTTAGAGCTTTAATTCTGCCTTTAAACCACACGATTGTGAAGGATTTCAGGCACAGGGATGATTCCTTTTGCACAAGGAAGACTCAGAAACACAGATTCTGTCCTAGTGTGATAGTCCTCTGCTAAAACACTGCTAAATAAACAAACACACTAACCCATGCCTATAATAAGCACAAGCCCTTGATGCAAAAAAACAACATCAACCAGCTTTTTAGAATCAAGTTAATTATTAAACGACCCATGAAGATTTTGGATGCATGGCTGAGTTTTATGAGCTTATCTGCTAGACTGGATTTCCCTGCTTAGTTTATAAAGATAACTTCAATTTCTTCTCTTTTGTTGAAAATATATTGGTATGGATAGATGAGAACATGTGTTCATTTTGAGTAAGGTTATACTTTCATAAGGCATGACAGAGAAATGAGAGCTGCAGAAATGTTAGAAGTAGAATAAGGATTGCAGATAAGTCAGTTTTAGATATATATATATATTTTTGGCACCAAATAAATGTCAAATCAAATCATTATCAGAGGTGATTAAGAAAATGCTGTAGGCAAAGTAAAAACATTGGCTGAGGTGAAGGAAAACCATCAGATGGTCCTACAACTAAAGCACATTTCCACTAGCAGGTTTAAAAATATATGTTGCACCTGTGTCTAAACAGTTTCTGTTCCAGTTTCAGGAATCCCAGAGTTACAGAATTGTTTGGGCTGGAAAAGACCTCTAAGATCATCCATCAGGTCCAACTGCCAATCTAACACCATCATGGCCATTAAATCAAGTCCCAAAGCATCATGCCCACATATTTCTTGAACACTGCCAGGGACAGTGACTGCACCACGCCCTTGGGCAGCCTGCTCCAATGCCTGACCACTCGTGCAAGAAAGACATTTTTCCTAATGTCCAACCTAAACCTCCTCTGGCACAGCTTCAGGACATTTCCTCTTCTTTTATCACCTGATAAAGTTGGGGAGAAGAAACTGAGCTCACCTCACTTCAGCCTCCTTTCAGGGAGTTGTAAAGAGCCAGAAGGTCTCCCATCATAGAATCAACCGGGTTGGAAGAGACCTCCAAGATCATCCAGGCCAACCTAGCACCCAGCCCTAGCCAGTCAACCAGACCATGGCACTAAGTGCCTCAGCCAAGCTTTTCTTGAACACCTCCAGGGATGGTGACTCCACCACCTCCCTGGGCAGCCCATTCCAATGCCAATCACTCTCTCTGCCAACAACTTCCTCCTAACATCCAGCCTAGACTTCCCCCAGCACAACTTGAAACTGTCCCCTTGTTCTATTGCTGGTTGCCTGGGAGAAGAGATCAACCCCCACCTGGCTACAACCTCCCTTCAGGTAGTTGTAGACAGCAATGAGGTCCCCCCTGAGCCTCCTCTTCTGCAGGCTAAACACCCCCAGCTCCCTCAGCCTCTCCTCATAGGGTTTGTGTTCCAGGCCCTTCACCAGCTTCGTTGCCCTTCTCTGGACACGTTCCAGCACCTCAGCCTCCTCTACTCCAGACCAAATGTCTGTTCCCTCAGCCAGTCCTCACCAGACCTTTTCTCCAGACCCTTCCTCGGCTTTGTTGCCCTTCTCTGGATACACTTCAATGTCTTTCCTGTAGAGAGAGATCCAAAACTGAACAGGTTTGTTGTTTCTGCTTTGTAGCTCTGGTCTTTTCCCATATTTCTTTCATTGCACTTCTAGAGAAGTGACAGTGGAGACAACAGCTCTGATTGCCATTTCTGGGCAAGGATACCCAAAAAGCTGCTGATGGTACTTGGTGTGTTGCACACCACCCCTGATGGTGCATAGCTTAATTTGAAAAAGCTCATCATTAAGTGTGTGTTTTCATTTCCATAATGAGCTTTTGTAATTCTGTACAGAGAATGAAAAAAGCAAAACAAACCAACCCACACTTCCAAAATGGAAGTGATTTACATGGTAGGCATTCCTGGGGTCTGACTGCTGCTCTCACTAAGCTGCTGGCAGATGAGCACTGTCCCTTTACAGTGGAATTACATAGTGCTGCTATCACAGAGCCTGGTCCTTCTCCATGACAGGAGCTCTGTCAAAGGGACCCCTTATCTACTGCTGCTGGGTGATGGGCACGGCTGTGAAATGAAATCTCTGACGATAGGAGAAAAGGAATAACTGGATTGTAAATAAATCCATTTTGGACACTTAAGAAAGGTTAAACTCTGTGATTATTTCTTCAGAAGAGGATTTATTCTTTCTCTGGTAACTGGAGCCTGTGAAGTAGGTAATAAAATGAATCCACATCTTAGGTGAGGCTACTGGCGTGTAGTCAGAGTTACAGGCTGTAATAATTATCATGTAATTACTATTCCTATTAATCTGAGGGGGTTCACAATCAAATTCCACTCCTGCCCACACAAAATCCTGTTGCAATCAGTGAAGCACCAAAAAAACCCTGTGTGTGCTGCAAAGAAACTATTGGGAGCCTCACTGTTATTTCTTTCACTACTTGTTTTGATACAAGAGATGTTTGCAAGGAAGGTATAAGGATAGAATACACTTGTGGGGAAGGATGGGTTATGTATTACCACAGCTACTTAAAAAAATCATTTGCTGGGAAAGAACATTATGCTCTAAAGAAGCTGGTATAAGGTAGGACAAAGATGTCTATGAGTGTTTTCCTCCTTGGGCCACAGCATTTTTACTTTGTGTGACAGTTTGGATATTACCCACCCCCTCCCCACTTTGGAAATCACCCAGACTAGACTCAGCCAGCTCTGGAAATTGAATGAAGCTTATTATTTACAGCTTAGCACAATATACAAGCAGAGATTTGCAATATATACATCCATATACAGAAATATACAAGGTAAAAGGTAATACAGAAACACAACAGCCCTCCCAGAAACCTGAGTCCCCAAGGGGGACTCCCAACCACCCTTCCACCTTCTCCCCACCCTCTCAACCTTACCCCAGTCCCACAGAAGAATGGAGATTGGGCAAGGGGGTTAGGAAGCAAAGTGGATTAATCAGAGAGATGGCAGAGAGGCTAGAGAGAGAAAAAAATGCAGCTCCGAGCTCCCCAGCAGCAGAAGAAGACTCCCTTATCTAAGTTTGGATTCTTGCTCTTATACCTCTCAGCAAGCCTATGAGTGAATTAAACATCACTCCTGTTTTCCTTTCACAGCCTATGATCTAGTTCTTCTCACCAAAACATTCTAGCTAGCTTCAAACTAGCACACTTTGTTATCAATGCTGATCAATATCTAAATGGTGGAGATCTGCCAGAAGCAGGTATGGCCATATCAGGACTTGACAGGTATTCCTCTTGCATTTTCTCAACTTATTGTTTACTAGTGATAAAAAGCACATCTTTAATGACCATAAGTTTGAACTCTTGATTCTGTGCTACATTAGCTGTAAAATGCTCTCAAAGCAATGTGAATGTTCTCCTTTGGCCAGTATAGAATCATTGAATGATAGAATCAACCCAGTTGGAAGAGACCTCCAAGATCATCCAGTCCAACCTAGCACCCAGCCCTAGCCAGTCAACTAGACCATGGCACTAAGTGCCTCAGCCAGGCTTTTATTGAACATCTCCAGGGACAGTGACTCCACCACCTTCCTGGGCAGCCCATTCCAATGCCAATCACTCTCTCTGTGAAGAACTTCCTCCTAACATCCAGCCTAGACTTACCCTGGCACAACTTGAGACTGTGTCTCCTTGTTCTGTTGCTGCTTGCCTGGCAGAAGAGACCAACCCCCACCTGGCTACAATTTCCCTTCAGGTAGTTGTAGACAGCAATGAGGTCTGCCCTGAGCCTCCTCTTCTCCAGGCTAAACACCCCCAGCTCCCTCATCCTCTCTTCATAGGGTTTGTGTTCCAGGCCCCTCACCAGCTTCGTTGCCCTTCTCTGGACATGTTCCAGCACCTCAGCATCTCTCTTGAATAGAGAGGCCCAGAACTGGACACAGTACTCAAGGTGTGCTAGACATTTGTTACAGATGAAGAAGAACCAGTTTCTGGTGGTCTAGTTTAGCAGTACAAAGAAGTGATTTTATATCCATGCTTCAAGATGTCCTCATTCCCTTCAAGCCAATGTTGAAGCTGTAGTTATAATGGGAACAAAGCACTGCCAGTTCTTGAGCCTTCATCTGTTTTCCCCCCTGCCATTCTTAATATCATACAGACATTTTAATGCTCTTTAGACACTGATCTTCCTTTTGATTACCCAGTGATCTTAATGTCTAAATCCATACCTGCTGCAGTGAGATATATCTTACTGCATATTGATAAATCTTTAGTTTTATGATCTGCTATTCAAAAGGAAGCTAAGTTTAATGTGATGCATAGGTTTCATGTTGCAGTTTTATTTCTGTGCAAATAGCAGTGGAGTTCAGGACTGTCTGCCTCACCTGCCTGTGTTCTATCATAGAATGACAGAATCATTTCAGTTAGAAAAGACCTTTAAGATCATTGAGTCCAACCATTCTCTAACTCTACCAAGTCTGGTGCTGAACCATGTTCCTCAGTGCCACATCTCTGACTCTTTCAAACACCTCCAGAGATGGTGAATAATCATAGAATCATAGTATCAGTCAGGGTTGGAAGGGACCAAAAGGATCACCTAGTTCCACCCCCCCCTACCTTAGATCAGGCTGGCCAGAGCCTCATCCAGCCTGGCCTTAAACACCTCCAGGGACAGAGCCTCAACACTGGAACAGGCTGCCCAGGTGTTTGAATCCACATCCCTGGAGCTATTTAAGAGGCAGATGTGGTGCTGAAGGAAAGTGATTTGCCATTGGAATGGGCTGCCCAGGGAGGTGGTGGAGTCACCGTCCCTGGAGGTGTTCAAGACAAGACTGGATGAGGCACTTGGTGCCATGGTCTGGTTGACTTCCAACCTGTTTGACTCTATGATTCTCTGACATGATTTAGCACCAGCCTTGACAGACTTAGAGAGTGGTGGGACTTGACAATTTTAAAGGTATTTTCCAAATGAAATAATTCTATGACTCTTGACTGAAGGACCAAGCCCAAATGTCTTCTCTGGTTGTCTTCATTTTTCTGGACATTTTGTGGCTGATTTGTCCAAGTGTTCAGAATATATTTTTAATTTATTCAAATGTCAGCAAAACCCCCAGCAAATCCATCCACTGTCCTAGATTTGTCTCTTCTCAAAACTGCAATGAACACTTTCACTGATAATGACAAAAAGCAATTTAAGTTTCCTTGAACTCAGCCAGATGTAAGAGATGATTAATTATTTTCAAATGCATTAGGTTTAAGCACCTTGTCACCTCTCCTCCAAGGACAGGGAGACTGTCATTATCCCAGAATGTTAGGGATTGGAATTGACCTCTGGAGATCATCTAGTCCAACCCCCAGCTAAAGCAGAGGCACCCACAGCAGCTTGGCCAGGATCACAATGTCCATGTGGGTTTAGAATCCCTCCAGAATAGGAGACTCCACAATCTCTCTGGGTAGCTGGGGCCAGGACTCCAGCACCCTCAACGTAAAAATGCTGTTCATTAAGTTCAAGTGAAACTGTCTGGGATCTAGTTTGTACCCATTGTGCCTTGTTCTATCATTGGGCATCACTGAAGAGAGCCCAGCCCTATCCTCCTCACCCTTTAGCTCTCACTGAGTATTGAGAAGATCTCCTCCCAGTCTCTCTTCTCCAGGCTGAACAGCCCCAGGTCTCTCAACCTTTACTATTCACAGAGATTCTCCAGTCCCATTGATCTCTTTGTAGGCTCCACCAGGCTCTCTCTGGTAGTTCCTGGTCCCTCTTGAACTGGGAAGTCCAGGACTGGACACAACACTCCAGATGTAGCCTAACTAGAAGGAGAGGAGAATGTGCTTAAAATTAACAGTCTCAAGTTGTGCCAGGGGAAGTCTAGGCTGGATGTTAGGAGGAAGTTGTTGCCAGAGAGAGTGATTGGCATTGGAATGGGCTGCTCAGGGAGGTGGTGGAGTCACCATCCCTGGAGGTGTTTCAAGAAAAGTCTGGATGAGGCACTTAGTGCCATGGTCTAGTTGACTGGCTAGGGCTGGGTGCTAGGTTGGACTGGCTGATCTTGGAGGTCTCTTCCAACCTGCTTGATTCTATGATCTGTGTCTGATACATCTCAAACCATGGATATTAGGGGAAACTTCTTTACTAAAAGGGTGGCCAGGCATTGGAACAAGATTCCCAGGGAGGTGGTGGAGTCATTCCTGAAGGTGGTCAAAAGACATGTAGACATTTCTCTTTGCGACATGGTTTAGTGGGCATGGTTGGACTTGATGATCCTAGAGGTTTGTTGTTGGTTTTTTCCCAGGGACAATGCTAGAAAATAACTGCAGATTTTGTAGTTTTGAGGACAACCCTACTCAAAGCTTCTCCTGCAACCCTCCCACTGAAATGAACTGCTATCCTGAGTAAAATTTCAGCAAACAATTTCATGCTGTCCAAAATGAGTAGGAAGCAGAGAATTTTGTTACTTCTTAAGGGCTGTCCAACGTGAAGGCAGTGTCTGGCTGTGAGGAGATGATGGTGGTGCATTTATAGCTATGGAACCAGGGAAGACACTAGTGAGTGCTGTCATTGTCTAACTGGGTACTACCACTTCTTTCAGCTCTGATGTTACACTGGGGAGGATACTTCCTATCTAGAAAGGATGCTGAATTGCTGACTGATCACAGCACAAGGGCATGAACTTGTTGGATCAAGTCCAGAGAAGGCTGCAACAATGATCAGAGGGCTGGAGACCCCTGTAGTGAGAACAGTCTGAGAAAGTTTGGGCTGTTCAGCTTAGACAAGAGAAGGCTTCAGGAAGAACATTTTGTGGCCTTTCAGTACTTAAAGGGCCTGAGGAGAAAGCTGGGGACAGACCTCTAAGCAGGTCTGTTGAGACAGGACAAGGGGTGATGGGTAAAAAAGGTGAGATTTAGAATAGATGGAAGAAATAAATGTTTTACACTGAGGGTGGTGAGAAAATAGCTCAGGTTGTCCAGAGAAGCAGTAGATGACCCATTCCTGGAACCATTCCAGGTCAGGTGGGATGGGACTCTGAGCAACCTGCTCTAGTTGCAGATGTCCCTGCTGACAGCAGGAAGGTTTGGACTAGATGAGCTTCAGAGGTCCCTTCAAACCCAAACCAATCTGTGATTCTATGATGCTATTGAATTCTCTCTGCCTCCACCAGCTGCACGTGGTTCATCCACTGACCCATCAAACCAAACTTCAGGAAACTGCAGGTCAAGATTTTTTGTTATTATCCTTGTGGCCAAGAGATCAGAAGAATTGCAAGTCAATACAATAGGTGGAGTTGGGCAAGCATGCAAATTAGCTTCTTAGAACATCTGTGCATCACATATATCTAAGAAATCTGCTGCAGTCAATCTCTTCCAGCTGAGTGTTCAGCAGTTACAACATACATCATACTAGAGTAACTGCTAGAGGAAACAAGCAACAGTGTGTTGTCATTTGATAGAGGAAACAAGCCTTAAACAGAGAAGCCAGTATCCCATTTGAGCTCAAGAGAGCCAAAATGCAGCAAAGCAGTTTATGGTACAGTGATGTGAGCTGGACTTGCACTGCTGCTCTCTTTTTAACACATCAGTCTGGTTCATACCAACTAAAGTATTTGTAATATTTTATTGCTTCTAATAGTTCAGTATTTCTAATATTCTAATCCCCAGAGGAGGGCCATGGAGATGAGCAGAGGGCTGTCTCCCATAGGAGGACAGGCTGCAGGAGTTAAGTTTGTTCAGCCTCAAGAAGAGAAGACTTTGGGGAGACCTTATAGCAGCAGGAGCTGATGGGGGCCTAGAATAAAACTGGTGAGGGACTTCTTATGAGGGGCAATGGCTTTAAGCTGGAGGAGGGGAGATTTGGACTGGGTATTAGGAAGAAAATTCTTGACTGTGAGAGTGTTGAGACACTGGAACAGGTTGGCCAGGGAAGTTGTGTGAATCCTGGAGCTGTTCAGGCCAGGTTGGGCAAGACCTTGAGCAACCTGATCTAGTGAAAAGTGTCTCTGCCAATGGCAGGGGGTTTGGAACTAGAGGATCTTTAAGGTCCCTTCCAACTCGACCCATTCTATGATTCTAATAACTAATGATAATTTTATATGTCTGTGCTGTTATATCCACACATGCTTCGGTGATAAATCTTGTTAAATATTCACCTAAATGGGCCTCAGTGAGTTAGGCATGGTGTGACAGAGGAGTTCAGTGTCACCAGAGCAATGAAAATCCGTTAGGAATATCTCCATTACTCTATCCAGCAACTTCAGCTATACATAGAACAAAAGTGGGAATGGGAAGAAAGTCTGGAAGGGACCAGATGAGTGAACCTCCCCATCTGTGTTCTTGGAATGCCACAAAATCAACCAGGTCTTATGGAGCCTCCCACAGCATTGTAGCCACGCCAATGAACATTAACTGATGCATCTATAATTGTACCTAATTACTGACACTGAATTATTTAGTCTAGCAAGAGGGAGCATAAGCAGAAGTAATGGGATTAAATTAAGGCAGGGAAAAATTAGGTTGAATATAAGGGAAAATTCTCTGGCAATGAGATTCATTACGATGGGTCCCAAGGGAAGTGTTGGGCACTGCTTTGCTTCAGACACAGCAAATGAAGTCAAACCCATATTCAGGAAATTACCTAGATAATTTGGTACATCTTTTCCATTTTTAAATTATTGAACTCTTCAGCAGCTCAACTGCTGAACAAGTTTTTGCAGGCAGTTCAGGTGACAAACAGTCATACTAAGTGAAGTCCCTGAAGAGATGATTGCCCTCAAAGTCCTTCCATGAGAGCAAATCCTCTACTTATTCAAAGCAAACTGAACTTAAACTTTATAGTAGAGTCAGTGATGCTTAACCTGTGGCTAAGTGGTGCTTAAATGCTCCCCAGGGTGGCAGTTAGGAAGTAGAGTTGTTTTCCAATTCTGTGATTATAATTATCTCCTCTTCTCCCAGGTAGAAAAATGTGATGGCAGAACATGTGGAGATAGAAGAAACCTTTTAGAAGAGGCATCCTTAATGCTTGCTCTTTCATCTCCTTTTATAATTTGAACTAGGAGAAGATAAATGTAACAAGCCTAGAAAAGTAACCATGAGCATAGCAAGACATATGCAGTGAACTTCTTTCATGACATGATTAATGATGTTTGAAAGCGCTGTGAGTGGCAGAAAAGGTGAAGGAGTCTGATCCAGGGAATGAAGAATATGTATTGTGATTTATCATTCCACCTCAAGTCAAGGGAAATAGTGTGGCTGCAACCAGTCTTTTTCAGTAGTGCTCAGTGACAGGACAAGAGGTGATGGGCACAAACTTGAACATGTGAAGTTCCATCTAAATAGCAGGAGGAACATGTTTATTTTAAGGGTGTTGGTGTACTGGAACAGAATGTCCAGAGAGGTGGTGGACACGTTTATTTTAAGGGTGTTAGAGCACTGGAACAGGCTGTCCAATAGTGTGGATGCAACCAGTCTTTTTCAGTAGTAATCAGTGACAGGACAAGAGGTGATGGGCACAAACATGAGCATATGAAGTTCCATCTAAATATTAGGAGGAACACGTTTATTTTAAGCGTGTTAGAGCACTGGAACAGGCTGTCCAGAGAGATGGTGGAGTCTCCATCTCTAGGGTCACTCAAAACCCTTCTGGATTCTGCCACTCTGCTTTGGTAAGACCTCACCTAGAGTACTGTGTCCAGCTCTGTAGCCTCCAACAAAAGAAAGGCATGGAACTACTGAAGGTTCAAAGGAGGGTCATAAAGGTGATCAGAGGGCTGGGGAACCTCCTATGAAGACAAGCTGAAAGAAGTGGATCAGCTCAGTCTGAAGAAGAGAAGGCTCTGGGGAGAACTTAGAGCTACATTTCAATAGCTTCCCCAGGAAGGCTGTGGAGGAATTCTTTGGAAGGGCTTGTAGCAATAAGACAAGGGCCACCAATAGAACAATGGGCCACCCCATGGAAGGGTGAAGGGTCTGGAAGACAAATCCTGTGAGGAGAGGCTGAGGGAGCTGGGGGTGTGCAGCCTGGAGAAGAGGACGCTCAGGGCTGACCTCATTGCTGTCTACAACTACCTGAAGGGAGGTTGTAGACAGGTGGGGTTGGCCTCTTCTGCCAAGCAACCAGCAATAGAACAAGGGGACACAGTCTCAAGTTGTGCTGGGGGAAGTACAGGCTGGATGTTAGGAGGAAGTTGTTGCTACAGAGACTGATTGCCATTGGAATCAATAAAAGCCTGGATGAGGCATTTAGTACCATGGTCTAGTTGACTGTCTAGGGCTGGGTGCTAGGTTGGACTGGATGATCTTGGAGGTCTCTTCCAACCTGCTTGATTCTATGATTCTATGGTATGCAACTGGAGCAGGGTAGATTTAGATTAGACACACAGAAAAAGTTCTTTACAACAAGAGTGACAAAATAGTAGAAGGACTTGCCCACGGATGTGTTTGAGGCCCTGTTCCTGGAGAAATTCAAGATCACACAGGTTGTGGCCCTAGGCAGCCTGATCTATCTGGACATGTCCCTGCTCAATGCAGTTGGGTTGGGCAAGATGACCTTTGAGGGTCCCTTCCAACCCAGTGCAATCTGTGAACCCCTGACATGGCTAGAAGAACATTGTTTGGGATCCATCAGAAGCTGCATTGATAGGAATAACAGAAGAAAGAGAACAAAGTGAATAACATGTTTCTGGGGCAAATTCTTTCCCAGTTTTTCAGTTAATAAGAAAAAAAAAAAAGCACAGCTAGGAAAATTGTTACAAACAAGTATTGGAGAGAACACAAAAAAATAACTTGCAGCCACTGATGCTTGCTACTTCTATTTATCTTTGTCTGTTTGTTTAACAGCCAATGAGCTTTATTTTACCCTTTTGGAAAGCAATTTGTATGTAACCAGCCTCAGCAGAAATTGTGTTTGCCTTCGAGGGGGAGTTCAGACAGTCCTCACTGTGGGCAGAACATTGGCTGCCTTCTGAGCTAGTCCCAGGCTGCAGATGAGATGTTACTCCACAAATCGTCTGTGCTCCTCAGCATCATCAGCACCACATCACTGCCCGCACATCCCACACCATGCAGCACACCAGGGTCAGACCATAACATCTTGTACACCCAAATAATGTAGAGTTACCCACATTTTGGAATGAGGCTGCAAGGAAATAGGAAGGAGACAAAAGCAAACGAAAAATGCCTCATTGATTCTGTGTTCAGTAATACAGGAATGGGGCTGAGGCACATGGCTGGGGCACATGGCACATGGCATCAGCCTTGGTACAGTTAGAGAATGAATCATAATCATAGAACCATAGAATCAAGCAGGTTGGAAGACACCTCCAAGATCATCCAGTCCAACCTAGCACCCAGCCCTAGCCAGTCAACTAGACCATAGCACTAAGTGCCTCAGCCAGGCTTTGCTTGAACACCTCCAGGGATGGTGACTCCACCACCTCCCTGGGCAGCCCATTCCAATGCCAATCACTCTCTCTGGGAAGAACTTCCTCCTAAGATCCAGCCTAGACTTCCCCTGGCACAACTTGAGGCTGTGTCCCCTTGTTCTGTTGCTGGTTGCCTGGGAGAAAAGACCAACCCCCACCTGGCTACAGCCTCCCTTCAGGTAGCTGTGCACAGCAATGAGGTCACCCCTGAGCCTCCTCTTCTGCAGGCTAAACACCCCCAGCTCCCTCAACCTCTCCGCATAGGGTTTGTGTTCCAGGCCCCTCACCAGCTTTGTTGCCCTTCTCTGGACACCTTCCAGCACCTCAACATCTCTTGAATTGAGGAGCCCAGAACTGGACACAGCACTCAAGGTGTGGCCTGACCAGTGCTGAGTACAGGGGCAGAATAACCTCCCTTGTCCTACTGGCCACACTGCTCCTGATGCAGGCCAGGATGCCATTGGCTCTCTTGGCCACCTGGGCACACTGCTGGCTCATCTTCAGCTACTATCTACCAGTACCCCCAGGTCCCTTTCTTCCTGGCTGCTCTCCAGCCACTCAGTCCCCAGCCTGTAGCACTGCTTGGGGTTGTTGTGGCCAAAGTGCAGAACCCTGCACTTGGCCTTGTTCAGTCTCATCCCATTGGCCTCTGCCCACCCATCCAGCCTGTCTAGGTCCCTCTGCAGGGCTCTCCTACCTTCCAACAGATCAACACCTGCTCCCAGCTTGGTGTCACCTGCAAACTTACTGATGCTGGACTCAATCCCCTCGTCCAGATAATCAATAAAGATGTTGAACAGGCCTGGGCCCAGCACTGATCCCTGGGGAACACCACTAGTGACAGCTGCCAACTGGATGTGGCACCATTCACCACCACTCTCTGGGCCTGGCCTTCCAGCCAGTTCTTGACTTATATCAGAGTGAATCTGTCCAAGCCATGAGCTGCCAGCTTTGCCAGGAGCTTGTTGTGGCAGACTGGTTGGACTGGATGATCTTAAAGGTCTTTTCCAGCCTAAATGATTCTGTGTTTCCAATGCTGCTAAGGTGAAAATAGGGACATTTCCTGTTATTAATCATTCATATAGGTATTCCTGCATAATAAATACCCATTATTCTTTGTTCCTCTTAATGTACAGGTCTGCCAGGAAGCAAAAGCATCACTAAAACGTTTGCTTCATTCTTATTTCATAATATTTACAAAACAAGAAAGAAAACCACCTCCATTCCCAGTGCCCCTTGAATGAATTAACATTTCCTTCTCCTGACTCACTGACTTAATCTGAACTACAACCAAGGTGAGTCAGGTTTTGAGAGAGATTCTGCATATCTCTTCAGTTATGAAGAAGACCATGACTTTGAAAGGTTCAAAATGTGCTTACAGACTTCAGCCCCTCAAACCCTTTCATATCTTCTCTCAGAACTTTCCCTGATCAATTAAAAAGCTAATTTAAAGAGCCTTTTTTTCCCCCCTAACCTTTATTGATGATCTCTAGGACATACTTCTTAAATTTCCAACCACACACTCTCCCAATTAATCCTTGCTAACTCATTTTTTTTTCAGCTGACACCACCAATGCTGCAAAGTTGTGTGATCTCTGAATACATTTAGGACTTATTACTCGTTCTACCTCATACAGCACTGTGCTGCCCCTTACCCAGTAACGTTGTGTACTGTAATTAAACTGCAGTTTTGTGGGGCTGGATGCACTTCTCAGAAACTGGCTCTCACCACAGAATGGCTTTGCCTTTCATCTTCTGTGAAGATGGAGCTCTGAACTAGCATGCACATATTCCCAGTGGGCTGCAGTATGAAAGATGAGTGGAACATAAAAATCTTCAAAGATAGCTACTTCAAACTCTAGCAAACTTGCATCTCTCGTACTCGTGCCCATTTTCTCTCACTTTTCTTGTGTAATTCTTTGCTAATGATTTAATAGAGGATTGGTTATTGACTTCTCTGTATTTATCTCACACGTGTCCACCCACAACAAACCTGCATATGCCTAACTACACAGTACAGATGATCATAAAGTCCAGCCAGTTTCTCCCCTGGAGACAGGAAGCAGAAGGGCAGACAAACATCACATCTACAATTTCAACTGATCTGTCCATCTGCATGAGAAATAAGATCCCAGCCAGCACTCAGGCAACCTCTCAGTGGTCAAGGTTAGGAGCAGGAGTGAGAGCAGAAGTTCTCTCTCTGGCCTTCCTGGCTGCCCACTTGGAGTCTTCTCAGATGGTGAGGTGTCATTTTTCCTTCACATCCTTGTCCTCCTGCTCCAGCAGCCTAACCAAATGGTGAGGTGGTAGTGGTGGTGGTCAGGTAGGTTATGGCAACCTGGCTACTGGGGACTGACCAAGTGATCAGGGCTGCCTCTCATTTCCTTCCATGGCTCTTTGCCTCAGGGTGTTTGCTGTTCAGCCAGGGCACCACCTGCCCTGCTTTTGCTCACCTCTGTTCTCAATTGCTTTTCATGGCAAAATTCGACACACTGATCAGGCTGTTGTCAGGGTGCCAGCCATTGTGTTCAGTGGTAGGAGAGGATTATCCTAGCCCTGCACTCGTGTGCAACTGCTCTAAACAAGGATTAGCACATCACTGTACCAGCACATAACCCGGGCAGTGCTGCTGCTCTAGGCATGGAGCGGTCTGGCCTAGAGACAACTATAGCTTACAGGTGAGTAAACAAAGGGAGGAAGAGCCAGACAGGAAGGCAGAGACTGAGAAGAGGAGGGAGATGCAGATGGATGAGCCCAGGCGCAGCAGCCTCAGCAGCCACAGGTGGAATCCACAACCTGGAGTCATGTCCCTTGACTGGAGCTTATTTAGGAGCTCCCCACACCCCTACAGACTGGGCTTTATGTGATAGCACTCCTATGTTTTTCACTGTCCCAGGTTTTTCCAGGAACTCCCTTAGGTCTTTATCATCCAGAATGTGGAACAGGAGGAAAAGTGTCCTTTTGTGCATGGAGGATTTGGGAACCCATCTTAAAGGAAAGGTTATTTAATGTCCAACTCAGTCCTTCCCCCCCTGCCACATATAGTGGGAATCTGGTACCAAGAGTAGTTTCCTGGCGTTATATTAGCTTCTGCCAAGGCTCATGAGGGTAAAGGCTAAGGAAAAAGTAGGTTTAAAGCTAACAGCATCCTGGCCTATATCAGCAATAGTGTGGCCAGCAAGGCTAGGACAGTCATTGTCCCCCTGTAGTTGTCGCTGGTGAGGCTGCACCTTGAGTGCTGGGTTCAGTTTTTGGCCACTCATTACAAGAAGGGCATTGAGAGTGCTGTCCAAAGAAAGGCAACAAAACTAGTAAGGGTCCAGAGCACAATTCCTGTGAGCAGCAGCTGAGGGAACTGGGGTTCTTCAGCCTGGAGGAAAGGAGGCTGAGGGAAGACCGTGCTCAGACCCTTTCAGGGAGTTGTCCCAAGTAACAAGCAACAGGGCAAGAGGAAATGGCCTCAGGTTGCACTAAGGGAGGTTTAGGATGAAGATTAGGAAATTTTTCTTCCGTTAAAAGCTTGTCAAGCCCTGGAGCAGGTTGTATAGGGAAGTGATGGAGTCCCCATCCCTGAAGGGATAGAAAAGCCATGTAGGTGTGGTGGTGATGAGGAACATGGTTTAGTGGTGACCTTACAGTAATGAATTAATGGTTGGATTTGATCTGAAATGTCTCATCCAACCAAAACAATTCTATGATTCTGTGTAAGATACCAGCCACAGCTAGGAACCTTTCCAAGTATCACACTTCCCTTTAATCCACAGTTCCAGCACTATTTATATCATGCATGTGGGTATAATGGAACTTGACCAAATTTGGGTTCCTGCAGCTTTTATCACTGTTTTTGTTTCCCAGACTAGTCTTGAACACAAGGAGGCTGACATAAGATGAGATGTGATGATTTACCACTGGAATAGGCTGCCCAGGGAGGTGGTGGAGTCACCATCCCTGGAGGTGTTCAAGAAAAAACTGGATGAGGCACTTGGTGCCATGGTCTAGTTGATTGGACAGGGCTGGGTGCTAGGTTGGACTGGCTGATCTTGGAGGTCTCTTCCAACCTGCTTAATTCTATGATTCTATGGTTTTTTTTGCTAAGTAGGTACAGTCTCATGTTGATGAAGGCATCAGGAAGATTCCCTCTGACTCCACATGAAGTTAGGGTGGTAACTATACTGAAAACTTTAGAGGACTGTTCTGTGTGTTCTGTCATGCAGGGATGCATTTGACACAGGACTGGTGGGCTGTGTGCTGGAGCTTTGGTTCACTGGAGGAGATTCCAATTGACACCAGGGAAACCAAGATTTCACTTTTTTCTTTAGCTCTACTGAAATTCACCTAAACAAACTCAATAAAGTGCCAACATTCTTCTAACATCTAAAAGAAGCTTTCAGGTTTGAAATGCCTTACATAATTAGAGGAACAAGAATCAAAGACCTAAAATCCTTATTTATTTGCTCGTCTGTTAACAAGAGTGCTCAGATCACAAACATCTCTGCAATTTTAGCTAGGTTTCTTTGTGCAATATTCTGCCTAAACAGTTACAAGGATCTCAAAGTATGATGTCATTCTGTGTCATACCTGTAGTGTGTGGGAGGATATTTGCCACTTTGAGGATGCAAAGCCCACTAACTCCCCTGATAATGAATGGATTTTTTCCCCCATAACTGAGAATGTCATGAAAGAGCATTGGAATATTAAGCAATTATTCTCAATAAATATTTGCAAGTCATTTAAAGATACTACTTGAAAATATAAATAATTATACCTTGAAAGAAAGTAGTCAAGGCTTCATTTCCTGCAGCTGATGACTAAAGCTGACTCTATTTTCACATCATTCTGTATAGAATTATGCTTTCCCCCTTCCATTTTCTCATTCGTTCCTGTCTGCTATTGACCAGTGAATCTATTTGGATCCCAAGAGTCCCGCAGAAAAACAGATGCATCTTTTAAACTCTGCAATATTTAAAACCCAAAGAAGGGTGCCAGAGGTTGGACATAAAGAAGAAAAGTCTTTAGCATAAAGGTGATAGAACACTGGAACAGGTTTCCCAGACTGGTGGTAGATGTCCCCTCCCTGAAACCTTTCTAGGACAGGTTGTCTGTGGCTTTAAGCAACCTTAGAATCATAGAATCATAGAATCAAGCAGGTTGGAAGACACCTCCAAGATCAGCCAGTCCAACCTAGCAACCAGCCCTAGCCAGTCAACTAGACCATGGTACTAAATGCCTCATCCAGGCTTTTCTTGAACACCTCCAGGGATGGTGACTCCACCACCTCCCTGGGCAGCCCATTCCAATGCCAATCACTCTCTCTGTGAAAAACTTCCTCCTAACATCCAGCCTAGACTTTCCCTGGCACAACTTGAGACTGTGTCCCTTTGTCCTGTTGCTGGTTGCCTGGGAGAAGAGACCAACCCCCACCTGGCTACAACCTCCCTTCAGGTAGTTGCAGATATCATGCAATTCTGTGTGGGGGCTGTGCAGTGTGTACCTATATCACTGGGAGTCTCTATGGACAACCAGTATGGTGACAGTGGCATTCCTGCTTGATGGCATCAGGACCAGCAAAGCTTTAACAACCTGTGATGATTTCATTTCAAACCTGTCATATGAGTTTTTTTCAGGATCAGAAGTCAATTTTGGATTATGCTAGCATAGGTCAGAAACTGCATCCTGAGATGGAGCCCAAAGATTTCTCATTTTGAGTTCAAAATTCAATTAACTGTTATTAGCACACAGTAATTTCATAAGCATAGAAGATGGGAGAGGAAAGATAAAAGAACTATATGCAAAGTTACAGTTTTCATATACAAGAATGTGCTTAACCACCATTTTCCATCACACCAGTAGGTCTCTGCTTTGAAGGATCTGTTTAATTATCTTCTTTGTTTAAACCCTTGAGGGTGTAAATTCAAGAATATTTTAGGTAGGAATGTTCCCAGAAAATCAAGAGCTTCTGGCAGCAAGTCAATTCTACTTGTATTTGTAATGCACAGCGATGTGATTCTCAAAACTATAGTCAACGTGTTATCACAGAATCATGGAATCAACCAAGTTGGAAGAGACCTCCAAGATCAGCCAGTCCAACCTAGCACCCAGCCCTAGCCAGTCAACCAGACCATGGCACTAAGTGCCTCAGCCAGTCTTTCTTGAACCATCCATCCTGAAGGTGGATAGAGTAGGGGTGAGAAACTTCACCTGCAGCAGTGCCACATGAGCATTATTTAGACTGCTGCTCCACAGCGGTACACAGCGAGCACCCTGTCAGCAATGAAGAAATAATGAATTTAAGAGAGTGGTGGCTATTGATTAGTGACAGGAATTTCTGATAAAATGAGAAGAGTCAGCAAAAGCTAAAGATGTTGGAACTAATTATAGCCCAAGCACTGAAGCAAAGTCAATGCAGTCATCTGAAATAAGGCTGGGCCAAAGAAGAGTAGCAACACATAGAATCATAGAATCATAGAATCAAGCAGGTTGGAAGAGACCTCCAAGATCATCCAGTCCAACCTAGCACCCAGCCCATGCCAGTCAACTAAGACCATGGCACTAAGTGCCTCATCCAGTCTTTTCTTCAACACCTCCAGGGATGGTGACTCCACCACCTCCCTGGGCAGCCCATTCCAATGCCAATCACTCTCTCTGGCAACAACTTCCTCCTAACACCCAGCCTATACTTTCCCTGGCACAACTTGAGACTGTGTGCCCTTGTTCTATTGCTGGTTGCCTGGCAGAAGAGGCCATCCCCCACCTGGCTACAAATTCTGCAATTCTAAACACCCACAACCACTCATGGCCACCCAGAAGAGGAAAGGAAACCTCTGTTTAACCTAAGCCTGGGGTTGGGCATAGTAAATGTGGCCAGATCAGGCCCTCAAAGACTCTTTATACCTTCACATCTTGCACTCTATCCCATTTATAATCATTCTTGATGTTGCTAAATGTTCTGTACTGTCGGGGTCCGGAGGCTGGCGAGAGGTGGCTCGGGGCACTGACGAGTCGACTCTATGGCTTCTGTGCATCAGTGCGATTTTATCAGGGTAATGCAGTGTCTTATATAGTGCTCAGAGGAGGTGTACCCAGCCAGCCTGGGGCTGCCACAAGTGGACAATACAGATTGGCCCAAAGCCACGTGCAAGGTGTAGATAGGTTACCCTTATCAAAACAACCTGTGGTTCCACCTCAGGGGGCTGGCAGGGTCAGCCCCCTGGAGCTGTGTACGCCCCAGGGGCTGGCAGATTCCATCCCCTATCAGGTGTGCGTGGGTTGCTCAGCCTAACAGCCTAGCTTCCTTGGGGCCTGCTGGGCTCCAAGGACATCTCCCATCACAAGGTCTCATGTTTACAGCTCATGCCCCGCTGCGGGAGAAGTTCTCCCACACTGTACAACACAAATGAGGGTTACATACTCCATGATTCCTGCCTTCTAGTCCTTGGCTTGAAAAATCAATCTACAAAGTAAGTCTGAAACGCACAGTGCGGTTTTGCTGTTACAATTTTGGGAGGATGATCTGTATCCAAGAGAGTTAAGGAGGTCACTGAAATTTGAGAACTTTCTCCCCTGGAGGGGATGGAAAAGTAGGAGAAGACCGACTGACAGAAATGGAAACTTCTGATCGTGATCAGAGGGAGAGCGAAGGCAGCATGATCTGACCTGAATTTGTATGCTAAGGAAAGAAGGCAGCTTCAACTGTGACAGAGAAAAAGGAGGAATGCTGTAGTTGTGCTTCTTGTGAGCCTCACCTGTCCTTGGGCTCTATCCTTTCACTTCTATGATTCACAGAATTACAGAATGGTGGGGGTTGGAAGGGACTTCTGGAGATCATCTCCTTCAACCCTCCTGTTAAAGCAGCTTTTCCTAGGAAAGGCTGCAAGCCAATTGGATTCATTTCCATCTTTAATATTCTGAATACAGGATAGAATATTCCCTGAAATGTTCTCTCTTTGTTTTTATAGACATCTGTGTCATTAGCTTGACTGAGACTACTGGGAAGTGTTTTCCCCAACACACTGCAGTGTCTCCTTCAGCAGACCACAGTGGTGATGGTTGTTCAACCACCAGAAGAATGAAAGTATCACTTACCACTCCTGTCACTGACTGAATAACACTGCTTGCATACAGCTATTTTTAATTCTGGATTTTGCTGTAATGTATTAAGCCAATATTTTTCTATGTCCTCACTTACGTACTTGAGAGACAACGCAGAGGATATATGATCAGGATTGACTAAGAATTCATATCTATCTTGGTTTGAGCTAGAGCAGAACTGATTCTGTTCCGTGATTTGACTTCTAGGCTCAGTCTCTGCTCAGTGAGTCTCTTTCTGAAGTTCAGGACATGTTTGCACAGCTTCTAGCAGTGAGAATGCTGATGGTCAAAGTTACTGCCAAAGGCTGGGGTGCAGATCAGGGTCACTCCTGAGTCTTTTGTGCCACGTTGGGGTGCACTAACAGCTGGCACTTTTTGGGAGGAGTGGACTCAATACCATGGATATCATCTTCAGGAGAAAGCTGAATGACAGCAGGGTCAAGCCTCTTCTTCAATGGCAAGTGTCCAAGTGAGGTTCTGTCCATTTTGCCTTTGATCATGATCTATGCGTTCCTGAATCTAGTTCTGGAATCCAGTTCCTGAATCCAGTTTCCATTTGGTGGTGAGTCCAGCCTGGGACTTCTCCAGAGCCTGCCCCCAGTATCAGTGATGCCAGTAGTGACATCATTGCCACCACAGACATGGCTCTATGTTGGTTTGTGTCTCTTTGTCTCCATTTCATTGTTCTTTCCATCCCAGCTGGTTTAGTTTCTTTCCCAACTCATCAGTCTCCCTCCTTTATTCCCTTTCTCTTCCCTTTGGGAAGGCAGAGGGTTCACAGCATCTGTCACTCCACTAGTGCCCAGACCTGGTGTTTAACAACATCACCCACATTTTTTTCTGGTGAACTTCATGAAAGTCTCAAAGAAATTATTCTGGTGATTGTCAATATTTTTGTTGTTGTAATTAGACTTCTCAAAGACCATGTTTTGCAATGGAAAACAAAAAGATCTTTTCTACAACAGCAAATTAATCTTATTTTACATATGGAGGGGCAGGAAGTTTGTTTGAAAGGATGCTGCCCTCCCATTAAAGATGAAGGTATTATTACAGTCTTGTCTGTGCTATGTAGGGTGGAAACATATTGCATATGACTGTGATAAAATCACAGGCTGAATTAAACATGAACTGCTGCAAGATTCCAATCCTCTATTCATTTTAAAATGTGAATGTGGTCCCTCAGACAGCAAACAAAACACAGGTAAGCTTTCGTGTAGGAAAGCCCTTGAAGAGTGACAATGGTGAACCTGGAGAGGAGGCCTTGACTGTGTGGTTTCCATCAGCAAACAACTAGGAGCTGGCTTATTTTTTTTTCCTTGTAATTCCTCCAAATTTGGCTCTTTTCAGTGGTCCTCAGTAACCAGACAAGGGGAAATCAGTACAAACTACAACACAGGCAGTTTCACTTAGAATCACAGAATCAACCAGTTTGGAAGAGACCTCCAAGATCATCCAGTCCAACCTAGCAACCAGCCCTAGCCAGTCAACTAGACCATGGCACTAAGTGCCTCAGCCAGGCTTTTCTTGAACACGTCCAGGGATGGTGACTCCACCACCTCCCTGGGCAGCCCATTCCAATGCCAATCACTCTCTCTGGCAACAACTTCCTCCTAACATCCAGCCTAGACTTCCCCCAGCACAACTTGAGACTGTGTCTCCTTGTTCTGTTGCTGGTTGCCTGGGAGAAGAGACCAACCCCCACCTGGCTACAACCTCCCTTCAGGTAGTTGGAGACAGCAATGAGGTCCCCCCTGAGCCTCCTCTTCTCGAGGCTAAACATCTCCAGCTCCCTCATCCTCTCTTCATAGGGTTTGTGTTCCAGGCCCTTCACCAGCCTTGTTGCCCTTCTCTGGACATGTTCCAGCACCTCAACATCTCTCTTGAAATTAAGGAGAAACTTCTCTTTGATTCAGCTGCTGAAGCCTTGGAGCTGCTGCCCAGAGAAGTTGTGGAGTCTCCTACTCCGGAGCCTTTCCAAACCCATCTGGACATTGTGATTGTGGACAGTATTTTCTAGGTGACCCTGCTTTAGCAGGGGGGTTGGACAGATGATCTCTTAGGCCCCACCATGGTGGGATTCTGTGATTTGGAGCCTGAAGGGGGAGAAGGAATTCACCTCACTCCTCTGTGCCACACATTGCAGAAGGCACTGCTATCTCATCTTCAGTGATATCTCACCGGAGAACCAATTTAAGTCATTTCAGCAAATGAAACCCCTGGGAATGTGCCCATGACAGTACAATTTTTCAGCTGATGATAAAAGTTTTTAATTTTAAAACTGCAACAGATAAAAGTTTTTAATTTTAAACCTGCACCAGCTTTACAATGTTTTGTTATGGGCTTTGAAATAAGAGATGTCACCAGTTACCATGTGCCAGGCTTTGCAATTCTTTCACAGCCACAGGACAGAAATGCTGAGGAAACTCAACTTCCATTCCCAAAAGGTTCTCTCTTGTATGTGGGGAGTAGCAATCTTTCACTTCAAAATTAATACTTCTGATAGCTTTGAAGTTGCAGATAATTTTCTGTAACTTCTTTACTAGGCATTTTCAGATGTAGTTGCTACAGAGTGAGAGTCCTTATGGGATAGAGACACTATAGGAAATGTTAAAAAAAAACACCAACTTAAAGCCAAAAGGAGAAGACTTTTAAGATTAAATAAGTTAAATGACAAAAGAGTAAGTCTGTTATGTTTGTAAAGAATCAAGACACCTTCTCAAACATCTAATCCCTTGTACTCCCTTGAAAAAGACATCAAGGCTGAAACAAAGTGTTCTGATTTTCACACAAAAATTAGCGTAGAATTGTCACAGAATCAACCAGGTTGGAAGAGACCTCTAAGATCATCCAGTCCAACCTAGCACCCAGCCCTAGCCAGTCATCTAGACCATGGCACTAAGTGCCTCATCCAGGCTTTTCTTGAACACTGCCAGGAACGCTGACCCACCACCTCCCTGGGCAGCCCATTCCAATGGCAAATCACTCTCTCTATGAACAACCCCCTCCTAACATCCAGCCCAGACTTGCCTCAGCACAACCTGAGACTGTGTCTCCTTGTTCTGTTGCTGGTTGCCTGGCAGAAGAGACCAACCCCCACCTGGCTACAACCTCCCTTCAGGTAGTTTGAGACAGCAATGAGGTCACCCCTGAGCCTCCTCTTCTCCAGGCTAAACAACTCCAGCCCCCCAAAATTCCCTTGTTTTGCTAGTGGGCACCTTGTGGCTTTTTAAGGCTCAAAGACCTGAAAGAATTTAAATGCATGATGGTTATGCATATTCATAAAGATATATTGACCAGATAACACAGCAAATGTTTTAATTGAAAAATCAGCCAGTGTGAACGCTTTTTTTTCCCTGTGAATCGTGGAAATGTGACAAGATCTGTTCATTAACATAATCTCATTTATTCAACATTATTCTTGTCACTTAATATAATCTTCATACAAAGAGTAAAAAAAAAAATCACCAAAAAAAATAAGTCAGAAGGGAAAAAGAAATAGAGGGACACAGAGAAAGAAGGAATGCCCCCTAGAAAACGTGAAAGAATATAGGTTACATAGAGAAACAAAATAATGAAGAAAAAAAAAGGCACAAAGACTGTGGAGATAAAGGCAAAATGGGGAGAAAAAAAAACCCCAAACCTCACACACTCTTCAGAAAGTGCTCAGTAATTGTAAGATTAAGGTAAGAGCTTCCTGGCTGCAAAGATAATCAGAGGGCTGGAATTCCTCTCCTGTGGGGTCAAGCTGAGAGATTTGGGGTTGTTCATCCTGCAGAGGAGAAGGGTACTGTGCTAGTTTGAAGCAGGGTAGAATATTTTGGTGAGAAGAACTAGATTATAGGCTGTGAAAGGAAAAGAATGGTGATGTCTACTCCCCTCAGAGTCTTGCTGAAGAAGAAAGTAAACATTCGATAACACTTTTGCCATTTTGTCTCGCTCTGCTTTGGGCTTTTGACTGAGCTGCAGCTCCCTAACCTCACCTTCCACTCACCTTTGCTTCTTAACATCTTGGCTGAACCTCTGTTCTTCTTTAGGACTGGGGTAAGGTTGAGAGGGGCAGGGGGAAGGTGCAGGGGTGTTTGGGAGCCCCTCCTGGGGAATCAGGTTTCTGGGAGGGCTGCTGTGTTTCTGTATTACCTTTTACCTTGTATATATCTGCCTATAACTGTAAATCTCTGCTTGTATATTGTGCTAGCTGTAAGTAAATAGCTTCATTCATATTCCCAGAGCCAGCTGAGACTAGTTGGGTATTTCTAAAGTGTGTGGGGGCAGGGAACACCCAAACCATCACAGCTACACAGAGATCATAGAGCAGCCTTTCAGTATCTGAAGGGGATCTGCAAGAAAGCTGAGGGGTGGACTTTTTACCAAAGCTTGTAGTGATAGAATGAGAGGGAATGGATTGCAGCTGAAAGGGGGGAGACTTAGACTGGAGATTAGGAAGTAATTCTTTACAGTGAGTGTGGTGAGACACTGAAACAGATTGCCCATGGAAGTTGTGGATGTCTCCTCCCTGGAGGTATCACAGTATCACAGTATCGTCAGGGTTGGAAGAGACCTCACAGATCATCAAGTCCAACCTTTTACCACAGAGCTCAAGGCTAGACCATGGCACCAAGTGCCACGTCCAATCCTGCCTTGAACAGCCCCAGGGACGACGACTCCACCACCTCCCCGGGCAGCCCATTCCAGTGTCCAATGACTCTCTCAGTGAAGAACTTTCTCCTCATCTCGAGCCTAAATTTCCCCTGGCGCAGCCTGAGGCTGTGTCCTCTTGTTCTGGTGCTGGCCACCTGAGAGAAGAAAGCAACCTCCTCCTGGCCACAACCACCCCTCAGGTAGTTGTAGACAGCAATAAGGTGTTCAAGGCCAGACTGGATGAGGTCCTTGAGCAAGCTGGTCTAGTGGAAGGTGCCCCTGCCCATGGCACAGAGATTGGAACAAGGTGATCTTTAAAGCTCCCCAAACCATTCTATGAATCTATGATTTTAGAGACCATCTCTGCTAATTAAAGAATCCTCAAGAATACTTCTCACCAGCACTTCCCTACATGTTGTTTATGATCCTCATAAACCACTTGTGTGCTAGGTGTAGTCTGAACTGCGAGCTCCATCCTTCTGATGATGCATAAATAACCAAAAGCAAACAGTGCAATCCATCAAATGCTGAAGGCTGAAAACTCATTTAGCCCTAAATGATTTCAGTTCTGACCACAGAAATTTAAATATGAGATAAATTTTTTATGAAGCCAGTTGTTAATAGACACTATTAACTGAAATTTATATTAGTAATTGTAGATGTTATTAACTGTGTGAACTGATAAAAAACACAAAGTCTAATTGGAAAATGGAGATTAACTTTGTTAGAGAGAATAGAATGATGTAACACATCTTGCTTGACTTCTCCAAATGACTAGACCTTACAGCCAAGTTGTCTGGAATAATGTGATCTTTACAGCTTTACTTTACACTGTCGTGCTGAAGAACGCCCAGATAGCCACAGTGGGATGGACAGAGAGAACCTCCATGGAACATGGTGAAGATAGACACGCAGAGATCCCATTTTCAGTGTCACTGGATGGACAGATGAATGATCTGTAAAACTCTATGGGAAAGTCAGCCTGAAAATAACCAAAACTGAATTAAAGAAAAACCCCAAACCACTAAATATGGAAGCATGAAATAAAATCCTTGCACTACAGCCTGGAAAATGATCATAGAATGTTTTAGGTTGAAAGAGATCTCTAAAGGTCATCTAGTCAAACCCCTCCTGCAGTCAGCAAGCACATCTGCAACTAGGTCAGGTTGCTCAGAGCCCCAAACAAGCTGACCTGGAATGGGTCACCACCTTTCTGGGCAACCTGGGCCAGGCTCTCACCATCCTCATTATGAGAAATGTTTTCCTTCTCTCTAGTCCAAATCTCCCTCCTTCAGTTTAAAGCCTCTTGTCCTGGCACAGCAGGTCCTGCTAAAAAGTTTGTCCCCATCTTTCTGATAGGCCTTCTTTCCACTGAAAGGAGTACATACACATGAGTTCTAAGATGTATTTTACAAACAGTTGTTAGTACAACTGTAGGGTATGTATATATTTTTTTTCAGGAGTGTTTCTTATGATACAATGTTCTTTTTAAATGCTTATAAGCAACGTGCAACAGACAAACTACAAGAGCTTTATGACTGCTCCCTGCAAAGTCCCATTTATCACAAAGACTGAAGAGGAATAGCTTGAAGAAAGATATCAGGCTGAGGGAAAATAAAGAATTATTGCTTTATTGTGTTATTTTCCCAAGTAGAAGGAAGGAAAAAAAATTAAGAAAGGTTTACAGTTTTTGTTCTGTCAATGACAAAATACTCATAAAAGCAAAGAGTAACACACTGGATAGACTATGGAGCTTTTTATTTCACAGCACTTTGAGTTCATTTAGATAGAAAGAATTTCATAGAATCAACCAGGTTGGAAGACACCTCCAAGATCATCCAGTCCAACCTAGCACCCAGCCCTAGCCAGTCAACTAGACCATGGCACTAAGTGCCTCAGCCAGGCTTTGCTTGAACACCTCCAGAGACGGTGCCTCCACCACCTCCCTGGGCAGCCCATTCCAATGCCAATCACTCTCTCTGACAACAACTTCCTCCTAATATCCAGCCTAGACCTCCCCTGCCACAGCTTGAGACTGTGTCCCCTTGTTCTGTCACTGGGTGCCCCAGAGAAGAGACCAACCCCCACCTGGCTACAACCTCCCTTCAGGTAGTTGGAGACAGCAATGAGGTCCCCCCTGAGCCTCCTCTTCTCGAGGCTAAACATCTCCAGCTCCCTCAGCCTCTCCTCATAAGGTTTGTGTTCCAGGCCCCTCACCAGCTTTGTCACTCTTCTCTGGACACCTTCCAGCACCTCAACATCTCTCTTGAATTGAGGGGCCCAGAACTGGACACAGCACTCAAGGTGTGGCCTGACCAGTGCTGAGTACAGGGGCAGAATAACCTCCCTTGTTCTACTGGCCACACTGTTCCTGATGCAGGCCAGGATGCCATTGGCTCTCTTGGCCACCTGGGCACACTGCTGGCTCATCTTCAGCTACTATCTACCAGTACCCCCAGGTCCCTTTCTTCCTGGCTGCTCTCCAGCCACTCTGTCCCCAGCCTGTAGTGCTGCTTGGGGTTGATGATTATAAAGGGCCATTCTATTTCTACTGGATTAAAAACTGTTTTCAATAAGGACTGCTAAAAACTGCTTTCACTGCCCCCAGCGTCCAGCCCTTCTCCTTACTTTATTTTACGACCATGACTTTAGCATTGCATTTTATATTCTCCCTGTGAGACCACCAGAGATGAAATGGGATTAAAGATTGAACTTTAGGAAGCCTGTCTGCTCTGTTGGAATGAACACGTTAATGTAACATAACTTCTCAGTGTGGTCTTTAATCATCCAAAGGAAAGAGAGACTGCTTTCTCAGAGATGTAAAATCTTATTTTTAGCAAATTAGGAAAGTACCCACTTTTTAGGGTCATTACTCATGGCAGTGACAGGAGATTGCTCAGTGCTGGCGCCTGCTTGATCTAGAAATAAAAATGAAGAATACCAGATGGGTAGAGCTCCTTATGCTACTTGATTATTAAATACTGAGGCAGTAAATTTGTTGAAGGTACTATGAATGGCAATATTCATCTATATTAGTCAGCTCAAGCTTTATCTCTGCAGTTTACCAGCCTAGGTGGCCTCAGTTGTGGGTGGGTGGAGCTGATTTGCACTCAGATGAATCAGGAGAAAACCTAAAGCAGCTCTTCAAACCTAATGATTTTCCATCAACCTGTAAACAGTAGAATGAAATACATTAATTGAATTGATTGAAATTGTCTGGCCAAACTCTCTCCTTGTATACATAAACCATTCTCATGTGAAAGGCTTCTTTTAACTATTTAAACGCTGATGGAAAGAATTGGAGAATCCTCAGTTAAAAGGAACCTCAAGGATCATCTAGTCCAGTCTTTCTTGGTAAAAGCACAGGGAATCATAGAATCATAGTATCAACCAGGCTGGATTTTCCTACAGGAGGGAAATATTTTGTATTTCATCAAAAGTAACCACTGGTTTCTTAAATTGGAGTGGTTTGATCCTGTGTGTTAATGAATGTAATCTGCACAGTAGAAGTGGAGCCAAATCTACTTAAGGATGTCAAATGTAGATCTGTGGACTACAGAAAGGGGAAATGACAGAATTGGAGTTTGCAGGTAAGACAAAAAAAATGCAGAGAGAAAACAAAAATAGCATGTACCACAGTCTGTAACTTTGCCATTAAGGAAATCAGCAC
Organism: Pogoniulus pusillus; assembly: GCF_015220805.1. Taxonomy (NCBI): domain Eukaryota; kingdom Metazoa; phylum Chordata; class Aves; order Piciformes; family Lybiidae; genus Pogoniulus; species Pogoniulus pusillus. The sequence continues at coordinate 38,434,339 of NC_087269.1, forward strand.
TGAGCTAGACAACAAAGGAATCACACACACCAATAGAACAAGGGGACACAGTCTCAAGCTGTCCCAGGGGAAGTCTAGGCTGGATGTTAGGAGGAAGTTCTTCCTAGAGAGGGTGATTTCCCATTGGAATGGGCTGCCCAGGGAGGTGGCGGAGTCACTGTCCCTGGAGGTGTTCAAGACAAGCCTGGATGAGGCACTTAGTGCCATGGTCTAGTTGACTGGCTAGGGCTGGGTGCTAGGTTGGGCTGGATGATCTTGGAGGTCTCTTCCAACCTGCTTGATTCTATGATTCTATGAGTCTACCTGTAGGCTGGTAGAGCAGCTCCTTGTCGGGTACAGTCATTTGGGATGACTTTGTACAACAGAAAAAGATGGGGTGACTTATACTATCTATGTGACCTATATTACACCTACTATAAGACAAGTTTCACTGATTGCTGAGGGAGACCAGATGAAAATGTGGACTAAATATTTACCATTTGAACTGGTTTAGGTAGATTAGGAATATTTTAGCCAAACTGCTCTGACAGAAATGGAGAAAATGGTCCCAGCACTACTTCTCACATCACAATTACCACTGTTATTGCCAGTAAACTCCCTGTAAGGAGCACATTTGGCCCTTGAAGCAGAAGATAGGGTTTGGAATCCAGACCTCATCCCATATTGGGTGTTAATCCATTACAACTGATGGAGCACTTAGAGAAATTCCCAGCTCTCTGTACTGTTCAATAGACCACTGCGATGCTGTAGCCTGTGTACCAAGAGAGAGTTCTTGCCTCATTTTCATCTCTTTATATATTTCAGAGAGCTGACCTGGGTTTTTTTTCCATATCCCATCTTGCTCATCCAAACTGCACTGTATTTGCAGAGCCAAATTCACCACCTCTGCACCCACGTAATCACTTGTGCTGGAGCGAAACAACATAAAGGGAAGACGGAGACCACAATGCTAAGCTACAATACTCTGTGCTCTTTTTGCAGGGCTATAACTAAACACAGAAGGTGAAATTGTGAAATAAGCCTATTATTGCTTTCACTTCAGATTATTGCTTCTTTGATATATAATCCAAGCTCATACTTCGCTCCAGTTTGCTCTTCACTGGGAAGGCAATCACTAAGCTGACACAGAGCAACTTACATTTATTTCTTGTCTAGCCTTACAGCTCTTGAAACAAGAAAATTGTCTTCTCCAACATGATTCCTGGCATCCAGTCAGCAGGGATATGCTTGGGCAGAAAACTCTGTAAGTTACTGCTGTCCTGTCATGACCAAATATGATGGTTTAATTAGGATTTTCTGGGGAAACAGCTTCAAAAGGTGACAGTCATGCACAAGAGGTGATGGTGCGCATTGAAGTCTGTCTGTGGTGCTGTAAATCACAGAAACACTTCTGTTGAAATGCTAAGGCTAAAAGGAGGCTTAAAAAGGAGTATCTGCAATGAGAACTAAGTTCAAGATCTCTGGTGCTCACCAAGGCCTTCAGCTGCACATGGCAGCAGTGATCATTCCCTTCCACTGGAGAGGCCACACCATGAGTACTGGAGTCACCTTTGGGCCTCTCATTACAAAAAGGACATTGAGGTGCTGGAGCAGGTCCAGAGAAGGACAGTGAGGCTGGTGAAGGGTCTGGAGAACAGGTCTTGTGAGGAGCAACTGAGGGAAGTAGGCTTATTTTAGCCTGAAGGAGACTCAGGATTGACCCTGAAAGGAGACTGCTGTAAGGTGAGGAGACGGTCTCTTCTCCCAAGGAACAAGTGATAAGGCAAGATTAAATGGCCTCCAGTTGTCACCTCCATCCCTGGAAAGGTAATGGGACAATTTATCCTTGGTGTTGTCCTAAGGCATATCAAGGACTAGAGGGTCATTAGGAGCAGTCAACATGGTTTTACCAAGGGGAAGTCATGTTTGACCAACATGACAGCCTTTTATTAGGACATAACCAGGTGAATAAATGATGGTAGAGCAATGGATGTGGTTTATCTTGATTTCAGTAAAGCATCTGATAGTGTCTCCCACAGCATCTTTCTGGCTAAACTGAGGCAGTGTGGTCTGGATGACCAGATAGTGAGGCAGACTGGGAACTGGTTGAAGGAAAGAAGCCAGAGAGTTGTGGTCAATGGGATGGAGTTCAGCTGGATGCCGGGAAGGGGAGTAACTAGTAACTAGTGGGGTCCCACAAGGGTCAGTACTGGGACCAGTTCTGTTCAATATATTCATCAGTGCCCTAGATGAGGGCACAGAGTGCACTGTCAGCAAGTTTGCTGATGACACCAATCTGGGTGTCATGGCTGCCACACCAGAAGGCTGTGCTGCCATTCAGCAAGACTGGGACAGGCTGGAGGGCTGAACAGGGAGAAATTGAATGAAATTCAACAAGGGCAAGTGTAGAATCATGCACCTGGGAAAGAACAACCCCAGGTATCAATATAGGTTGGGAACTGATCTGTTGGAAGGCAGCAAAGGGGAAAAGGATCTGGGGGTCCTAGTGGATGGGAGGCTGACCATGTACCAGCAACGTGCTCTTGTGGCCAGGAGGGTCTGGGGTGTATTAGAAGGACTGTGGCTAATAGGTTCCCCTGCCCTTCTACTCTGCCCTGGTGAGGCTGCACCTGGAGTACTGTATGCAGTTTTGGGCCCCCCAGTTCAAGAGGGATATAGAACTGCTTGAGAGAGTCCAGTGCAGAGCCACAAAGATGATTAAGGGAATGGAACATCTCTTTTAGGAGGAGACACTGAGGGAGATAGGGCTCTTTGGCTTGGAGAACAGGAGATTGAGAGGTGACCTCATCAATGTTTATAAATGTGTAAAGGGTGAGTGCCAGGAGGCTGGAGCCAGGCTCTGCTCAGTGATGCCCGATGACAGGACAAGGTGCAATGGGTGGAATTTGAGGTGTAGGAAGTTTCATGTAAACACGAGGAGGAATTTTTTCCCTGTGAGGGTGGCAGAACACTGGAACAGGCTGCCCAGGGGGGTTGTGGAGTCTCCCTCTCTGGAGATAGTCAAGACCTGCCTGGATACGTTCCTGTGTGATCTGGTATAGGTGATCCTGCTGTGGCAGGAGGATTGGACCGGATGAGCTTTTGAGGTCCCTTGCAGCACCTGACATTCTGTGACTCTGTGACATTAGGGAAAATGTCTTCCCTGAAAGTGCTGTCAAGGCCTGTAACAGGCTGCCCAGGGCAATGGCTAAGTCCCCATCCCTGGAGGGATTGAAAAGCCATGTCGATGTAGTGCTGAGGGACATATTTCAGTGGTGACCTGGCAGTGCTGGGTTAACTGTTGGCCTCAATGACCTTAAAGGTCTTCTTCCAATCAAAATGATAGGAAGTAAGAAAAGAATATTTAGGCAACTTCTGGAATCTTCACTTCTTCCAGACACACAACCCAGTGAGTAAAACTATTTCTGCAACACATCACCAGAAACCTCCTTCCAGACAGTATAGTGAAACCCTAATAAAGTATTGCAGTATCACACAGTATCACAGCATCATCAGGGTTGGAAGAGACCTCATAGATCATCAAGTCCAACCCTTTATCACAGAGCTCAAGGCCAGACCATGGCACCAAGTGCCACGTCCAATCCTGCCTTGAACAGCTCCAGGGATGGCGACTCCACCACCTCCCCGGGCAGCCCATTCCAGTGTCCAATGACTCTCTCAGGGAAGAACTTTCTCCTCACCTCCAGCCTAAATTTCCCCTGGCACAGCCTGAGGCTGTGTCCTCTTGTTCTGGTGCTGGCCACCTGAGAGAAGACAGCAACCTCCTCCTGGCCACAACCACCCCTCAGGTAGTTGTAGACAGCAATAAGGTCACCCCTGAGCCTCCTCTTCTCCAGGCTAACCAATCCCAGCTCCCTCAGCCTCTCCTCGTAGGGCTGTGCTCAAGGCCTCTCACCAGCCTCGTCGCCCTTCTCTGGACACGCTCAAGCATCTCAGTGTCCTTCCTAAACTGAGGGGCCCAGAACTGAACACAGTACTCAAGGTGTGGTCTAACCAGTGCAGAGTACAGGGGCAGAATGACCTCCCTGCTCCTGCTGACCACACCATTCCTGATGCAGGCCAGGATGCCACTGGCTCTCTTGGCCACCTGGGCACACTGCGTGGGCCCAGGATTTCACTCTCCTGTTTATCATTACTCCCTCATACATTCTTCAGCCAATTACTAGTACTCATAATTGCATTTCTACGTAATCCATTTTGATTCATTTGTCAAACACAATTTCGAGACGTGCTCTGTCCAAAGCTTTAGTAAATTCTATGTCCTTCCTTCCTCCCTTCCTTCCTTCTTCCACTAATTTAGAACTTAATTTTAAAAAGTAATCATTTTTTGCTTGGCATGATTTGTTCTTTACATACCCATGTAAGCAATGCTACTTTGGAAATTAAATACAACTGTGAACCTTTCATAACCCCAAATGTTTTCTCTGAGGGAGCACGACATTCCAGCCCAGAGTAAAACACTTTATGTCCTAAAGGATAACCAATATTATTGCTATTTTTGGTGTGTTCCTGGTGCATTTCTGCAGCACACAGCTCATTTTTGAAGCCCCAAAGCATTATGGCACATCATTATTACATAGTTTTTATACTGTTTTAGTTTGTTTTCATATAGTTTTGGATTCTCACTTGATAAGGCCCAAATATATCACAGATCTATATAAAGTGAGATCAGACTGGTTTTTTTTCAATCCTGACTAAATGTCATAGAATCACAGAATCAACCAGGTTGGAAGAGACCTCCAAGATCATCCAGTCCAACCTAGCACCCAGCCCTATCCAGTCAACTAGACCATGGCACTAAGTGCCTCAGCCAGGCTTTGCTTGAACACCTCCAGGGACAGTGACTCCACCACCTCCCTGGGCAGCCCATTCCAATGCCAATCACTCTCTGTAGCAACAACTTCCTCCCAACATCCAGCCTAGACTTCCCCTGGCACAACTTGAGACTGTGTCCCCTTGTTCTATTGCTGCTTGCCTGGGAGAAGAGGCCACCCCCCACCTGGCTACAATGTCCCTTCAGGTAGTTGTAGACAGCAATGTTTCTTTTATTAAGTCAAATATGACATGCTGGGTACATAAATCTCTCCCCAGCAGAACATTTTTTAGCTTTATACAGATGTTTTCATCCCACAGAATTTTCAATTACTATGAAGTAATAGTTTAAGCATTAGTCTCTGAAGAGTTGTGTGGGCTTTGGGCTGTATAGTCTCTACAAGCTGTCTAGTTCGGGAGAAGGATGGGCACCATTAGGAGATGATTTAACCCACCCTGTTATACTGAGGATAAACAGGACAACTGCTTTCTGCAGTGATCTTCCTCTGTTGGCCATGAGGTATCCTAGATCCTTCAACCATGCTCCAACTCTTTACAAGTAGAGAAATTTTAAGCAAAATTACAAGCCAGTAAAAAAATGAAGACTATCATATCAATAATCTAAATTGCTCTTTGGAAGCTGCCAAACCTGAAGACAGTCTGCAGTACTACAATGCCTTTTGTTTGCTGAAAATGGAGTAATTTTGGAAGGTGAATTTGACTCACCTTGCTATATCATTTTCCCAGGGCCAAACTTAAACACTTTTGATTACTTTTTCCTGAGATGCAATCATTAGCAAACAATTTGTCATTGAAGAAATCCTTCTTTCAAAATAACTTATAGTAAAGGTTCAAAGTAATCTTAAAAATCCAAAGAATGAAGAAAAAAAAACCCAGTTATTCCTTAGAGCTCTTGTGTCTTGCAGAAGAACAGAATCAATATCATGTGGCAATGGAAGGTCTAGTAAATAATTTCATATGTAGCAGTTCATATTCACTTATCATTCACAGGAGCACATTCCTGCAATCAAGTGACAGGGATGCACAGCACGGAAAGACATTTAGTGCAGAGCAGACTGCATGAATAATTACCTGTCAGAGTGGCTTATTAAGAGGAAACCACAGTTTTACAAGACAATTCTTGTATTTGCTTATATTCGGTTTGCGTGGCCAGGTCCAATGCCAATCAGCTCCAAGCCGTGCCATGGACCATGTTAAAGCCCATCAACGATGGAGGTAGTTCCTCTGGGATAACAGATTTAAGAAGAAGGGGAAACCTCTGCACAATGGCAGCCAAAGAGAGGAGTGAGAATGTGTGAGATACAGCTCTGTAGACACCAAGGTCTGTGAAGATGAGGAGGAAGTGCTCCAGGCACTAGAACAGAGAAGACCATGCTGTCCTCCTGCAACCTGTGGAGGTCCACAGTCCACAGCTGAGCAAACATCCACCTGCAGGCCACAGAGGTTCCAGTGTTGGAGCAGGTGAATGCCCAAAGGAGGCTGTAGCTCTGGGAGATCCACACTTAAGCAGGACCTGTGAACCTGCAGAGTCAGAGGAGCCCAAGCTGGAGCAGGTTTGATGGCAGGGCTTGTGACCCTGCGTGTGACCAACACTGGAGCAATCTGTGCCTGAAGGACTACAGCCCATGGAAGGGACCCACACTGGGGCAGTTTATGAAGAACTGCAGCCTATGGGAGAGACTTACATTGGAGAAGTTCATGGAGGAAAACTTCCTGTGGGAGAGACCTTATGTGAGAGAAGGGGAAGAGTGTGAGGAATTCTCTCCCTGAGGAGGAAGCAGAGGCCGAGACAATGTGTGATTAACTGACCACAACCTCCACTCCCTGTCCCCCAGCACCACTGAGATGGAAGGAGGTAGAGAAATCAGGCACAAAGTTAAACCTGAAGAGAGGAGTGAAGGGAAGCTGGTTTAAGATTTAGTTCTGCTTCTTGTTATCATATTTGGATTTGATTGGTAATAAGCAAATTTGCCCAAATTGAGTTTGTTTTGCCCACTATGGTAACTGCTGAGTGATCTTCTTGTCCTTATCTTGACCCATGAACCTTTCATTATCTTTTGTCTCCCCTGTCCAGCTCAGGAGAGGAGTGATAAGAGCAGTTTTGGTGGGTATCTGGTGACCAGCCAGGTCAAACCCACCTCACTGCTTGTCTAATCTAAAGACAGGGAGTTACATAAATAGAATTAAGAAAAAAGTATTCCTTACTCTGAAGGTGAAAGAAAGGTTCAAGTTTAAAAGCATAAACAGAACAATCAAAATGGGACAATGCTGATACATGCATAGGCACAGGCCTTTCTAAATTGGAAAGTTAATCCTCTGCAGTGGTGGTCACTGCAGGCAGGGAGATGAAGAGGATGGCAGCATGGCCATGGAAATAATATTCCTTTATGTAAGCAGAGATACTCAGCATGTAATCAGTGGTGTGTCCTTGACAAAGTAACAGCAGATGTACCTGCTCTTTGCTTGCAATCCAAGAAGTCTTCTGGAACAGGCTTGCTGCCTTCCAGGCAAAATCACCAGCAGGTAACTGGGATGACTGGAGTCATGTAAAACATTTTCCCCTCTAAATGATTTACCAGGTTTGGCAACTTTCAACAAGCATCTGATGTCCCAATTCACCCCTGGCATTTCACACAACTATTCCTAGCTTCAGCACATCCATGTAGCGCTTGCAGCAGGTGGGGTTGGTGCTCTATGCTGAAGAAGGAGGAACTGACTCCTGAGACCTTGAGTTTCTACAGAAGCTGGAAACTCACTTTCCTGGAAGGACTAATTCTGCTTTATTTGACTACAGAACTGATCATCCCCCTGTACTTGGCACTGATAAGGCCATGCCACAAATACTGGGTTCAGTTTTGGGCCACTCAGTACAAGAAGGACATTGAGATGCTGGAGTGGGTCCAGAGAAGGGCTGGAAAGGTAGTGAAGGGTCTAGAGAAAGTCTTGTGAGGAGCAGCTGAGGCAAGTGAGGTTGTCCAGTCTGAAGAAAAGGAGGATGAGGGGAGAACTTCTGGCTCTCTACAACTCCCTAAAGAGGAGTTGGAGCCAGGTGAGTGTCTGGTTCCTTCTCCTATGGAGCAAGCAATGGAACAAGAGGAAATGGCTTCAGGTTGCACCAGGGAAGGTTTATGTTGGACACAGTGCAAAAGATTTGCCCCCAGAGGGTTGTGAAGCCCTGCAATAAGCTGGCCAGTGAAGCAATGGAGACCCATCTCTGGAGAGGTTGGAAAGCTATGCAGATGTGGTGCTGAGTGACATGGTTTAGTGGTGAATTCAGCAGTGTCGTTTTAATGGTTGCACTTGATGATCTTAAAGGTCTCTCCTAGCCAAAACAATGTTATGATTCTATGATTCTATTAATCTAATTAGTGGGTTTCACTTATTCCTCTGTGAATGATGGGACTGAAGACAGAGAAAATTAAATTTAAAAGATAACTAAATTGTGGGGGGAAGAAGAAGAGGAAAATGCCCTAAGCCCCTTCACAGTCCTTATACGAAACAAAAGGTGTCACAAATGAGCCAGTGCCCTTTAGTGATAACTCAGCTTCATATACCAATTTCAGCTTAGCATTCTTTTTATGCCTGGGAGGTGATTCAGAGGTACACACCCTGACAGCAGAAGACAATCATACTCCATCACATAGGTGCATTCAAGAATAAATGAAAACATGATTATTATTGGCCTTAGGAACAGCACCTACAGCATTGTTCATTCTGGTTAACATATTGTCAGGCTTGGTTGAATGCTTGTGATTGAGAGATCTAAAGCCTGAAACCTGTTTGCTCAAGAGCAAGTCTTGAGCTAAAGCCCACCAAAGTCAACATGAGTCTGTCCATTGATTTCAGAAAGCTTGGACCAAGGCCAGTATTGGGATGTCAAAGGTTTAAAAAAATTGCACAAAAATTTCTTATCCTTTCTTCCCTGGATGTGTTCAAGCAAAGCCTGGATGAGGCACTTAGTGCCGTGGTCTAGTTGACTGGCTAGGGCTGGGGGATAGGTTGGACTGGATGATCTTGGAAGTCACTTCCAACCTGGTTGATTCTATGATTCTATGATTCAATCCATGCCATGGGATCTGCCTGGCTGCTATGACTGTCAGAGCAGTTGTGGATTTGATAATGGTCATAATTTGGATTTTCCACTATGAAATACACCAAGTCATCTTATAAATAGAAACTTGTCATAAAAAACATCAAATGGAAACATCTCACAGTCACTGAAAGAAAGCTGTGCTGCCTTCCAAGTAATGCACTTGATAATGTTTCACTTGAAAATACCACCCAACTAATAACTTTTTGTAATGACAATCTGAGAGAACCTACAGCTAATAGTTCTTTCTGAGAACATTCAGGCTTCTGGAATATACGACTTGCTTTAGAAAAATTACTATCAGTTCTGAATATTATAAAGCTGATATAGTTTCCACCAGAGGTTGTAAACAAAATTATTAGGACTTTCTGTCCCAGGAAATACATTACAACCAAAGTTAAAAAAAAAAATAAAATATTAGATTGGCCAGCAAGAAAACTGTCTAGACAAAGCTTCCATTGTATGATTTAACAATCCCCTGTAAATGCTCTTTAAAGATAAAATTGGATTTCTGTCCAGAATATTAATACTTTTATTGCCATTTATGGAAATATATGCATTTTATAGATACACATACATATTCATACAGAGGCTGATGATGAACATTCAAGCCAGTCTGGGAAATGGTTCATTTTATCAGCATTTCATAGAATTACAGCCAAGAGAGCCAATGGCATCCTGGCCTGTATCAGGAGCAGTGTGGCCAGTAGGATGAGGGAGGTTATTCTGCCCCTGTACTCAGCACTGGTCAGGCCACACCTTGAGTACTGTGTCCAGTTCTGGGCCCCTCAATTCAAGAGGGATGTTGAGGTGCTGGAACATGTCCAGAGAAGGGCAACAAAGCTGGTGAAAGATCTGGAACACAAATCCTATGAAGAGAGGCTGAGGGAGCTGGGGTTGTTTAGCCTGGAGAAGAGGAGGCTCAGGGGGGACCTCATTGCTGTCTACAACTACCTGAAGGGAGGCTGTAGCCAGGTGGGGGTTGGTCTCTTCTCTCATGCAAGCAACAACAGAACAAGGGGACACAGTCTTAAGTTGTGCCGGGGGAAGTCTAGGCTGGATGTTAGGAGGAAGTTGTTGGCAGAGAGAGTGATTGGCATTGGAATGGACTGCCCAGGGAGGCGGTGGAGTCACCGTCCCTGGAGGTGTTCAAGCAAAGCCTGGCTGAGGCACTTGGTGCCATGGTCTAGTTGACTGTCTAGGGCTGGGTGCTAGGTTGGACTGGATGATCTGGGATTGATTCTATAGTTGATAGCCCTCTTTTGCTATCAAATTTTTCTTACTATGAAGTAAATAAATGACCATTTCTCAGGCAGAGGCTTTCTCACTTCCAGACATAGACTGTGTATTCCTATTTGAACCACCATCAATGCATAGATGTAAGTAGTTACTACGGGTGACTAAAACAAGTCAGGATTATAGAGCAAGGAACACAGCATTCACAACTTTCAGTTTCCAAATGACTCCACATAAACAGTTTGCAGGCTGAAGTTTCAGCACAGTTGGGGCATGCTCAGGAATACAGAAAGCAGCTTTATTGTATTTGACTCATCTCAGTGCTGTATCCTTATGAAAATAAAAATGCCATTTTTCCAGCATGACAGCAGAGAGTTTGGAGATGCTTTTCTAAAGAAGAGAAAAGGAAGGCACTGAGAATTAGATCAGCTCTTCTCTTTTTTTTCCTAGGCACAGCAATGCACCCTTTAAGGTTCGGTGGACCAGCCGTAGTGTAATTGCAAAACAGTTCCACCCTCCACGTGGAAAAGCAACTCTGATTCCTACCTCAGACCCCTGCAAAACACAGGCAGTGTCTGTTTCAATTCTCCAGAATCTTGGATCTCAGATGAATGGAAAAAAAAATTTAGCTGGTGTCAGAAAGATGTGTTTCTGCCTTAAGGAAATTCCAGAATTGTCCTGGTGATCCTGGTCATAAACTATTTTGTATTTATCATCTGATATCGTTAATAGCTAAGCAGAGACTATATCAAAATTGCTAAAAGTTTGTGTAGGATAATCATGGAATCACAGAATATTTTGGGTTGGAAAGGACCTTTAAAGGTCATCTAGTCCAAGCCCTCTGCAGTCAGCAAGGACATCTGCAACCACAGCAGGTTGCTCAGAGCAACATAACCTGAAATGGTTCCAGCAATTGGGCATCTACCACCACCTCTCTGAGCAGCTCAGTGTAAAAATCTCTTCTCTCCAGCCTAAATCTACCCTCTTCTGTTTAAAATCATCACTGTACTAGTTTGAGCCTAGCTAGAGTGTTTTGGTGAGAAGAACTAGATTATAGGCTGTGGAAGGAAAACAGTGGTGATGTCTACCTCACTCATAGGCTTGCTGAGATGTATAAAACCAAAAATCCAAGCATAGAAAAGGGCACTTTTGCTGGGGAACTGGCTGAGCTGCATTTCTCTCTAGCCTCTCTCTGCCATTTTTTTTCCTGATATAATACACTTTGCTTCCTAACCCCCTGGCCGAACTTCCATTCTTCCTTAGGACTGGGGTAAGGTTGAGAGGGGCAGGGAGAAGGTGCAGGGGTGGTTGAGAGCCCCTCCTGGGGACTCAGGTTTCTGGGAGGGGTGTTGTGTTTCTCTATTACCTTTTACCTTGTATATTTCTGTCTATAACTGTATATACTGTAAATATCTGCTTGTATATTCTGCTAAGCTGTAAATATAAACTTCATTCAATTTCCAGAGCTGGCTGAGTCTAGTCTGGGTGATTTCCAAAGTGTGGGGGGTGGGTAACACCCAAACCGTTGCAATCACTCTTAGTTCTCTTCTCTCCCTGTTATAAAGTCTGTCCCAGTCTTTTTTCTTTGCCCCCTCTCAGTACTGAGAGGCCACAATAAGGTCTCCCTGGAACATTCTCTTCTATAGGCTGATTTTCTTTTTCTAGAAGACCAAAACATTTTTATTTTGGTAATGTAGACAAAAGAAGTTGAAATACTGTGAGCTAGCAACCAAGAGGGGTTTATTTGGGTAGAGAAGTTTAAAAGAAGCTTCACTTTTAAGTTTTATGACTGTGCCAAAACAGAGAACTCTTGGAAAGAAAGGCTAACACATATACAAGATCAAAAGCAAGTGTTTGCTATGCGTTTCCATGTGAATAAATAATACCTCACTGTAGTGAAGCTGTTTTGAGCTATTTCAATCAATTGTGAAGTAAAAAGTTTAATGGAAACGTTTGGGATTTTTTTCCCAAATGCATTTGGACCTGTCACACCAACATGGCTGGAAAGTGTGGAGTTACCATCCCATCGCCTACTCTGACAATGGTTGAACAGCGAGATTCAATCAGAAGCCAGGGGAAGCAGTAAAAGCTGTTATGCATATGAGAAAGGCTTTTAAAAGGCTCTTTAGAAAACCAATCCTGCCACATTTACAGCTCGGCAGGAAAGCCTGCCAGTCTGTTTGGGGAGAAATACATTTAGAACCCTGGCTTTGGAGGCTTGCCAGAAAGCAGACAGGAGAGGTAATGGCACCACTTGCCCCAGGACCGTGTCTACCAACGCTGCAGAACTCCCTGCACACTTGGCAGTAACTGCTGTTGTGGAGTTTGCTGACTGCTTTGTTGAAGGCAATGTCATCGTTTTACACTACGTGCAGTCTCTTGGGCAGCCCACCCCATCCTCTCCTAACCTGCTCTTGGAAGAGCTCAAGTGGGTATTCAATTTAGATATCAAGTCAATAGGGTAATTTCCATTTCTCATTTAAAAATTAACACTTCTTTATCCATGCAGGTAATTTCTGTGAATTCTGCCTGGCTCCTGCAAAATGATTTTCAGTGTTGCTTCAAACAGTTCTCATTTCAGTAACTAGTTTCTCAAACCTTCTAACAGGTGCTAGCATATCACGTTCTTTCACTGTCATTTCTCACTGTCATCTTCTGTCGTTCATCACAAGATGAGAGGGAACATTGTCTGCAGACTGAGGCAATCATAAAACCTAACCCCGCTCTGGATAATGGGTCACTCCTGGCCTCAGGAAAATCACATCATCAGGAGGCGAGAGAAGTGGTCTGATACTCTGAGCTTCCCAAGCTTTGAATGCCTGTCACATTTTGAACAGCTGGCCCCAGACCAGCTACCTTGCAGTTGTGAATGGAGATAAGGACACCTCTCTGTCTCACAAGAGGGTTAATATTTTTTCAATGCTTTCAAAACGTTGAGTGCTAAGTGTTATTAACAGGAATAATGCCTGCTTTCATCTTGTACTTTGCTATCTGATCGGTGTCTCACTTATAATAAATAATGATTTTAGCAGAATAGAGTCCCAGAAAATACATTTCTTACTCTTCTTGCAAAACGTTCTTAATTTTTAACATGAGACTGGAATATAATGGATCAGATTTAAAATCATAGAGCTCTTGTAGTTTATGATGTTAAACAAGTGGTGCCTGGGTGTGCTAGTTTGAAGCAGGCTAGAATGTTTTGGTGAGAAGTAGATTACAGGCTGTGGAAAGAAAACAATGGTGATGTCTTCTTTGCTCACAGGCTTGGTGAGATGTATAGGAACAAGAAATAAAAACACAGAGAATCACTCTCACTGGGGCTGCTGGCTGAGCTGCATCTCTCTAACCTCACCCTCCATTTTTGGGACTAATCCACTTTGCTTCCTAACCCCCTGGCCGAACCTCCATTCTTCTTTGGGACTGGGGTGAGGTTGAGAGGGGTTGAGGGGAAGGTGAAGGGGTGGCTAGGAGCCCCTCCTGGGGACTCAGGTTTCTGTGAGGGCTGCTGTGTTTCTCTATTACCTTTTACCTTGTCTATTTCGGTCTACAACTGTATATACTGTAAATATCTGCTTGTATATTCTGCTAGCTGTAAATATAAGCTTCATTCAACTTCCAGAGCTGGCTGAGTCTAGTCTGTGTGATTTCCAAAGTGTGGGGGGGTGGGTAACACCCAAACCATCACACCTGCATATGTACTAGGTGTTAAGGATTCATGTGTTCTGCATTTTTCTGTATCTTTTTGAATATAATTCCATATTCCTCTCCAACAAGAGTGTTTTGTTTTACTCTTATGGGGGAGTAAAATTATATCTGTCCACTCTTTAAACCGTGACACTCTTAAAAGTCTTTTCCAACTGACTGTATTCCAACTATGATTGTATTCTATGAAATAAAAGAGCCCCAACAACCCAAATCCAAACCCAACCACATCAAAACTTACATTGTTGATTATATCAAGCATAACCATAGAGGATCAAGTTGCTGCTAAGCAATAGTAAACTGTATGTTAGCCTATATTTTGGAGTAATTTGTACTACCCTTTCCTTCAAGTGCTTTGGTCTTGTCTGTACAATTTGTAATGATACTCCTAAGTACTTACTCATGAATGCAAGTCAGCTGCTACTAGTAAGGGTTGAAGTCCAGCTCGCATGAGGAACTGGTGAAAAATTAAGTTTTGTGCACTCTGATGCTTATCAGAGTGAGTGTATCTTGCTCATGTTGCTAAGGTTTTCAGGTGGGAAAAAACCCCAACAACTAAATCTAGACTGGGTGATATTTTGGGCTGCAGTGAAGCTGGATAAACCTGCACTTGCCAACTATTTCTTAGTTACTTCAGCTGCCTCAGTCCTGCAGGAATAAACATCCTCCCTCAGAAGGTTGACAGCAGGGTAAATACACTGCTTCATGACCCTGCAGAGAAAGTTCTCATTAGCAAGGCAACCTTTCAGTCCAAAGTTAACTAGCTATTTCCCAGTGTCCAAGGTACACTCTGTCAATCAAAGAAACATGCTACTTAAGGTGATGCCTATGATGCTTCTGACAGAACAAGATGTACTATTCATCTAATTGGTGTTTTTTGCATCGTGCCCAGGGAGAAACACAGACCCATCATAAAGTGGCATTGCACTTTCTGCAGAATGCACAACACTACACTCTGGTATCATCAGCAAACAGAGTTTCCCCTTCTGTAGAAGTGAAGCCTCAGTTTATTGTAGAACTGTAAAACTCATGTAATTTTTTAAAGTTAATTTTAAAGCACATGGGTATAAACTGAGCTTTATCTATCAACACAGAATCACAGAGTGTGAGGGGTTGGAAGGGACCTCCAGAGACCATTGAGTCCAACTGCCCTGCCAAAGCAGGACCACCTAGGGCAGACACACAGGAACACATCTAGGAAAGTCTCCAAAGAGGGAGGCTCCACAGCCTCTCTGGGCAGTCTGGCCCAGTGCTCTGTCACCTGCGCTGTGAAAAGGTTTTTCCTTATGTTCATGTAGAACTTCCTATGCTCCAGCTTGCACCTGTTGTCCTTTGTCCTATCATTGGAGATGGTCATTATATCACTTCCAGAATAACAGAGTAAGGGTGGTCTGTAGTAGTTCCAAAGGAACAAAAATTACACAACAATCACTTTCATTGTGTGCAACCAAGCCCCATTTTCGAGGCTAAATCATGAACAACAAATAAAAAGAAATAAGGTATCAGTATAGGCTGGGAGCTGACCTGTTGGAAGGCAGCCAAGGGGAAAAGGATCTGGGAGTTCTAGTGGATGGAAGTTTGACCACGAGTGAGCATTGTGCTCTTGTGGCCAGGAGGGCCAATGCCATTCTGGAGTGTAGTAAAAGGGTGTGATTAGTGGGTCAAAAGAGGTTCTCCTGCCCCTCTACTCTGCCCTGGTGAGGCTGCACCTGGAGTACTGTATGCAGTTTTGGGCCCCCCAGTTCAAGAGGGATGTAGAACTGCTTGAGAGAGTCCAGTGCAGAGCCACAAAGATGATTAAGGGAATGGAACATCTCTTTTAGGAGGAGAAACTGAGGGAGATAGGGCTCTTTGGCTTGGAGAACAGGAGATTGAGAGGTGACCTCATCAATGTTCATAAATGTGTAAAGGGTGAGTGCCAGGAGGCTGGAGCCAGGCTCTGCTCAGTGATGCTCGCTGACAGGACAAGGTGCAATGGGTGGAAGTTGAGGCATAGGAAGTTTCATGTAAACACGAGGAGGAATTTTTTCCCTGTGAGGATGACAGAACATTGGAACAGGCTGCCCAAGGGGACTGTATAGTCTCCCACTCTGGAGATTTTCAAAACCTGCCTGGATATGTTCCTGTGTGATCTGGTTTAGGTGATCCTGCTGTGGCAGGAGGATTGGACTGGATGAGCTTTCGAGGTCCCTTCCAGCACCTGACATTCTGTTATTCCATGAAATTAGTATCTTTATCTTATTCCTGAACTTAAAAGTAACTAACCAGCCTTTATAGTCCTTATAGTCCAATAATCAATAACCATAAAAATTCCAATGCAGGAGGGAAGTGCTGATTAAGGGTCAGCAGAATGGAAGGAAAGGTTCTCTTCTACACATCTGAGAGACACTGCATCACTGCAATGAATCCATGTATGTTGCAGCAGCCATGTAGAAATATATTGATGCATTTGAATACTTCTGCTGATAACTGAAGTGCTGCATCCAGTGTGCTGGTGATCAGAAATGTGATGCAGACTGGAAAACTGGGGTAAGTAGAACCTAATGTGGTTCAACAAGGATAAGTATAGTGTCCTGTGTCTGAGGAGGAACAATACCATGCACCACTACAAATTAAGGGTTGACCTGCTGGAAGACAGGTCTATGGAGAAGGTCTATGGAGGTGGACAAGAAGTTATGCACGAGCCAGCAATGTGCCCTTGTGGCCAAGAAGGCCAATGGTATCCCGGGGCGCATTAAGAAGAGTTTGTCTAACAGGTCAAGGGTGGTTCTCCTTGCTCTGCTTTGCCCTAGTGAGACTACATCTGGAGTATTGTGACCACTTCTTGGCTCCCCAGTTGAAGAGGAATGGAGATATACTAGAGAGTGTCCAAGGGAGTCTATGAGGATGATGAAGGGACTGGAACATGTCTGTCAAGGAAAGGCTGAGAGACCTGAACCAGTTTACTCTGGAAAAGAGCAGACTGAGAGAAGATCTTACTAATGTCTATAAATATCTGAAAGGTAGGTGTCAAGAAGGTGCCAGTCTTTTTTCAGTGATGTCCTGTGATAGAACATGGGGTAACAGATACACACTGAAACACAGGAAGTCCCACCTCAATATGAGCAAAAGCTTCTTTACTGTGAGGGTGACAGAGCACTGGAATAGGCTTTCCCTAAGAGGTTGTGGAGTCTCCTTCTCCATACACTTTCACTTGGATGCACTGCTGTGTGACCTGCTCTAGGTGATCCTGCTTTGGCAGGTAGGTTGGACTGGATGGTCTCCAGAGGTCCCTTACAACTCCTACCATTCTGTGATTCTGTGATCCTATTAGAGAAAAGCTTAAGACACTCCCAAACAATCCAAATGCTTCTATACAAGTAAAAAGATTAAAGGTTAATGAGCATACTTCAAAAACACACAGGTGAAGCCTGGAAGAGAATCATAGAATCATAGAATCAAACAGGTTGGAAGCGACCTCCAAGATCATCCAGTCCAACCTATCCCCCAGCCCTAGCCAGCCAACTAGACCATGACACTAAGTGCCTCATCCAGTCTTTTCTTGAACACAAAATGTCCCTCCACCTATTGCCAAACTTGAGTAAATGCCACACTTTGGCTGCCTGAAGGAAGAGCAAAGGAAATTAACTTTTAGTTTCGTAATTCTCCCTGAAAATTGTTTGTGTTTGTCTGCAAGAGATTCCCAAGATAATCACATATCAGATTCCCAAGATAATCACATATCAGACCAAGAGTGAAGTTATTTTTGTAGCACAAACTCCTAAAATTAATTTTCTTTCCATGCTGATTAAAAGCAATCCATTAAAAAAAACAAACCTATTTTAAAAAAATAAACTGCTGTTGCATTAGGAAAAAATTCTCACACCCAAACATGGAATGTAGGCAGCCATTCACCACAGAATGATCTAGAGCACAGAAGTCATTCACACCAAATGAAAACTGTACAGGAACAATAGATGATGTCTGGAATGGAAGCAATAACATTTTCAACAGAATGTCTTTAATAGAAAATGAAAAGCAAACCAGTTATTTATTATATGATTTTATAAGTCTTCCACATCACCTCCTGGGAGAAATATATCCAAGTAGAATTTGCATTGTGTGTGTAGAATAACTACTTACATGTTTTCACTGAGGATGCTGAATTTACCTACAATGCCTGGCAATGAAAAAAATTTATTACAAACCCTGTGATATTTAACTGAGGTGGAACAAGTATGTGCAGTCATATGCAATAAGTATGAAATACAACTTGATTGCATCTCTACATTTACAGAGTATCTTTTATTTACTGCAAATGTATTTCATGAAGGGTAACGGTTCTGCTTCCATTCATCCTCTTCAAAATATACTCCTAATCTCTGTGAGAAGAATTTCAAGTATCATTCAGAGCCAAAGACTACATTTGGATTTCCTGGAGTTAAAGTTATGAAAAGGAATGTCTCTTTGCTCCAAGAGAAGTGTGTCCCATTCAAAGTGATCCATAAAAAAACCAAACCAAACCAAAAATCAAAAGCGAACCAATAAAACCCAACAAAATAGGTGAGAATCCAAGAAGCTGACATAATGATGTGATAAAGCTTTCAGATTCTATGGAAAAAAGCATTTTTCAGTTTCCTCTTCATGAATGAAAAACATATATGCACAGTGTGAAGACATATACTATGCCAAAGTATGTAAAATATGTCAGCTTGAACATCTTACAGCTTAATGAAAAATATTTTTCAGGAGACAGTTTATATTATGCTTGCCAAAGGAAAAAAAATTAAGACTTTGAGAAGATAAAAGTCGTTTATTCCCCCAATAATTCAGCCCTATTCCTTCTTTTTTTCCTAGCTCAAAAAAAAAGCAGCACTGAGATATTGAAGGGAAGTGATTCTTCCCCTCTATTTCATTTTTAGGGGAACCCTATCTTAATTTATTGTACTCAGCTCTAGAGCCGTCAACACAAGAAGGACATAGAACTTTTAGAGTGGGTCCAGAGGAGGTCATAAAGATGACCAGAGGGCTGGAGCACCTCTGCTGTGAGAACAGGCTGAGAGAGTTGGGGTTGTTCAGTCTGGAGAAGACAAGGTTCTGGAGACATCAGTGCAGCCTCCCAGTATCTGTAGGGGGCCAAATGGTGGTTGGAGATGGATGTCTCACAAAGGCATGAGGTGACAGGATGAGGGGTAATGGCCTCAAACTGGAAGTAGCTGGATTTAGATTAGACATTAGGAAGAAATTACTTACCGTGAGGATGAGATGGCACAGAAACAAGCTGCCCAGAGACACTGTGAAGGCTCCAAGCCTGGAAGCATGCAAAGCCAGGCTGCATGCAGCCTTGAACAACCTGGTCTAGTAGGAGGTGCTCTGTTCGTGGCAGAGGGTTGGAACTTTAAAGTTTGAGATGAGTACTTGATCTGACAATAATGAATGTTGTGGCAGAAACTGGAACCTTGCAAACCTAAAGATACAATAAGACAAAGAAAAATTTCAACGTTTATCTCATAAAAGGACCTGTTTGCATTTTTACATGTATGGCACAGGGCTTTTCCTTTGGTGAAGGATTAATGCTAACAAATGACAGCCAGTCAGGTATTTCACCTCCTTATTTCTCTTCATAGAATCATAGAATCAACCAGGTTGGAAGAGACCTCCAAGATCATCCAGTCCAACCCATCACCCAGCCCTATCCAATCAACTAGACCATGGCACTAAGTGCCTCATTCAGTCTTTTCTTGAAGACCCCCAGCGACGGTGCCTCCACCACCTCCCTGGGCAGCCCATTCCAATGGGATTCAGTGTCATCCTTCTGCTTTTAGAGTTTATGTTCATTTTGTTAAAGGCTGTTTTCACTTTAAATCATGGCCCCCAGTCTCAAAAGGACAGAGGTTGGGACAAGGAAGCTCATGCCCTTGCTCATTCTTTTACAGTCTCTGTCTAATTAGTCAGGATAGCTTAAGTTTGGACTAGATTTTGTGGTTTATGTTTAAAAATCCAGGTTTCTGATCTTTGTTATGGCCAAGAATGATTTAGGTGGGATGGTGTGCTCAGCAAAGAATGATTTAGTTGGGATGGTGTGCTCACCAACATGCAGAGAGCCTACTCGAGCAGATATTCTGATTCAGCGCCTCATCTCTGGGAAGGAAACGAGATGAATCCTTAAAAACCAGGTTGGGTGGAGGAATCAGAGCTAAAAACAATCAGAGAAACTGCCGATTTTTCAGGAAGGTCACCTGAGGATGATGGGGATTGTTCCGTGGGCGCTGCCGGTCAGTGTGGCACTGAGGGAAGTTATGTCTCTCTTACACAGAACTGGCAAAGAAACTCCCCGGTGGAGCAAGGCCAGGTGTACCTGGAGTACAATGACAGAACCGGGGAGAGAGCCAGGAAGGCACCACCCTACCCTGCTTTCCTTTGTGTGCGGAGTCGCTGGGACTCAGCCGGGTGTTCTCTTCAGGGCGGCGGGCTCTAACCCGGCCCGGCGGCGGGCTCTAACCGCGGGCGCCGGGCCGGGCGCTGCGGCGGGCGGTCCGCGCTCCGCCCGCGCGCACCGGGGCTCTCCGCCCCGCCGGCCCCCGCCTCCCCCGCGGCAGGGCGGCCGGCCGGGCCCCGCCAGCCCGCTGGCTCCGCCCGCACCACATGACTCCGCCGTCGGTAGAAACTTTTCCCGTCCCGCGGTTGGAAAATGGCGGCGTAGGAGCGGGGGTTCTCTCGCATCCCCGCCCGCTTCGGCAGCCCCTGCTCCCCCTTCCCCCAGCGCCATGACCCGCTGGGTTCCCACCAAAAGGGAGGAAAAGTACGGCGTAGGTGAGGACCCTCCCGCCTGTTGCGCTACGGCCGCCCGCGCCGTCCGCGGACAACTCTCCAGCTGCGGGCCTCTCCCTCCCTCCTCGGCTCTCCCGGAGCCGCTCTCGGGAAGCGTTACAACGCGGGGCAGCGCTTCCCCGGGCAGCAGCGCCCGGCACTTCCGCGCCGCTCCGGGAAACCGGCTTGGTCACCGGCGGGGTCGGGGCGAGGGGCTCGGGGTCCGCGTTCGCTCCGCTTCGTTCTGTCGGCTGCAGCCCCCCCACCGTGCTTGCTTTTCTCCCCGCGGGGCTTCGGCCGCAGCTGCCCGGCAGGGGTCTGCTGAAGTAAAGTTTAGGAGTTGTCTGGAAGCGCCGGGCAGCCTGCGCTCCAGTCGTCCTCGCTGGAGGAGCTGCTTTTTCCTCTTCTCGTATAGACCATGGTTTGGGTTTTTTTCGGTTGTGGGTTCCCCCCCCCTTTTCGGTTTTTTTCCTCTCCCTTAGTGATCCGTTGTCTGGATAGAGGGCTTTGAGTTCTTTTCACATCTGTTTCTTTCCCCACTCTAATGGCAGTTAAACAGGACACGCTTCCAGCTCAGGATTCTGGGTGAGAGCTATGCACGCTCGGTGGGAATTCGGCCCTGCTCTATGGAGATGATGCCTGGTGTTCTCTCAGCTGTATCCCTCCTTAGAGGGAGGTTTGAAGGCTACCAAGGGAGAAGGCTCTTTGCTTTGCAGAGAGTGTGATTTTCATACAGATGAGGGGTTCTCCCTGCGTGCTGCTGTCCGGGGATCCATTTCGTACTCTGCTGCTTCCGTCCTTCTCAAACAGAGGGGGATTGTTCTCTGTCGGCAGTTAATTGTCCCTGCTCTAATTAAACGGAACCAGAATCCGGTGGTTTTGGTGCAGTGATATGCTGAGAGGGCATGTCTTGATTTTGGGGATGTTTCATTTTATTATAGCCTCTTTTGGGGGGGGGGGGGAGACTTTATCAAAAAGAGAACTTGGCGTGAGAAGGCAATGATAAATCTGACTGTTCAGTTTAGAAGTTCAGTGTCCTCCACAGCTCTTGGGCTCTACTGGATGCAAAGCACAACTTGCTTTCCATATATACTTGCAGCTAAGCCTTATATAAAAAAAGTGAGCAGGAGACGGGAGTTTCTGTGGCTAAGCAGAGTCAAAGTGAATTTTAGGAATGGATTTTGAAGTCTTTGTGTGCACCCCTAGAAAACAAGAGTATGACTTCTAACTTGCAAGCAAATCCTAGCTGGCTGGTCACACTGGGAGAGCTGTGTGTAATTTCAGCGCTGCTCTTGTCACTCTCAGCAGAGTAGGATAGCAAGAATTATATAATCACCCAGGTCAGAAGAGACTCCAAGATCGTCCAGTCCAACCTAGCACCCAACCCTAGCCAGTCAACTAGACCAAGGCACTAAGTTCTGCTGATGCAGAACGTGTTTGTAGTACAGAATTGGTGCAGGTAGCAGTTGCTGATGAAGTTTATCTGGTATCTGCTTTGCAGTGTGTGATAAGTAGGATATTTCTGGAAGGCTGGAGTGACTAAACTGTCATATAGTGTACACTAGTGTTATAAACCAGTGAGTTCCTCTTATTCAGGAACTTGTATTTACTACTGGGACAGAGGTGATTCCCCAAACCTGGCTTTCCAGGAATAGATGTCTTGGAAGTGATGTGGAAGGAGTGAGAGAAAGAAGTGTAGAATAAACAGAATATTTCCAAGAGGCTTTAACTATATTTGGTTACCCAGTGTGGGAAATTCTATGTGTAGTAAGAGAAGCAGACTTAAATGCAGTTTAAAGAAAAGGAAGTTGTTACACAGTTTGGAGAGGCACAAGGTTGTGCTCAGTTGGTGTGTTTTGTTTGTTTCCACTGTGCTGGAGAGTTTGTTATGGGTTTACACTAGGTTTATTTTTCTGTGATAGTTTCTTTTCTTTATTTTTTCCCTGCAAGTTACCTGAGTGAAGTTGTCCTCAGAAAAATTCGGACGTTTCTCTGCTGAACTGCTTGGTGTGAAAGTCAAAAGTAGCTGAGTGTTGCAATGAGATAAAATTTGATTTAGAGCTAATCGAAGGTTACAGTTTGCTGGCTTCTGCTACACTCTTAGATGCTGCCCTGGGAGAGAGCTTCATTTTGGTGTTGTTGGGTTTCCTCCTGTTTGGTTACGCATCTTGCACATCTTCACCTTTTCAAAAGGTGCTCAGTTGGTGTGTTTTGTTTGTTTCCACTGCTCTGGAGAGAAGTTTGTTATGGGTTTATACTAGGTTTGTTTTTCTGTGCTAGTTTCTTTTCTTATTTTTTCCCTGCAAGTTAGCTGAGATGAGTGGTCCTCAGAAAAATTAGGACATTTCTCTGCTGCACTGTGTGGTGTGAAAGTCAAAAGTAGCCGAGTGTTGCGATGAGATAAAATTTGATTTAGAGCTAATTGAAGGTTACAGTTTGCTGGCTTCTGCTACACTCTTAGATGCTGCCGTGGGAGAGAGCTTCATTTTGGTGGTGTTGGGTTTCCTCCTGTTTGGTTACACATCTTGCATAGCTTCACCTTTTTAAAAGGGGGTGCTTCTGTACACCACAAGAATCATAGAATCAGGCAGGTTGGAAGAGACCTCCAAGATCATCCAATCCAACCTAGCACCCAGCCCTATCCAATCAACCAGACCATGTCACTAAGTGCCTCATCCAGGCTTTTCTTGAAGCCCCCCAGGGATGGTGCCTCCACCACCTCCCTGGGCAGCCCATTCCAATGGGAAATCACTCTGTGAAGAACTTCTTCCTAATATCCAGCCTAAGACTGCTGGTGTTTCTTGCTGCTTGTGAAATGGACATGCAGCAGTGAAAGTTACGAGCAGAAATGGACGAGGCATTGTCAAGCTGAACATGCAAACATAGGAATATTGGCCAAGAAGGCTAACAGTGTCCTGGCCTATATCAGCAGTAGTGTGAGCAGCAGGATTACGGAGCTGATTATCCCTCTGTATACATCACTGGTGAGGCAACAGATTCATCACTCTGTCCTATTTTGGGGCCCTCACTGTTACTACAAGAAGGATGTTGAGGTGCTGTAGTGGGCCCAGAGAAGGGCAGTGAAGCTTGTGAAGAATCTGGATGACAGGGTTTGTAAGGAGCAGCTGAGGAAACTGGGATTGTGCAGCTTGGAGAAAAAGGAGCTGAGGGGAGACCACCTCACTGTCTACAACTCTTTGAATGGAGGGTGTATGAAGGTGGGAGTTGGTCACTTCTCCATAGTAACAAGTGATAGGGCAAGAGGAAATGGCCTCAAGTTGTGCCAGGGGAGGTTTAGGTTGAAATTAGAAGAAGCTTCTTCACTGAAAGGGTTCTCGAAGACTGGAGACACATGGAGGTGGTTGAATCCCCATCCTGGGAGGTGTTTGAAAGATGTAGAGATGTGGTGCTGAAGTACATGGATTAGCACCAGCCTTGGTAGAATCAGAAAACAGTTGGACTTGATGCTCTTAAAGGTCTTTTCCAACTGAAAGGATTCCCAACCATTTACCATGCCCATGAAATGTGTGTGTGTATATGTAAAATAGATACATGTTTATATTTAATACATACTTTTTTCCTGTCTTCCTGACTAGCAGGTGCTTATGCACAGCTAAGCTTATTTAACATCTCAAGTCCCTAAGATTTGCTGGCTGTGGTTCAGTTGGAATAAGTTATTGCAGTGTACCTATCCTGGAACTGCAGTAGAATACAAGTGTGTTAAGAAGCACTTCTGCTCAACCACTTTGAAAGGTGAGGTTTGGAGGTGATGCTAGATGTCCAGCAGACGTGTCAACTAAACTTAGGGCCTTTGAATGAGGAGCACTGCCATGTAGTGCATTATCTCAGCAGGCAGTTGTGAGAATGACTAAGCTCTGCTTCCTGAGAGAATTTGGGGCTCAGCGTGCTGGGAGGTTGGATGAGGAATGGGTGTGGATATAATGAGATAGTACAGTTATTAGATTAGCATATGGGGAACAATCTGAAATGAGAAAATACCAGCTTTTCTCTTCTTATGCTGTGTATCCTCCTTCTGTGTCTCAGCACCTAGCTCTGTCTTTCACCTCTTACCCCAAGCAGATATGGTCATGTTGAGATGGCCACATGAGAGTACAGCTTCCTCACTAGGGACATGAGAGGCTTTCAGAGAGCCCCAGAAGCTGCTTATATCTCTCGTGTAGCCTTGATGTTGCAAGCTGCTGTGGCTTGTGGCTGTTGAGTCTTGCATTTCCTGCTTTTAGTGTGATGCAAAAATTGTAATTTTGGTGGTGTTCTTTCTTAGGCCACTGGAGGGGAGATGTAATGAGCTGCTTTAGGAAGTTTGTGAGCCTGAAGAGCGTGTCTGAGATAGCATGAAGTGGCTTTAGGAGCTTCCAAATACTCTTGGCCTCTGCTGTCATTTGATACTTTTCCTTTGAGCTTTACAGTGCCATAAGAGGTAGAACAGATGACATTTTAAATGCCTTTGTATCTGAAGTATGTGTGGATATGGAATAACTAGAGCACTGCTGTGATAATTTATAGTTATAGAATGGTGAAATACAATGATAGTCCCATGCTCATCTGCACATGGTCAGATGTAGAAGGAAAACTTCCTGGCTGTAAGGCTTAGGCTGCCTGTGAGATCCTGTTAGTTTTCTTGGAATCATGTGATGTTTTGGGTTGGAAGGGACCTGTAAAGGTCATTTGTCAGGATACTGAGTCTACTTCCCTCTGCTATTCCCGATGAGTCACTGGAAAACATGGATATTCATGCCCTTATTGTGATCAGTAAGCCTGCACAGGGTCTAATTTGCAGACAAGATGGTCCTGACTTGAGAGTTTGATAAATTGAAAGCCTTGATGAGGAAAGGGCTGGGTATTTGTACAGGGAGCTCGGCTGATTGTTATTACTTCAGGACAGTATACGAGGCCTGGGTGCATTGGAGCAAAGACAAGGTATGTGCCAAGGACATGAGCATATTAAACATATCCTGTACTTCTGTGACTGGAATTGCATTTCAATTGTATATCAAAGTGAGCTCAAGCTTTCCCCTGTGAGTGGACTGGGTACTGCAGGCACTTGAGATGCTGTCTGTGGTTCTCAGTCTGCAGCCAGCACCATGAAAGCTGCTCAGATAAGCTTTATATTGTGTAGGGTGTGCCTGCATGTGCATCAGTTTAAAAAACACCAACAAACAAACAAAAAAATCAACCCACCAGAAAAGCAACACACAAACTAATCCAACTTTACTGTGAGTCCATGCCAGGTGGCAGTTCCTTTGTTTTTGCTTGTTACTAGTGAGTTTTTGTTGCCTGTCACGACAGGGCTTTTAGGTACTTTGAAACAGGATGGACTTGTTGGCCATGTTTCAAGGTTAGGATATTTTAAGGCCTGTGTGAGCTTGGGGTAGCTTTTGGGGTAGCTTTTTAAAAGATGTATATGTAAGTATTTTCCAACTAGGTATGAATATAGAGATACATTTATTGCTAAAGGAGGGCTATGAAAATTCAGTGATACAAAGGAAGGTCATTATATTTCAGATGTGCAACTGAGTTCTGCTCTTGTACTGGCTCTTTGAAAAGAGGAGATGGGACTTTGGTAAGGCTGAAAGCCCAGGAACTTGTATGGCCAAACACTGCTGGTTTGCTTCTCCTTGAAGGAGGACTGTGATGGTTTGGGGCAGATGTAAGGCTTTTGTGGAATCCAGGGTTTACAATTCACAGCTGCCCTGAATGCTGGTGGTCTGTGAGGACTTTAGCATATTAACAGTTTGTGATCTCGTGCTTGCATGTTTATAGAACCATAGAATCATGGGGTAGTTTTGATTGGAAAAGAGCTCCAAGATCATTGCATCAAACTGTCAACTTAAGACCACTGTGACCATTTAACCATGTCCCAGAGTGCCACGTCCACACGTCTCTTTAATGCCTCCAGGTACGGGGACTACACCACCTTCTTGAGCAGCCAGTTCCAATGCCTGACAACTCTTTTTTCTTGATGTACAACCTAAACCTCCCCTGGTACCACCTGAAGCCATTTTTTCTCATTCTGTCACCTGATACTAGGGAGAAGAGACCAAACCCCGCCTTACTAACCTCCTTTCAGGTGATTGTACAAAGTGATGAGGTCCCCTTTCAGCCTTCTCTTCTCCAGATTGAACAAGCCCTGTTCCCTCAGCCACCCCTCATAAGACCCATTCTCTAGACCCTTCACCAGTTTTGTTGCCCTTCTTTGGACATGCTCTGGCAACTCAGTGCCTTTCCTGTAGTGAGGGCCCCAAAACTGAGCCCAGTATTTGAGGCATGGCCTCTTTGGTGCTGAGTACAGGGGCATGATCACTTCGCTACTCTTGCTTATGCCTGAAAGTAGAGGCGAGAAGGGTTTTGGGAAGTGAAAAAGGTGAATCTTAGTGATGCACCTTAGTAATTTTAGAGATGCAGCATTGAGGGGCGGTTTGGGGCTGTCTGTCACAGTATCACAGTATCATCAGGGTTGGAAGAGACCTCACAGATCATCAAGTCCAACCCTTTACCACAGAGCTCAAGGCTAGACCATGGCACCAAGTGCCACGTCCAATCCTGCCTTGAACAGCTCCAGGGACGGCGACTCCACCACCTCCCCGGGCAGCCCATTCCAGTGTCCAATGACTCTCTCAGTGAAGAACTTTCTCCTCACCTCCAGCCTAAATTTCCCCTGGCACAGCCTGAGGCTGTGTCCTCTTGTTCTGGTGCTGGCCACCTGAGAGAAGAGAGCAACCTCCCCCTGGCCACAATCACCCCTCAGGTAGTTGTAGGCAGCAATAAGGTCTCCCCTGAGCCTCCTCTTCTCCAGGCTAAACAATCCCAGCTCCCTCAGCCTCTCCTTGTAGGGCTGTGCTCAAGGCCTCTCACCGGCCTCATCGCCCTTCTCTGGACACACTCAAGCATCTCAATGTCCCTCCTAAACTGGGGGGCCCAGAACTGAACACAGTACTCAAGGTGTGGTCTAACCAGTGCAGAATACAGGGGCAGAATGACCTCCCTGCTCCTGCTGGCCACACCATTCTACCAGTGTATTACCACTTTGAGAAAGCAAGTGTATATCAAGTCTCCTAGAGACAACAGACACTACTGTACACCCAAATTAGAGCTGTGTTTTGGGATCTCCTACAATACTTTTCTCCTGCTTGCTGAGGGGGGAGGCATTTCTGTGCTCCCCTGTGCCTGGCATCCCATGAAGCAGAGGTAAGGGAGTGGTAGATGAAGTGTACTTCTCTAATAAATGACCATAATTTGACTGTGGGCATGTGCTTGGTTACACTCAGTTTACACAGCTGCCACTTTTGCTTGCTGTCAGTAAACACTTGTTGCAGGTGACACTGGAGAGGGATAAAGATACTAGATAAGTAAAGGCAAAAGTGTATTCCTGTTTGCTTTTGTCCAGGTCAGTGACAAAACTACAGGCTGGGATTGCTCTGAGAAGTGCTTCATAGATTCATAGAATGTTTTGTGATGGTAGAGAACCTTAAAAATCATCTAGTTTCAACCTCCTGCTATGGGCAGGGACACCTTCCACTAGACCAGGTTGCTCAAGGTCCTGTCCAGCCTGGCCTTGAACACCTCCTGGGAGGGGGCATCTATAACCTCCCTGGGCAACCTATTTCAGTGCCTCACCACCATTAGTGTAAAGAATTTCGTCCTAATACCCAGTCTAAATCTATCTTTTTCAAGCTTCAGTCTGTTTTTGCAGGGATTTACCAGAAATACTGACTAGAAATACATAGGCTAGCTTCCTATGGGTGTAAACCAGAGCACTTAGTTAATTCTGCAGAATAAGTTTTAATCACTTCAGGAGATTGGGGTTTTTTTGGCTGTTAATTAATACTCTTGTTCCTAGAAAATAAAATGGAGAGGATTTTTTAGATGAGGATTTACACTTCGTGTTCTACACAAATGTGGGGCAGGGTCCTGATTTAAGGTCTTTGTTTTGGTAAGAACTTCCAAATATCCACCTGAATTACAAGTGGTACCTTGGACTGTGTAGTTTTTTCTAGTTGTCTCTCTTGCTGTAAATGATTTAGGTGCACTGGTAGTCATTTTGGACAGTTTGCTGTATTTGGCACAACTTTCCTTGTGTTATAAATGAAATTTCCATTCTGTGTTGGCCAAACTTTCAGGGAAGGGGAAAATAAACTGGGTGCAGCTTGAAGTCAAACTGGGTGCAGACTTAAAAGTCAAAACATCTCCAGGAAGCCTTTCTGTCAGCTTGCAACGACAATTGTAAGTGTTGCAATAATTTCCTTTAAATATTTGTGTTTTGCTGGAGCTCATCCAGCATTGGCTGTAGAGCACATTCAAGATGCCTGCTCTCTAATCCTTCAGCAGTCCTTCAGGACTGAAATCCAATACAGCTTGTCAAGTACTTGTAGATGTGTCCAACGCTAAATACCTAAAAGCTGACTTACATTAACGAACTGAAACTCAAATGAGGAACTACTGCTAATCCAGTTTTAAAGCGTTTACTGTGTGAAAGATCATAGAATCATGGAGTTCTTTAGGCTGGAAAAGACCTTTGGGATCATTGAGTCCAACCATTAACCTAACACTGTCAGGTCACCACTGAACTGTGTTCCTCGGCACCACATCTACATGGCTTTTAGATCCCTCCAGAGATGCCGAGTCAACTTGTTCCTTGGGCAGCCTGTTCTAGGGCTTGGCAACCTCTTTTGAGGTAGAAATTGTACCTAATGTCCAACCTAAAACTCCCCTAGCCCAGCTTGAGGCTGTTGCCTCTCATCTTGTCCCTTGCAACTTGGGAAATGCAGTTAAGTCAGTCCTAGCTCTCCTGCTTGGAACTCTCACCAAGAGATGGCTAATCACAATCCATATGAAATACATGGGCTTCTGTTTGGGGGTCTTTGACAGGGAAATAGACCACTGAAAACTTAAATTTTTTTGGTAAGCAGTTTTAACTCTGTTTTCTGCCTGATGGTGGATCCTGAGGCTATTCTGACAATAGTCTTTTCAATAGTGCTTTAACAGAATCATAAAATCAAGCAGGTAGGAAGAGATCTCCAAGATCATCCAGTCCAACCTATCCCCCCAGCCCTATCCAGTCAACTAGACCATGGCACTAAATGCCTCATCCATGCTTTTCGTGAACACTGCCAGGGATGGTGACTCCACCACCTCCCTGGGCAGCCCATTCCAATGCCAATCACTCTCTCTGGCAACAACTTCCTCCTAACATCCAGCCTAGACCTCCCCCAGCACAACTTGAGACTGTGTCCCCTTGTTCTATTGCTGGTTGCCTGGGAGAAGAGACCAACCCCACCTGGCTACAGCCTCTCTTCAGTTAGTTGTAGACAGCAATGAGGTCCCCCCTGAGCCTCCTCTTCTCCAGGCTGCACACCCCCAGCTCCCACAGCCTCTCCTCATAGGGTTTGTGTTCCAGGCCTTTCACCAGCTTTGTTGCCCTAATGGAATCCTTATTGAGTTCCTGCAATACTTGCCTTCTCTAGCTTGGAGGTGAAACTGAAATTGGGTCCTAGCTAAACAAAAAGAGTGCTCCAAAAGAGCTAATTCCTGTAGTTTTGAAACTTTTATCTACATTTTCAGGCCGTAGTTGTGAAAACATTCATATATTTATAGTTTGTATCCTCCCATGTTGATGTAATTTGTGCCTGAAATCTCTTGGTGTTTTTTTTTCTCTTTTTCATGTAACACAAGGAGCAGTCCCTGAATTTCAGTTTCATCAGCGAAATATGAAATATCTGTGGAGATAACTTTTCTGCTCCATACAGCTTTGTAACAAACAAGCAGTAATTAAGAACTATTATGTAAAATCATATATATCCACATACATAACCGAAAGGACGATTAACTGAAGTAACTTTTGGCCATGATGCTTATTTTGGAGGTTTTAAATGATGTTTCCTTGTGTTGCTTGCTTCTTGTAGAGTACTGTGAGTATTATTTTAGCACAGTGGTTTTTGAAATGATGTTTTCAGAGACCTGTGGCGGTTTCAGGAGGAGGTTGCTCTCTTCTCTCAGGTGGCCAGCACCAGAACAAGAGGACACAGCTTCAAGCTACGCCAGGGGAAATTTAGGCTTGAGGTGAGGAGAAAGTTCTTCACTGAGAGAGTCATTGGACACTGGAATGGGCTGCCCGGGGAGGTGGTGGAGTCGCCGTCCCTGGGGCTGTTCAAGGCAGGATTGGACGTGGCACTTGGTGCCATGGTCTAGCCTTGAGCTCTGTGGTAAAGGGTTGGACTTGATGATCTATGAGGTCTCTTCCAACCTTGGTGATACTGTGGTGGCTGATTTCACCAGAGTATTGAAGCAGTGGGATACCTGTTCTGCAGTAGAAAGTACCAGTAAGACAGGAAGGATTTGCTGTGCAGTTCATAAACAGAGTTAGGATTAAGTGCTCGTGATGTTGTGGATGCCTCTTTGGAAGTGTTTGAGGCCATGTTGGATGATGCCTTGAGCAACCTGGTCTAGTGAAAGGTGTCCCTGCCCGTAGCAGGGGGGTTGGCAGTGGATGATCTTGAAGGTTCCTTCAACCCAAATCATTCTGTGATTTTATAATCTGTATGTACACTTGTAGGCACTTGTTTCTTAAGACACTGTTTTGTATGTTTCTGCTGCTCTAGTAGCTGTGTCCCTTAAACATTTCTACTAAAAAATATTATTAAAGCTGAGCTAGGTGCAGATATTTTTGGGACTGTACTGTTATAAAGCATTATTGGTGTCATTGTGGAAAATTGTCCCCTTGTGAACTATTGTAAAGCAGGAGTCCTATGTGTGGAGGGCATTATTGGTGTCATTGTGGAAAATTGTCCCCTTGTGAACCTGGAGGGAAGTTCTTCCTCTCTGCTGTGCCCTAGTGAGGCCACATCTGGAGTAATGTGTCCAGTTCTGGGTTCGCCAGTTCAAGAGAGTCAGAGAAACTACTGGAGAGAGTCCTGTGGAGGCTACAATGATGCTGAGGAGACTGGGGCATCTCTGTGAGGAGGAGAGGCTGAGAGACCTGGGGCTGTTTAGCCTGGAGAAAGGCTAAACTTTAAAGAAGGTTGTAGTGATGCTGGTCTCTTCTCCCAAATAACTAGTGATAGAATGAGGGGAAATGGGTTTAAGTTGTACCGGGGGAAAATTCTGTACTGGTCAGGCATTTTAATGGACTGTTCAGGGAGCTGGTCAGGTTGGCATTCCTGGAGGTGTTCAAAAGTGTGTGTGTGATGTGGTGCTTCAGGATATAACTTAGTGGTCATGTTAGTTCGGTTACAGTTGGACTTGGTCTTAAAGGTCTTTTCCAACCTTAGTGATTCTATGAGAAGAGCAGCCTGAGAAGGGATCTTCTCAAAGCTCATCAGTAGGTAAAGGTGGGTCTTGAGAGAATGGGGCCAGACTCTTGTCGGTGTGCCCCTTGACAGGGCAAGGGGCAATAGGCACAGACTGGAACTGGGGAAATTCTGCCTGGAGTTGAGAAAAAGTCTTTGCTGTGAGGGTGCTGGAGCTCTGGAGCAGGCTGCCCAGAAGAGATTCCAAACCTTCCTGGACAACCTGCTGTGGGTGACCCTGCTTTAGCATGGAGGCTGGACTAGATGATCTCCAGAGGTCCGTTCCACCCCATAACATTGTGTGATTCTGTGGACCCGGGAGCTTGATGTGGTGAGTTCTGAACTGATGGCTGGCTGAGCTTGCTGGAGGCACAGCTACTGAGCAGCTTTCACAAGGTACATCTGCCAGTGGGGAGGCTTGGTGGCCTCTTCTCCCAGGCAAGCAGCAATAGAACAAGGGGACACAGTCTCAAGCTGTGCTGGGGGAAGTCTAGGCTGGATATTAAGAAGAAGTTCTTCACAGAGAGAGTGTTTGGCATTGGAATGGGCTGCCCAGGGAGGTGGTGGAGTCACCGTCCCTGGGGGTCTTCAAGAAAAGACTGGATGAGGCACTTAGTGCCATGGTCTGGTTGATTGGTTAGGACTGGGTGATAGGTTGGCCTGGATGATCTTGGAGGTCTCTTCCAACCTGGTTGATTCTATGATTCTATGATTTGTGAGTGTGCCCAAACCATGCACTCCCTGAGAGCCTCTTCAGACATTCATACAGCTTTTGGAAGCTTGGTATTTGTTTGCTGTGCCTGCTGCCTGCCCAGAACAAAGCACGGAAGCACTGACGTCACTCGGTTTGAACTTGCATGTAATAAAATAGCATATGTTTAGGGAACTTAGCTGAATAGCCTCTGGGTCCCTGGAGGAGGCAACAGATGTCAAACAGGGACTTGATGATACTTTACCCAAACCTAACACACAAGGACTTTCAGCTGTGCTTGTAATAGTGGAGAGCTTTCCTAATTTCCATGTGTGGAATAAAACTAGTTCAAAACTCAGAAGAAATATGACAAGCCCTGGTGCTGGGGGTGGTCACTGTAATAAACTGAAGGGAGTTGTTGGAAGCAGGCAGGGATGCAGGATCTTGGAAAGCTCTGCTGTTACCTGTGTTTCCAGCAGCATGCTTGCCTGCCTGCCTGCCTCCCAGCTGATGCTTTAGCCTTTAACATCCTTCTAATCATGCCAGCTGGTTTGCAGAAAAATAAAATGGCAGTAAGGAGTGTTCAGTAAATGGAGTTTGGTGCTTTTACTGAGGAGCTGCTTCTGTTTCAGCATGGTGACTGTAGTAGTATCTCTAGCAAAAACTGTGTAGTAGGAATGAAGTGAAAGGAAAGCAACTGGTAATGTGAAAAATATTCCTGTAGTAGACCCTGGAACAGGAAATATCTCAATGCTGAGCCAGATGGAAGTAGCTGATGATAATTTGAGTTTCCAAGTCTTAATGCAGATGGTGAACAATTTAAAAGGATGATTGCTTTCAGAAAAAAATCTGCTGTGCATATGACTGCATTGAAAAATTCATGACCCTGAAATGACTGTGAATTATCAAGGCAGTGGCTTGGAATGTCCTATAAATACTGTCCTCTAAAGGAGGGGTTGTGCTGCAGTTATAATGACTTTGTAGAGATATGGTTAAGCCTGTCACTTCGGTCAGGAAAGCTACAGATAAGAGTCTATGGGAGCATATAAACTTAACTAAATATAAGGTTATCTTCCCAGAATCTTGAGTCTATGAAAAAAAAGATCAAGATGGCAAGAAGTGGAGTTTTTGCTTAAAATAGATAGGAAGAGCTTAAAGAAGGTTTGTTCCTCAGCTCTTGTTTGGCTTGTGTGGCCCTCTTGTTGGTTTGTGAATCTGAAGAAGAGACCAGCTGCAGGTGTGGTCAAACATGCTTATTCCCTCCTTAAGTGTTGTGGAAACACATGGAATCATAGAATGGTTTGGGTTGGAAGGGACCTTTAAGATAGTCTTGTTCTAACTCCATCTGCTGTGGGCAGAGACACCTTCCAGCAGACCAGGTTACTCAAGGGTCTGTCCAGCCTGGCCTGGAACACATCCAGGGAAGGCACATCCATAGCTTCCCTAAGCAACCTATTCCAGTGTCTCACCACCCTCAATGTAAAGAATTTCTTCCTGCTGTTGTAATATTCCTTCATGCTGATAGAGTCTGGTGAGCTGTGAGTCTGGTGGGCTGTGAGTCTGTCCATCCTAACTTCTGCCTTGCTATGCATTAGATCTTGTCCTCTTGGTTGCTTCATTTCTTTTTCCTTCTTTGGGGTTGCACAGGAGCATGTTTAGAGAAAAATGTGATTATGGCACGAAACTGTGTACAATTACACATGATAGCTTCCTCACTACCTTGGTACATTTTTAAAAGCTGTCCTATGCTGCTTAGTTTTCCATGTTGTTCAAGCTTTTTTCCTTACTTCTTGTGTTTTGTCCTTGTACAAAAATAGCTACCAGTTATCTTTAACTGTCTTGTTGTCCCTGTTGGGAATTTGTCATAGATTTGTAGAATAGTTTCAGGTTGGAAGGGGACCTTTAAAGATCATCTAATTGCAACCACCCTGCCATGGGCAGGGACATCTTCCACTAGATCATGTTGCTCAAGGCTTCACTCAACCTGGCCTTGAACACCTCCAGGGAGGGGTCATCCAGGTTGATGGGAAATGGCATTTGTTGTGTCAAGAAGGGACCAGTCTTTTTTCAGTACTGTGCTGTGACAGGACAAGGGGTAACGGATGCACACTGAAACATGTAAAGTTCCACCTCAATGTGAGGAGTAACTTCCTTATTGTGAGGTTGGTGGAACACTGGAACAGGCTAGTTGTGGAGTTTTCCTCTCTAAATCCTTTTAAAACCATCTGTCTGCATTCCTGTGTGGCCTGCCCTAGGTGATACCACTTGGACACAATGACCTCTGGAAATCCCTTCCAACCCTTACCTTTCTATGATGCCATGATCTTGGAGACTTAGATTGGAAAATCCATGAGCACTACTGTCCTCACTTCAGTAACAAACTGCTACTTCGCTGGTGGAGGATAAATTTTCTCACTAGTAGAAGATATGTGCCATAGATGGGGACTGTTATCAACCTCCTGCTTCTGTAGTTTGACTCTTACCTGTTCTTTTTGTGACCAGTAGGTGTTGGTTGTTTCCATCAACCTGTAGCCTTCCTAATGCTTCTTTGATCAAGAATCTTGGGTGGAATAGACCTGAAAACATTTTTCCTGCTCATCTGAGATTGGTGTATGCTGTGTTGATGAGGTTGTAATTTTCTTTTTCTTCCTTTTCCTTTTGTGGATTGATTTCTGAAGTTTCCAGGGTAAAGAGTATGTAACTAAACCAGTGGTCTTACTGTAGTGTTTTTAGTAAGTTGGTTTAAAAATTAGTGGTTTGAGTCTTTTTTTTAGCCCTGTTTTGGAGGTATTTGGGCTTTCATTTCAAATCAGAGTTACTCTGTAGAAGATTTGTCTTTGGTATGGCAGTAGCTAACTCTGCCTCCTTCCTTGACAGCCCATCACAGCAATGCCTCTAGCTGTTGACAGTCTGTCTTCCACCTCTGTGTCACCTTGGTCAGGTCTGTTCTGCATTTTATTTTTGTATTCCTTCTGATGCTGCTCACTAACAGTTGGGCATAAAGAAGACAACCTTTTTCTCAGACTTCCCAGGGGATGGACAACAGTATACAGAAGAGCAATGCAGAATTCCATGGAGATTGAGACTTGAATTGGCTCTTTTTAAAATGAATTCAGTGATACACAAAGCACTGGAAGGGATTGAAGTGCCCCACTCTGTCTTAAGGAGACCATGTCTGGAGTACTGGGTCCAGTTCTGGGCTTCCCAGTTCAAGCAAGACAGGAGAGAGTTCAGGGAGGCTACACAGATGCTGAGGGGACTGGAGTATCTCTGAGGCTGTTTAGCCTGGAGAAGAACAGCTTGAGAGAGGGGATCTTCTCAATGCTGATCAATAGCTAAAGGACAGGGCTTGAGAGGATGGGGCCAGACTTCACTGGTGCATAGTAATAGTGCAAGGAACAGTGGGCACAAACTGGTATTCAGAAAGTTCCATGTAAACATGAGGAATTATTTCTTTGCTGAGAGGATGCTGTAAGGCTGGTAACAGCATCCCTCATAAACATTGAGGAACATTGCAAGCAATGGACCAGATCTAGAGTCCATCCTCAGAAAGAGACAGAACAATAGGTTGGACTGTTCCACATCTACACATCTACAGTGTCTCTCAGGCCAGATATGAGTGCCTATAGCAGAGTGAATCTGAGCAGAAACCAAGGTCACTGGGTAACAAGTTGGGTGTGTGGAAAGATCCCAGGTGGAGTTGCTCAGGATCTGATTATCTTAGCAGGGTCACCTGCATTGTAATTGTTGCTGTGGGGAATAAAGGCAGTTGAGTTCACCTGGTTGGTTCACACACCTTTTCTGCATTTGAAATAACTGCCTCCACCTCTATTCTCACAGTCCTGTTTTAAGAGGGTAAGAGTAAGGATGTGAGCAGAGCTTCTGTCTGTTTCCACATGTCTACCATCAAGCTGGCTTGGGCTGAGTGTGTGGATCTGGGTGCCTTTTTCTACCACAGCAGACTGCTTCTTCTTGGCATCTTGTGCACGTGCAGCCTACTTGTGCAGTATGTGATGTAAAGCCATGGTGAGAGGTGAGTAGAGCTCTTGGAAGTTTACAGTTGAGGAGCTATAGAGATAGCCCTGGGGCAGGCTGCCCAGAGTGGTTGTAGAGTCTCCTTCTGTGGAGAGCTTGCAAACCCTCTTGGACATTGTGGTCCTGGGCAACCTGCTTTGGGTAGCCCTGCTTTAGCAGGGGGTTTGGACTGGATGATCCCCAGAGGTCCCTTCTGACCCCCACTGTGCTGGGATTCTGTGAAGCAGTGGCTAAAGATCCTTTTCACAGAGACTGAGTTCTCCTGATGAGAAAAGAGTTGTTCTTGCTCACCAGTTGTATCTGGAGATGAGAACAGCTATTTCTGTGCCCTAGAGGTATTTTTGAGGCAGTAGTTTCCATCATGTGTGAGTTAAGTGGGGCAAAACAGCGACCCTTAACTTTTGATAGAGAGCCAAATACTACTTTGTTATTTACTACATTGTTTATTTGCTGGTTTTGTTCTGGTTTCTTTCACTGTAACTAGGGATCTAAAAAGATTCAAGGAAGTGTTGGGTATTTATCTGGCTGAGGGGAACATCTGCAGCTACATGAGATTGGGTCACTTGAATGCTGAATGTTACTGTTCTGAGCAGCTTCAGGACTGATACAGTGCTGACAGATGAGGGAGTTTTAGTGCTGCCTAATACAGACTTGCCTGCTGGAAAGCCTAGATATGTCTAAAATGCTGATTATGGGAATGGGGCTTTGGACTCTTAAATCTGATGTGATCTCCTGCTGAATCATTCTGGTGGGATGTGGATGGAGGTAGCACACATGCATGTCTTAATGTGCTTATAACAAAACCTTTGTGAAATGTGTGCTGCCTTGTAATCCTACCTGCAGCATTGATGGGGAGTTAGTCTGTGTTGTCCAGAGAGTGGGAAGATTTTCCCATTGGCGGGGGGGGGAACTTAGAAGAAAGTGAGTCTTGAATCTGGAGATTAAGATACAGGAGACTCTACCTAAACATGAGGAAAAAACTTTTTTTCCTTTGAGAGTGATACAGCCTTGGAGCAGGCTGCCCAGAGAGGTTGTGGTGTTACCTTCTCTGTAGAGATTGCAAACACCTGGACATTGTGACCCTGCCTTAGCAGTGGAGATTTGTCTGGATGATCTTCAGAGGTGCCTTCTAACCCAGAATAGTTTGTGAGTTGGATTTAATGAGAACCCAAAGTGCATTTCATGCTCTATGGGGTGGGAATTAATATTCCTAAAAAAAAAACCCTCAGTGTACTACTGAATACTGCAAGAAACACATGAAGGTGCTGGAGTGAGTTCAGAGAAGGGCAGCAAAGCTGGTGAAGGACCTGGAGAAGAGGTGTAATGGGGAGCAGCTGAGAGAACTAGACTTAATAGAGTTAGATAATGGCTGGACTGAATAATCTTCGAAGTCTTTTGCAGCTGAAGCAATCCTGTTCTGATACAGCTGGAGGGGCACATTTTAACCAAGACTTGTGAGAATTACTCACTTATAGTGACCATTAACATGTTACAGCTTTTGCCTAGGTTCAGGTTGTATCTAATTCTTGTTTTTCAATGTGTTCTTGAAACTACTTAATGGATTTTAGTATCTTTGTTGCAAGGAAGGCGTTTATTTACTGAGCTGTAGTAACTGAGTGGTCTGACTGGTTCAGATTTGTTCTTGGAATACAGGGAGTACATTTGGCCATACTGCAGCAGTTACTGGTTTCTGCAGTTTCAGCATGCAAAGGTGAGCATGTTCTTGTCTCTTTACACTGAAAGTAGTTTTAATGCTATTAGGGCTTGAAATATTGGGCTAACTCTGTAAGCTTTTACCATTGAGGTGTGATACCGTCTGCAATGCAGCATGCTGGTCTGGGAGTTGTTCTTGTATGAACAAACTAAAGCTCCAAATCTTAGCTTGTGTTACATTTCTGTTGTAGCTGAGCAATGCAGGTTGTCTTTTCAACCTGCCTGCTTGTTGTGTATCCATAAAATAGTTTTGGTAGGGAAAGACCCTGACTATGGTGCGGGGTGGGGGGGGTGGGGGTGGGGGGGTTGGAACTAGAAGATCTTTGTGGTCCCTTCCAACCTAAAGCATTCTGTGATTCCATTCTGTGATCATTAAGTCTAACTGTTGACTCAGCACTGCTAAGTCTACCCCTAAACCATGTCTGTCAGCACTATCTCTGCATGGCTTTTAAATATCTCCAGGATAGTGCTTCCACTGCTGCCCTGGACAGCCTGTTCCAGGGCTTGAAAACATTTTCCATGAAGAAGTTCTTCCTGATATCCAACCTGAACTTCTACTGATACAGCTTGAGGCTGTTTAATGTGAAGAGTCCTGAAAGTGCTGGATGAGTTGACTACTTAAGAAGTACTCCCCTCCCTAGAGGTGTTCAAGTCTGGGTTGGATGAGGCCTTGAGCAACCTGGTCTAGTAGAAGGTGTCCCTACCTATGGTGGGGAGGTTGGAAGTACATGATCTTTAATAGAATGGTTTGGGCTGGAAGGGACCTTAATCTGTGAATGCCTGGTTATTAGACCAATGGAGTATTTTTACAGTGGAGCAAGCAAATATTTTCATGTAAAAGTGGTTGTGGAGGACAGATACACTTTTTGGTTTGCCACAATCTTGTGCTACCAGCTTGAGCTTGCCAAATGCAAACGTTTGAGCACAGTTAGTATTTTCTCTATTGCTTTAGGAGTCATTGCAGGGAAATGATTTTTCCTGAAGCTGTTCCTCATGGGGCAGTGCTAGAAACATAGTTGATCTTCTTGAGCCTGGAGCTGGCTCTTGCCTGCTCGTGGCTGGTGCTGCCCTGGGCTGCTAGCGTGCATGTGCTGTGTACTAATGCTGCACCTCTTTTCAGTGGCTGGTTGGAACAATGCTGGGAAGATAAGATGGGAGAAAGAAAGAATAAATAAAACAGTTTTTGCTTACAGCAGCAAGTTAGAAAGTTACTGCTCTTCACATACTCGAGTTAATATACAGGACCATCAGTTTTCAAAGCACTGTTTTTTCAGGTGGTTATGTTTAGAAAGTAAGGTGTTATGATCTTGAGATATCCCAAAGTGATAATGGTGGTTGCAAGGCTTGGAGTAAGAGACAAGGTTGTCTTTGCCTTCCAGTAGGTGGAGAGGTGCCCTAGCAGTAGGGAAGCCAGTTGGTTAGTGGGGCAGAACTCAGTGGCTGCCCATCCAAAGTTATCTACTGGAAATGTTCCACACTGATTTATGATAGATTACTGGGATAGATCAACTTTAATGAGGCTAGAAAAAGGCTTTAGAGTGATCAAATTAACTCCTGATAAAGTGAAGTGATAAAGTTAATTAATGAGGAAAAACCTCTTTGCTATGAGTGTGTTGGAGCTCAGGACCAGACTGCCCACAGAAGCTGTGGAGTCTCCCTTCTCTGGAGAGACTCTGAACCCCACTGAACAACCTGCTGTGGATGACCCTGCTTTAGTGAGTGAGTTAAACTAGATCCCCAGAGGTGCCTTCCTGCCTCCACCATCCTGTGCTTCTGTGTTGCAGCTATAAACTCAGGTTATTGTTGCACAAAATGTGGAATTCAACCTCTGCAAGCAGAACTTAGGAGTGGTCTTATCTTGTTTTTTTTCCCCTATTTCCCACAAATCTGCAGATTTGATTTATGGAGGGAGTAAAACCATAGAATCAACCAGGTTGGAAGAGACCTCCAAGATCATCCAGTCCAACCTAGCACCCAGCCCTATGCAATCATCTAGACCATGGCATGAAGTGCCTCATCCAGGCTTGTCTTGAACATCTCCAGGGATGGTGACTCCACCACCTCCCTGGGCAGCCCATTCCAGTGGCAAATCACTCTCTCTGCCAACAACTTCCTCCTAACATCCAGCCTAGACTTCCCCAGCACAACTTGAGACTGTGTCCCCTTGTTCTATTGCTGGTTGCCTGGGAGAAGAGATCAACCCCCACCTGGCTACAACCTCCCTTCAGCACTGTGATGCTGGCTCTTTAAAGAGTAGTAATAACCCATCAGGTACCTTATTTTTTTCCAGAATGGACACCAAATTTAATGTGGATTCAGAAGATTCCCCTTGGGTTGGGTATGTGATGTTTCCAGGATCATGAGCCTCCTAGTGACAGCACTTTAAGAGGCCTTATTGCTTATGGAAGGGCTGATGATGAGAAGGCAACTGCAGCCTGGAGTGAGCTGGACAGTGCCTCTTTGTTGAGGCTGGCTGCTGAGCCAAGTCTGCCTCTCCTCTGAAAGCAGCATGAGGCATGTGATTTTTTACTGCTTTGGAGAAAAACAATTTTTCCCTGTTTTTTTGCAAAATGCCACTCTTATCTTTTAATGCATTCAGTGCAGCTTGACTCTCTGCCATGGCTCTGGTTTTCCATTTAATTCAGTATAAGATACAACTTCAGGGAAAAAAAATTGCATCTTTCCAATTTCTGCAATAGCCTAGCTCTTGTGGGAAAGAGAAGGTGCTGGTGGATCAAACTAAGGTGCTGGTGGATCAAACTGTGGCTTTTAGCAGTCAGGGAGAAGAACTACCTGTGATTTCTAAGAGAGCAGAGCAAGTTCCTCGGGGATTCTTTGGATCTCTGGTCTTTCTCTGTACTTCTTGCTGCTGGAGACAGCTTGAAGGACCATGAGACAAATAAGGTGATGGCAAGCAAAAATAAATTGAGTAAGGTTTGATGTGCAAAAGAAGCCTAAAACTCCTCCTCTCTCCCCTGCTTCATAAGTGTTCCTGAGAAAGCAATGGGGAGGAATTTTGAGTTTTGTTTTCTCATGAAGAAATGCTGTGGATAAAGTAGGAAACGGAAACTTCTTCCCATCACCTCATTTCCCCTTTGCTTTAGGCTTTCTGCTCTGCATCATCAGCTCTATATTGCAGTGAAGAGTGTCTTGAAGGGGCCATTTTTTTGCTAAGTGCTTCCGCTGTAGTGAGGTAGGAGTTTTATTGTCTTGAGCTTGATTTTTGTTACA
Organism: Pogoniulus pusillus; assembly: GCF_015220805.1. Classification (NCBI taxonomy): domain Eukaryota; kingdom Metazoa; phylum Chordata; class Aves; order Piciformes; family Lybiidae; genus Pogoniulus; species Pogoniulus pusillus. The sequence goes on from NC_087269.1 coordinate 38,475,962, forward strand.
GTCACTGAAATAACTGTTAAAATATGGCTGTGACATGAAGCTCACTACTAGGGAAATGCTTAGAGAAAGATGCTCTCTTAGCAGACTTGTTGGTGCAGTACAGACCTGCTGTAATGGCAAAGGGAGAAGCTTCAAGAAGCAAGGGACTGATGTGTTGAGGATCTTCAACTGGACTCACAGTGTCTGCAGTGGGGATTGTTTTTGTTAGCATCCTCACTGAGATGCATAACTGGGCTTCATTCCTGCTGGCTTGGTCAAAACAGCAGCTGAAACCTCAATAGATGTATTTTCAGAACTCTTCTTCATCACATGAAGGGTGAAGGTTCTGAGGAACTGACTTGTATGACTATAGTCTTCCACCCAATCTCTCTAAGAGGCACTCGAGAAGCTATATGCCCTATTTGAGCATTAAACTGGCAACTTGTGTTTGAGTGTTGGTGTCTATCCAGACTTTGCTGTAATTTGTGGTGGTTTAGCCTGGAGCACTGGACTGGGGAGGATGTAAGGGTTTGTCTGTATTGTGCATGTGTCCAGTAGTCTCTTCCATCAGCTGGTTTTTAGATTGAACTTGTTATGTTTGGGCATGTCTGCACTTGCTGCTTCGGTAGGGCACTTTAGAGCTGCAGTGCTCTATTTATGACCTTCTCCTAAAACTCAGGTCTATGGTGGGTGAAGCTGATGCTGTTGCCCTCTCATGCATGGCTGTGTTCTGATGCCTTGGCTAATTTGTCTTTGCTGTGTTCTCCTGATTGCTCTGAGCTGTTTAGAGCGCTGCTGTAGGAAAAAATCAGTGAGGTTGTGAGCAAGCTGAACTCTTTGGAACTGCTGGTTGAGGGAGGAGGTGGGCGGCAGCCCGGGTGCAAAGGAGGGGATGGACAGCTGGAGGCACATCAGCCAGCAATGGGTGTGGAGCTGCAGTGCTGCCAGCTTTGGTCACTTGTCTCTTGGGGAACCTCCATCTAATGGTACAGCCTGATGTTGACTCATGGACACTTTATACACATTTTATTCTCTGCCAGCATTGACTGTAAGCTGAACTAGTTCCTCCTCCCCTCAATGTTAACTCTTCCCAAGCCTAGCAGATGCCTTGATGCATAGCAATATTGAAGGTTTTCAGGACTTTGCAGGGACTGCAGGTCTCCCTTGAATTTCAGCTAGTTAAAAGCACAGAAATCCTTTCTTCTGGTGCATGCTGGTAAGCATAATGCATTGTCAAATGCTGTCTTTGCTCAATTTGAGGATGTTCACCTGTAGGCCCACCATAGCAAGAGCCAGATTATCACCTCTTAGTGTCCTGCAGTGAAATGGAGGAGCTGGAATGGAACATCAAAATGCACTTATTTTGTGATCTGTGTTACCAGAGGGAGGTTGTAGCCAGGTGGGGGTTGGTCTCTTCTGCCAGGCAGCCACCAATAGAACAAGGGGACACAGTCTCAAGCTGTGCCAGGGGAAGTGTAGGCTGGATGTTAGGTGGAAGTTGTTGCCAGAGAGTGATTGGCATTGGAATGGGCTGCCCAGGGAGGTGGTGGAGTCACCGTCCCTGGAGGTGTTCAAGCAAAGCCTGGATGAGGCACTTAGTGCCATGGTCTAGTTGACTGTCTAGGGCTGGGTGCTAGGTTGGACTGGATAATCTTGGAGTTCTCTTCCAACCTGGCTGATTCTGTGATTCAATGAATATATCTGCCTCTAGATGCTGATTTACAAACAAAACATCTTTCTTCTACCAAAGCAAGTGTGAAGAGCTGGGGTGATTACTTCCACACAAAGTGTTTCACTAAATGGACTTATTGATATTAAAAATCAGTTGGAATGTTCTAGAGTGTTTCCTGTTAGCTGTGCAGATCGATGCTGTTAGAGTCAAAAAGGATTTTTTTTTGAACACTAGTTTCAGCTTTTTACCTTCAGTACTTAGTGCTGAAGTTCTCTGAATGTGGATTAGCTAGCAAGGAGGAGTGAGAAAGCTGTTAAAAGAGTAAGTTGTCATCTTCATTAGCTCCCTAAAACTCAAGTATTTGGCTCAAGGTGGGGGAAGGAAGAAAAGTGAGAACCTGAACTTTGCTCATAGAAATCTTGGAGATCATGTAGTTCCAATCCTTGGCTGTGGCAGGGACACCTACTAGACCAAGTTGCTCGAAGCCCCCTCTGTCCTGGCTTTGAACACTTCTAGGCTTGGTGCCTCCACACCTTCTCTGGGCAACCTGTGCCAGTGCCTTACCACCCTCATGGGGAAGAATTTCTTCCTGATGTCTCCTCTAAATCCAGCTGTGTCTGTTCTGGAACTGTCACCCCTCATCTTGTCACTACATTCCTTTGTGTAAAATTGCCTTGCAGCTCTCCTGTAGCCTCCTACTGGAAGATAAGTTCTTCCTTGAGCCTTCTATTCTCCAAGCTGAAGAATCCTGACTCTCTTAGCCTTCCTTCACAGACAAGGTGCTCCAGCCCTCTCCTGGAGGTCCAGATCTCTTTAATGTTATTAGTGTTTTAATTAGTGCAGAAAGGACAAGTGTGCATCTTGTTCTGACAGCTACCTCAGCTGCTCTTGCAAGATTCAGCAACAGGGTGGATGCACTTCTGATGGAAGTTTGGGCATTGCTCTGGATGTGTGAAGTTTCCTCAGCTTATTTTTTCATCTTTTGTAGCGATAAGACACCAGATGTGTTGCAAAACATATTGTTCCCCTGTGTTGCCATCTGTTACAAAACCTGACATGTCTAGATATGTTTATAGAGGCATGGGTGGCCCTTCACTCCTAAGCTTTGCTCAGCCAGCATTGGGTGTTGCAACAATACTTAGGGTCTCATCTAAGTGCGGAATATTCCTGTGTGCCTTTATTAGTTTCCTCTTGAGTGTTCTGCTCTTCACTTTGGAAGAGGGAAGGCAGTCTGTCATTATAGGGATTTTTGGTTTGAGGAATGCTAGGATCCAGATTCAGGATTCCCTCAACGTGTGTTCCATGTAGTTTGTGGACCACAGGCAGCGCTTCTGGGCTTGTGCAGGAATCCAGTTTCCAGATGAGGTAAGATGTGTTTCAGGTGGAACTTAGGGGAAAAGAATTTTCTTCCCTTGAATCACAGAATAGAATCGTATAATAAACTAGGTTGGTAGAGACCTCCAAGCTCAGCCAGTCCAACCTAGCACCCAGCCCTAGCCAGTCAACTAGACCATGGCACTAAGTGCCTCATCCAGGCTTCTCTTGAATGCCTCCAGGGATGGTGACTCCACCACCTCCCTGGGCAGCCCATTCCAATGCCACTCTCTCTGGCAACAACTTCCTCCTAACATCCAGCCTAGACTTCCCCTGGCACAACTTGAGACTGTGTCCCCTTGTTCTGTTGCTGGTTGCCTGGGAGAAGAGGCCAACCCCCACCTGGCTACAATGTCCCTTCAGGTAGTTGTAGACAGCAATGAGGTCCCCCCTGAGCCTCCTCTTCTCCAGGCTGCACACCCCCAGTTTCCTCAGCCTCTCCTCATAGGGTTTGTGTTCCAGGCCCTTCACCAGCTTTGTCACCCTTCTCTGGACACATTCCAGCACCTCAACATCTCTCTTGAATTGAGGGGCCCAGAACTAACCTTGCTGGATTTAGTCTGGTCCTGCTGGGGAGAGACCTGAGGAAAGTGATGTTCATGGATCATCAGTAAGGTGTAGTGTGTTGCTGGAAAGGAGGAACCGTGAGCTGTGTTTCATTTGTTAGCTTAGCATTAACTGTTCAATTCTGTGTTTCTGCAGGCATCTCTCTTTCAGAAATTAATCTCTTGTGACTATTTGGATGGCAGAATAACTAGAGTATTGAGTGAGAACCACGAATCAAGCTTGGTGAGACCAGGAACAGTGACTTTAAGGCAGAAGGAGCTACCCTCAATTAATACACACATGAAATAATGGTCTTTTACAAATCTTAGGTGCAACTCCTGACCTGTTCTCTGCTTATTTCTTTTGCCTTCCTCATTCAAGGTAAAAATGAAAAATTGGGATAACAGGTTTAAGGAGTTACTGCTCCTTACTACTATTGAAAGCAGCCACTTAAAACAGCAGGAAAGCTTTTCAGTTTTTTTTTAATACTAGAGAATTTTCAAGAGACTTTGCTTCTGCTTCTGTTTTACTCTGCTTTTATGGAAGAAGCACAATTATGAAGTTGGAGATGGCTTTTATTTTATGCTGTCATAAAAGACATAATGTGTTAAAATGTAGTTTGCTTTCTTTAATGCAGAGTGATTAATACAGCTTTTAATGCAAAGTAATTCCAGGGAATATTACTCTGTAATATTTTAATGGTGTCTTAAGGTGTCTCAGCTTTCGTACAGTCAGAGGGAAGCTTTTTCAGTGCTTCCTTACATGACTTTTGTTTGCTTTTCCCTTTTTTTTCCCTTCTGTCACCTAATTCTTCTAGTGTTGCACTCCTCAGTTTTCTAATGGGAGCAGATTAATGAAAAGGTTCAGTAGAGGTGTTTATTTTGTACTCTGTAGCAGTAAATGGGGGTTTAGTGCAATTACTGTAATGCCCATTCATTGTTCCTTTATCAACTCCTAGAGTTGAAAAAAACATTGCTCTTTCTATGCCCACACTAATCCTTTGCTTTTGGCACTTCAGTGCTTTTGTGTAGCTGTGCTTTGTGGTTGGGGTGGAAGGAGCAGGGAGAACTCTTACCTAGAGAAATGCTTGGCTGAAGGCACATCTGTGGAGGAAAAATATTTTGGTGGTGCTGAAACCTTCTGTGCTGTGGCATGGTAAGAAGGATAATTTGGATGACTTTAGGATAATTTGTCACTGCAGCTTGTTTCTTCATGTTTTCTCTGTTGCTGTCCTAGTTGTGCTTGTTGCATCTCAGAGTTGGAATCAGAAGTTCACCAATGGTTTTGCTGGGTACTTCTTACTTTGTGGTCAGCTAACTCTGCCTCATCTAACAGAGGCATACTAAACTCATATATGTGCTCACAGTCCAAACCCATCTGTGTCCTGGGCTGATTGCCAGCAGCATGGGCAGCAGGTGGTGGGAGGGGATTCTGTGCTGCTCAGCTCTGCTGCACTGCTGGGGCCAGCTCTGGAGTCCTTAGCACAGGACAGACTTGGACCTGTAGAAGTGGGGCTAGAGGAGGCCACAAAGATCATCAGAGGGCTGAACCACCTCTCCTTTGAAGACCAGATGAAAGACTTAAAGCTATCCAGCCTGGAGAGAAGTCCAGAGACCTGCATTTCAGTGTCTGAAGGGGGCTTACAGGAAGGCTGAGGAAGGACTGTTTAGAAGGGGTTGTAGTGATACAACAAGGCGCAATAGTCTGAATCTTGAGCAGGGTAGATTTAGGTTGGGCATAAGAAATTCTTCACAAGGATAATGGTAGAATATTTGAACAGATGGCCCAGGGATGTGGTGCATGCCCCATCCCTGGAGGTGCTGAAGACCAGAATTGGTGTGGCTCTGGGCAGCCTGATCTAGTTGAACATGTCCCTGCTCACTGCAGTGGGATTGGACAAGATGACCTTTGAAGGTCCCTTCCAACCCTGTGTAATCTGTGAATCATTGGTAGTGCAGACTGTAGTCCAGGCTGAGGGATGTGACAGTGAGTTGAAAGTGCTTGTGATTGCTTCTGTGGGAAGATATCAGAAGGATTGAAGCAGAAGTCTGTAGCTCAGAAAGCAGCATCTTTCTGAGCTCCAGGGACTTAGCTCTTCTGCGTGCTCTCTTCTGTTAACTCTATCACTAATGGCACCCTTTGAGAAGACATATTACAAGTAACCTTCTTCTGAATGAAGAGAGATGTGAGTGTTTGGTTGCAGGAGGGAGGCTTAGCTGTGCCTCTTCAACTGAAGCTTATTAGAGAGGGAAGAAATAATCTGTGCATGGATGAAGAGCACTGGGATGCTGTATTAGTGTTAACTGTGAGGTTAACTTACACTGGCTGGGTCTTAGTCATAAATCTTCTGATGCTTGAGTAACCATGCTCCTTATCTCCCTTGTGCATTGCAGGAAAGGTTTTTCAAAGTTAGGAAGCTGTGTAACTCTGTTGCCAAAACAGTGAGCCTTGATTCTTGGCCCAAGTGTGATGAGGAGGCCTGACACTGGCTGGTGTCAGTGTTCCTAATGCTTCATTTGTCTGAGAGCTCTCCAAGCTGAAAATCTGTCACACTGAGAGCTGGATTTTCCAAATTAAGAAAAACTTAGTTCAGTTAAAATAACTTGGAAGTTGTACTTGAGGCTTTTAAACCTTGGTGGCTCGGAATGCAGTTGACCAGTCAAAATAAAGGCATACCAATTTCATGCTTTTATTTCTCCCAGTTTTGGATTTTTCCTTTAATTAAAACTATCCTGATTGCTCCAATCAAACATTTTATCTGTCAGAACATCTTCAGTTGCCACTCTACATAAAGTGCACTTGACAGGGAGTTGTCCACGAGCATATATAGGAAGATGTGGTGTAGTTCAAGCCTTGTTTTGTAATCACAGGGGTGGAGTGCACTTTATGCTTACTTGGTTGCTTGCTTCATGATCTTCTAATGCTGCTGTAAGCCAAAACTGATTGTTTTTTAATTATTATTTTATTTTGTTTGGTGTATTTTTCACACATCTTTAAATAGAAATCTTCCCTCCATGGCCATTGCTCCCTGCTCAGTTCAGGTCTATGGGAGCTGCCTTGGGCAGTAATTACCACTTGATAGCTGTTTGTCATCTTCTGTTGAAAGAATTGAGCATTACTGTGAAGCTCCTGTGCTGTGAACCCTCCTTGTTATGGCAGCAGTTAACACTCTGAGGTATCAATTTTGATGCCTTTTACTTGTAGCTGCCTTTGATCCTGAATATTAGTCCATTAAATATTTGAGAAATGCTTAGCTGAAGTGTGAATTGAGTGCAGGGCTGGTTGTAATCATCAATAATGAGACTTATTTCCTTACTGAGATGTCTTGCATGAGACAGCAGCATCACTCTCTGGGGGTCTCAAAGCTGGAAGGCTTGGATTGAATTCATTTTGGATCGGTTGAGCACTAGCAAATCCTCTCAACTAGTGACAGCTGTGAGAGTTCACAGTATCACAGTATCATCAGGGTTGGAGGAGACCTCACAGATCATCAAGTCCAACCCTTTACCACAGAGCTCAAGGCTAGACCATGGCACCAAGTGCCACGTCCAATCCTGCCTTGAACAGCCCCAGGGACGGTGACATCTAACCAAATGTCCCAAAGATGGAGGTGTTGAACTTCAGCCATACACATTTGGGGGACTTCATATTGACTGTGTAACTTGGTCTTCCCTGGTTTGTGCAGAAACTGGACTGAAAACACTCTAGAGGAGTGTTACTGAGCAGACTCTGTGCGCTCACCACCCCTCTGCTCAGAGCCATTGCAAATGTTCCTGTTTGCAAATGCTTTTCATTGAACCTTCTCCTGCAGAACAGCAAATACAGTTTTGAAGTGCCCTGTGCCAGATACCTAGGAGGGACAGTTCCTCTCATTGTTGAAGTTAATAAAAACACTAAGACATCTTCTTCCCCTGTACTCAGCACTGGTCAGGCCACACCTTGAGTACTGTGTCCAGTTCTGGGCCACTCAAGAGAGATGTTGAGGTGCTGGAATGTGTCCAGAGAAGGGCAACAAAGCTGGTGAGGGGCCTGGAACACAAACCCTATGAGGAGAGGTTGAGGGAGCTGGGGGTGTTTAGCCTGGAGAAGAGGAGGCTCAGGGGGGACCTCATTGCTGTCTACAACTACCTGAAGGGAAGCTGTAGCCAGGTGGGGGTTGGTCTCTTCTGCCAGGCAACCAGCAACAGAACAAGGGGACACAGTCTCAAGTTGTGGCAGGGGAGGTCTAGGCTGGATGTTGTTAGGAAGTTGTTGGCAGAGAGAGTGATTGGCATTGGAATGGGCTGCCCAGGGAGGTGGTGGAGTCACCATCCCTGGAGGTGTTCACGAAAACACCGGATGAGGCACTTAATGCCATGGTCTAGTTGACTGGCTAGGGCTGGGTGCTAGGTTGGACTGGATGATCTTGGAGGTCTCTTCCAACCTGGTTGATTGTATGAGTCTATGACAGGAGTAGCCAGCTTGGCTTGTTTTGATGGCAGTAATACTATGTTGCTTTCTGAAGCCTTCATTTAAATACTGTTGTTAATAGTCTCTGTGATGCACTTGACCTTTCTTCTTTTTACCCTAAGTGTCCTCTCCTCTGTTTATAATCTTACTCTGTGCTCTTTTCTCTTCCAAATTGCTTTTTCATGTTTTTTTCACTTCTGCTCACAGATAAATTTATTTATTACTTTGCTTCTTATGCCTCCCTAGTCTGTCAGCTAGAGGAGTGCCACAGAGAAGAGAGTGAAGGGAACCTTCATATATCTGTTGTTAGCATTGTAAGAGGGAAGCAGATAGGTTCTGGTGGGAATAAAGAGTAGCTCCTGGAAGCTACATATGAAGCTGTGTCCACAGCTGTAAGCAGCCCTGGGCACTGTGCCTTGACCTCGTGTTGGGATTAGACCTCATGTGCTTGCTTGGGTGTGTCCTGCTTGTACAGCTGGGGCTAGACTGATTATCAGGTTTGAAGTCAAGAAGGTATTTTTCTTCAGTTACCTGTTCTTATAGATGGAATTTACGGTGCTGATCTGTGTAATATGGGCTCTAGTCTGCTTCTTAGGACTGCTTGGGAAGAGAAGAATATTGGGCAAGCAGATGAGGATGCTCCTTGGGTCTCAGTGCCTTTTAACTGTGCCTCTTGACCCTTTGCTGTAGATATCGAGTTAGGAGGCTTTTTTGGAAGCAATTTGTCACCTGTAATGAGTGTAGCATGTGTCCTGTGAACCATTTGGTCTGAACATCTGTGGAGATTTCTTGTGAGAAGGACAGTTACTTGTAATTTATCCAGTCCTTTCTGTTCCAGCAGCAGTATCTGAGTCTCACTGGATCACTTCTCGCCAGTGCTACACACCAACCCTGACCCTGGAAGCTTATGTGGGAAGAAGAGCAAGGGGTCATCTGAGAGATGGCAGAAAGCTTGGAGGGAACAGTCATACTCTGAAAATGCTGTCACTCCATAAGGAGTTAGGACAAGTAGTAACAGTTTCTGCAGGCTGGGGGCTGTGAGGCAGGAGCCACTTGTAGCATCTGCTTCTGTCATTGCTTTTTTGCAGTTAATGTTGCCAGCTGAAGGTGTTCATCCACTGCTCCTTCAAGAAGATAAATGTTTAGTGGGCATAGATGGAGACTGAGCACTGGTCTGAAAGACAGTGATTGAGTAGGCTTTCTTCCAAGGATTGAGCTGAAGTGTTCTCAGTCCGGAGTCCTTTCTGCCCTTTTTTAGGTCTCCAATATCTACAGCAGCTGGGTGTGACAGGTAGTTTCTGAAGATATTCATCTTCTTCCTCACTGGCACAGGTTGCCTAGAGATTGGACTGGTAGGTACAATCACTGGTAGGTGACCTGGAAGCATTCCAGGTCACGTTGGATGGTGCTCTGAGTAAGATGATGTAGTGGAAGGTGCCCTTGCTCATATCTGGTGCTGGAACTGGATGATCTTTAAGGTCCAAGCCACTCATAGAATCAGGTTGGAAGAGACCTCCAAGATCATCCAGTCCAACTTAGCACCCGGCCCTATCCAGGCAACCAGACCATGGCACTAAGTGCCTCATCCAGGCTTTGCTTGAATATCTCCAGGGAGGGTGGCTCCACCACCTCCCTGGGCAGCCCATTCCAATGGCAAATCACTCTCTCTGGCAAGAACTTCCTCCTAACATCCAGCCTATACTTCCATTCTCTGCTGCAGATCTCTCCAGGTGTCGTGCTGGATGGTAGGTCTCCAGGCTTTATTCAGATCTAGTGCTGGAAAGGGAAATACTTCCCATGTATTGTCACTCCTCACCCTGCTTGTGACTGGAGCCACTCCAATATTCGTGAAAACAAATGTTTGGTGAATTTGCAGGTTGTGTTGGTGCAGGTTGTGGAAGCTGTTAGGGCTTGCTTACAAGTGAAGTGAGGTAACTTGGTTATAAGGCTATAAACTGGGAGATTAGGACTCGTCTCTGCCGTGAGTCCAGTGGTTGATGCAGGTACCTCTGGAATGCAAGAGTTTTGAAATCATGTTGCTTTTAAATAGAGTATGCATGCAGTAAATGAACAAAGTTAATATTAGTGGTGGTGATTTTGAGTTTGTAAAGGCACTTTGTGGCTTTTCTGTGTTGAGCTGACAGTGGAAGACAGCACAGTGCCTAGAGAGGTGTGTAAAACTGACAGAAAGGGCTGGAAGACTGAAGAGTATAACAGAAGATTAATTGAAGCAAAACATGAAAATTGGAGTGGAGGCATCTACAGGAAGTGGACTTGTGGCTTTCTGATTTATGAGGGGACCTGTGACTCTTTGTTGCAAGGGGAGATATTAATGGGTTATGTGCCCTTGTGGACAAGAAGGCCAACGAGGCATCCTGGGTGCCTTTAGCTTGGAGGAGACCTCATTAAGGTATATAAGGTGTAAAGGGTGAGTGTTGGGAGGATGGAGCTGGACTCTTATCTGTGATGTCAAATGATAGGGCAAGGAGCAACAGCTGCAAGCTGGAGCACAGGAGGTTCCATGTGAACATAAGGAAAATCTTTTTCACTGTGAGGGTAACTGAGCACTGAAACAGACTGCCCAAGAAAGGCTGTGGATGCATTCAGTATTCACCTGGATGTGTTCCTATGTGACCTACTCCAGGTGATCCTGCTCTGGCAGGGGGTTTGGACTTGATCGCTGGAGGTCCTTTCCAACCCCTGGCATTGTGTGATTTTGTGAAAGGGTTTGGCCAAATGTTTACTACTTTTCTGTTACCAACTCATTTAGAAAAGCATTGAGAATGGTAATGAGTAATAAGAACACAATCTCTGGAAGTGATGTTGTCTTGCATGTGCTAATAGCAGTGTTTTCTCTGCTCAGCTCTCTACAACTACGATGCGAGGGGACCAGATGAACTTTCCTTGCAAATAGGTGACACAGTGCACATCTTGGAAACATATGAAGGTAAGCTGGAGAAAGCTGCATCTGAAAAGCCTTGTTTCTGTAATCACATTGCTTTTGTGGCCTTTCATTTGTGAACAAATTATTTTGTTGCTAAAGGACAAACCTCATTATTTCTAATGAACACAGAATTAACCAATGCTAGATGTGAATGAAGATGCATGTGGTTGATACCTGGTGAAATCTCATTTATCTTGCTGTGAATTTGTCTGGATCAATTGTAGCATCTACCCTACATTAGAGAGATGATAGATGCTTTTTGGATACCCTTGAGTGATGCAAAAGTGCCTACTGCTATAAAGTTGAATCTGAATTTGAAAGTCACCTGGGTCCTAAATTATTTATATCTCTCTAAGATGGGTACACATGTTACAGTGCTGTGGACTGCTTTCAGACTCTTCAGATGTTTTGCTTGTTTTGAGATGAAGCTGTAGAAACATTATGGGTAGTACCAGGAATCTTTCCTCCTTGATCCATGTAAAAGGGAATTTGAACATTGTGTTTGATAATCAACAGAATGCTAAGATTGTCAGAACACTTCAGCTCTTGCTTGATCTAGTACTGATCCAAGTGAAAAACAGCTCTTTCATCATACCCTTGGCTTGATATTTTATGGCATGCTGCACTTTGGAAAGGTGTCAGTAGCATAACTAAATTATCATAGAATGGTTTGGATTGGAAGGGACCTTAAATGCCATCTAGGCATGGGCAAGGACACCTTTCACTAGACCAGGTTGCTCAAGGCCCTCTCCAGCCAGACCTTAAACACTTCCAGGAAGAAGGCATCCACAGCCTTCCTTGCCAACCTGTTCCAGTGTCTCACCACGTTTACTGTAAAGAATTCCTTCCTAATATCTAGTCCAAATCTCCCCTTGTCTAGCTTCAATCCATTCCCCCTTGTCCTATCACAACAAGCCCTTGTAGAGCATCCCTCCCCAGCTTTGTTGTAGGCCACTTCAGGGAGACGTTAGAGAAGCCCTCCAGTAATTGAGTGTTCTCTTTGGGCTGAACAACCTCAGCTCTGTCCTCCTGTCCCTGTAGGGGAAGTGCTCCAGCCCTCTGATTATTTTGATAGCCCTCCTGTGGACTCACTCCAGCAAGTCCATGTCCTTCTTATGGTGGGTGCACCAGAACTGGACACAGTACTCAGCTGAACTCTCTCCAAAGCACAGTGGCAGAATTCCCTCTCTTGTTCTGCTAGTCACAAGTCTTTTGATACAGCCCAGGACATGGCTGCCTTCTGGGCTGTGGGTGACTGTTGCCAGCTCATGTGGAGTTCTCCATCAGCTGACATCTCCATGTCCTTTACTCCAAGACTTCTCTAGCCACTCCTCACCCAGCCTGTATTTACATTTTGGATTGCCCCAATGTGATGGTTTGGGTGTTCCCTGCTGCCCCACGCTTTGGAAATAACCCAGACTAGACTCTGCCAGCTCTGGAAATTGAATGAAGCTTATATTTACAGCTTAGCACAATATACAAACAGGGGTAAAAGATAGTACAGAAACACAACAGCCCTCTCAGAAACCTGAGTCCCCACTAGGGGCTCCCCAACTCCCCCTTCACCTTTTTACCCCTCTCAGCCTTACCCCAGTCCCAAGGAAGAATGCAGGTTCAGCCAGGGGTTAGGAAGCAAAGTGGATTAGTCAAAGAGAAACAGCAGAGAGGGGTGAGGTTAGAGATGCAGCTCAGCCAGTTCCCCAGCAGAAGTAGAAGCAAGACTCCCTTATCTATGTTTGGATTTTTGGTTTTATACATCTCAGCAAGCCTATGAGTGAAGTAGACATCACCATTGTTTTCCTTCCACAGCCTGTAATTTAGTTCTTCTCCCCAAAACATTCTAGCTAGGCTCAAACCAGCACACCCATCCAGCTGCAGGACCTTGCACTTGGCCGTGTTGAACTGAGCTTGGGCCTACCTCTCAAACCTTTCCAAGTTCCTCTGCCAGGGGAAATTTAGGCTGGAGGTGAGGAGAAAGTTCTTCACTGAGAGAGTCATTGGACACTGGAATGGGCTGCCCGGGGAGGTGGTGGAGTCGCCGTCCCTGGAGCTGTTCAAGGCAAGGTTGGACATGGCACTTGGTGCCATGGTCTAGCCTTGGGCTCTGTGGTAAAGGGTTGGACTTGATGATCTGTGAGGTCTCTTCCAACCATGGTGATACTGTGATCTAGGTCACATAGCTTGGTGTCATCAGCAAACATGCTGAGGGTGTGTATTTAAAGTACTGTAACATTTACTGTCTTGTAAGACTGTGATTTACTCTGCTATATTTATTTGCTTTTCTAGACATTGGTCTTGCCATAGATGGGTGATAAATTTGATTTAGAGATTGGCTTAATAGTTTAAAAACTTATATTTACTGAAATGATGTCATTTCAACAAAAGTCACAAGCTCTACTCATCACTGTGTGACTGAGTTTTGCTCATTGTTCCCAGGATGGTAGTTTCTTACAGCTTGCCATGCCAAGTTGGACTCCAAGCAAAGTAATCTTTCCATTATCTGAGGTTACAGAGTTTAATAATGCAAAACATTTAAATGTAAATGGAATGATTTAAATATTGGGCAACTTTGTGCTTTAATATAAAAATTGATTTATTTAATGAATGTGGAAGGAACTCTGAATAGAGGATCTGAAATGGTATCAGAGGATGATTGCTGCCAACTAAGTGGGACAGTGGAGATGACTCATTTTTTCCCCCCAGACTTTGAATACAGAAAGACCTTCACTCTTGTGGTTGTTAAGCTTCAAGCACATGGGATGAGTTCATGTTAAAAGAAATGCAAATAAGTTAATGTTCTTCTAAACATTTTATACAATGATTACTCATTATGTACCTGCTGTGATGAGAAATTAGATGCCATAATTCTTATCTTTCTTGTTCACAGATCTGCCATTATTAGGTAATTACTTGAGCTGTTTGATCTCCATGCTTCTTTACACATTTTTTTTCTAGTTCCTGCCCTAGGAGGTTTTGTACCATATGTACCAATTTCCAGGTGTGCTTCTGGGAACTTCCTTGCCATAGGTCCTGTCTAAGGGTTGTGTTTTACCTGTCCCAGTGTAATCAGCCCCCTGAAATGAGCCTGGGATACGAAACTTGTTTTAAGGGTCAGAAATCACAGAATAATTTTGGTTGGAAAAGATCTTTAAGGTCAAGTTCAACCATTATCTTAACTTTACCAAATCTGGTGAATCACCACATCTCCATGGCTCTAGAGCTACAGTCTGCTGCTTCAAGGTTGTTGGGCACATCTTCGTTCAGTTTCTGTACGTAATTTGGTGGGATGGGCAAATGGAACATATAGAACCATAGAATCAGTCAAGGTTGGAAGGGACCACAAAGATCATCTAGTTCAAACCCTCCTGCCATGGACAGGGACACCCTACCCTAGATAAGGCTTCCCAGAGCCTCATCCAGCCTGGCCCTAAACGTCTGCAGGGATGGGGCCTCAACCACCTCCCTGGGCGACCCAGTCCAGCCTCTCACCACTTTCATGTTGAAGAGCTTCCTCCTCGTATCCGGTCTGAATCTCCCCACTTCCAGCTTTGCTCCATTTTCCCTAGTCCTGTCACTCCCTGAAAGCCTAACAAGTCCCTCCCCAGCTTTTTTGTAGGCCCCCTTCAGTTACTGGAAGGCCACAGTAAGGTCACCTTGGAGCTTCCTCTTCTCCAGACTGAACAGCCCCAACTCTTTCAGCCTGTCCTCATAGTGCTGCGGCCTCATGATCCTTCTCTGGACATGCTCCAGCATATCCACTTCCCTCTTTCAATATCTATCAATACCTGTCGTTTATTAAAGTGAGTAGCTATTAAATGTAATGGTGTATTAGTCTCAAAACCAAGCCTCTGTGTTTGAATGGTAGTTAATTTCTGGAGCTGCTGTGGGAAGAGAGTTTGGATTCCCAGAATCAGTGTTTTCAAATTGTTCCTGATAGTGTGAGAACAAAGATGTTTGTTTTGGTTTGCTTTTCAATGCAGCAAATGCTTTATCTGGGTAACTGTTTAGTAAATAGATACATCATTCAAGATAAACTGCAGTAAATTTTCAGGTATCTTGCAGCTTTGAGAGAAAAAAAATTGATTTGATGTTTATATGGATGCATATTTCCATTTGTTATAATGAGCACATTGGAGACAGGTGGGGGTCAGTCTCTTCTCTGTACTAATAAGCAGTAGGACAAGAGGAAATGGCCTTGGGTCAAGCCAGGGGAGGTTTAGGTTAGACATTAGAAGAAGTTTCTTCACTGAAAGTATTCTTAGACCCTAGAACAGGCTGCCCAGGGAGGTGGTTGAATCCCCATCTGGGGAAGCGTTTAAAAGATGAAGAGAAGTGATTGCAAGGGGCATGATTTGGCACCAGCCTTGGGAGACACGCAGAATGGTTGGGCCTGATCATCTTAAAGGCCTTTTCCAACTGAAATGATGCTATGTTTTTTAAGGATGAGTGTGTAAACCCTGTTAACGAATCCATGAGCCACTTAAAAGCCCTGGTCACCTCAGAAAAAAATCTGACATCAGCCTGCTTTCTTCTGACCTTTTGTTGGAAACAGAATTGGCCGTGAGTAGTGGAGAGGATCTGTGCCATGTGCTCCAGGGAAGTGTTTCACACCAGGTATTTGCCCTTTCTACTCTCAGGCTTGGAATTTTTCAGAGCCTTTTTTTTTTTTTCCATAATCCCCAGGCCCACCAAGATTACAAAATCAAGAACTCAATTTAGGCAGAGCATAGTGAAGGTCAATGGGTGTGTTAGCATGCCCCTTAAAGTCACTGATAAGCTCATGCACACCTCTATCTTTGAGTGTTGTTTTTAAAGCCTGGAGCACTAGGTACCACTCAGAGCACCAGCTGTAGTAGTTTCCCCCTTAGCCATTGTCTGACATCCAACTGTATTGTGTGGTGAAGAAAAACTTAGTTTGGTGTCCTTAACTGCTTTAATTAGAAACAGAACTGTTGATGTTGGAAGAGACTTTTGAGGTCATAAAGTCCAGCTTAGAATCATAGAATCAGTCAGGGTTGGAAGGGACCACAAGAATCATCTAGTTCCAGCTCCCCTGCAGGGACACCCTACCCTAGATCAGGCTGGCCAGAGCCCCATACAGCCTGACCATAAACATCTCCAGGGACAGGGCCTCAACCACCTCCCAGGGCAGCCATTGCAGGCTCTCACCACTCTCACAGTGAAGAACTTCCTCCTCACATCCAGTCTGAACCTACCCAGCTCCTGCTTTGCTCCATTCCCCCTAGTCCTGTCACTCCCTGGTATCCTAAAAAGTCCTTCCCCAGCTTTTTTGCAGGCTCCCTTCAGATACTGTAAGGCCACAATGAGGCCACCTCAGAGCCTCCTCTTCTCCAGACTGAACAGCCCCAACTCTTTCAGTCTGTCCTCATAGGAGAGGTGATGCAGCCCTGTGATCATACTCATGGCCCTTCTCTGGACATGCTCCAGCACATCCACATCCTTCTTGTAATGGGGGCTCCAGGACTGGACACAGTACTCCAGGTAGGGTCTCACCAGAGTGGACTAGTGGAGGAAAATCACCTCTGTGGACTTGCTGGCCACACTTCTGCTGCTGCAGCCCAGGTTCTGGTTGGCCCTTTGGGCTGCAAGTGCACACTGCTGGCTCATGTTGAGCCTCTCATCCACCAGCATCCCAAAGTCCCTCTTCTCAGGGCTGCTTTCCAGCCAGTCACTGCCCAGCCTGGATTGGTGCTTGGCGTTGCCTTAACCCAAATGCAGGACCTTGCACTTGGTCTTGTTGAAGCTCATGAAGTTTGCTTGTGCCCACCTGCAGCCTGTCCAGGTCCCTCTGGATGGATCCCTTTCCTCCAGCATGTCTGCTGCACCACACAGCTTGGTGTCATCAGCAAACTTGCTGAGGGTGCACTCAGTGCCGCTGTCCTTGTCACCGACAAAGATGTTGAACAAGACTGGTCCCAGGACTGATCCCTGAGGGACCCTGCTTGTCACTGTCCTTCACTTGGACATGAACCCATTGACAGCCACTCTTTGGGTGCTTTGTAACTTGGTAACCTGGAAGTTGCAATCTTGCCACTACTGCTAAGAAATTCCTGCATGAGGGGGTTGGATCAGTGCTGGGCCCAGTCCTGTTCAGTATCTTTATTGATGATCTGGGTGAGGGGATCGAGTCCTGCATCAGTAAGTTTGCAGATGACACCAAGCTAGGAGCAGGTGTTGATCTGTTGGAAGGTAGGAGAGCCCTGCAGAGGGACCTGGCCAGGCTGGATGGGTGGGCAGAGGCCAATGGGATGAGATTGAACAAGGCCAAGTGCAGGGTTCTGCACTTTGGCCACAACAACCCCAAGCAGCACTACAGGCTGGGGACAGAGTGGCTGAGAGCAGCCAGGAAGAAAGGGACCTGGGGGTACTGATAGATAGTAGGCAGAAGATGAAGCAGCAATGTGCCCAGGTGGGCAAGAGAGCCAATGGGATCTTGGGGTGCATTAAGAAGAGTGTGTCCAGCAGATCAAGGGAGGTTATTCTCCCCCTCTATTCTGCCCTGATGAGACTTTATCTTCAATATTGTGCTCAGTTTTGGGCTCCCCAATTTCAGAGGGACAGGGATCTGCTGGAGAGGGTCCAGCAGAGAGCTACAAGGATGATGAGGGGACAGGAGGGCATGGCTTATGAGGAGAGGCTGAGGGACCTGGGGCTGTTTAGTCTGGAGAAGAGAAGACTTAGAGGGGATTTGATGAATGTTTGTAAGTATCTGAAGGCTGTCAGGAGCGGGGGGGACAGGCTCTGCTTACTTGTTCCCTGGGATAGGACAAGGAGCAATGGGTACAAGTTGCAGCAAAAAGAGGTTCCATGTTGTCACAAAGGGGAACTTCTTGACTATAAGGGTCCCAGAGCACTGGAACAGGCTCCCCAGAGGGGCTGTGGAGTCTCCCTCTCTGGAGGCTTTTCAAGGCCTGTCTGGATGCATTCCTTTGTGATCTGTACTAGATTGTGTGGTCCTGCTCTGGCAGGGGGGTTGGACTTGATGATCTCCTTGGGTCCCTTCCAACTCCTAATATTCTGTGTTCCTGAGAATTTTCTCAGCCTGGTCTTACAGCAGAGTGGTTCCAGCCCTCCCAACACTGTTGTGGCTTCCTCTGGCCCCACTCCAACAGGTCAAAATTTCTTCTGTGCTGAGGACTCCAGAAGTGGCCCCAGCACTGCAGGCGGGGTCTCAGTAGAGCAGAGGAGCAGCATCCTTTCCATTGAATTGCTGCCCACAGTGATTTTATTACAGCCTAGGATTTAGTTGAATTCTGGGCTGCAAGTGTATGTTGTTTGCTTGTACCCAGCTCTTCATCCAGCAGTACTCTAAGACTTTCTCTGTCTGCTTTGTGATCCTCTTATCCTCATTATGTTGAACTCTGCAGAGGGATGCATTGCTGGGAAAAAAAACCCTGTGTGCAGGGTTGGAGGAACTGGTATTACACTTGTACCCATGCTTTGAAAAGATGCAGGGAACAGTTTTAGTCACTTGGAGGATTCCCTGAAGTGCTGAACAGGACTGAGTTGAAGGAATGAGCAACAGACAAAGCGAAATGCAAAACAGCTGCAGTGTGAGTGTGTGAGCAAGCTGGCACTAAATGATCCAGATGATTGTTTAGCTGGAGCTATGTGCAGAAGATCACATCTGCTTTCTCTGGCACATCATTTTCTATGAGGCAGAATGTCTGTAGTTTGTAAGACTTTGTTTTTACTTTGGTTATCCAGTCACAGACAGAAGTGGGATAGCTGGAGAAACACTGAAAGCTGTAATGGTGATGCTTTGCAGATGTGGCATGAACTGAGGGCACAATAACTGAGGTAGTTTTCAGGCATAGTCACCTGCCTTGGATTGTGGCACGGGCTGAAGAGTGATGTGGCATCAGGGCTGCTGCAGCCTGGGTGTTCACTGCCTCATGCTCAGTTGGAGCTGTGGGGCTCCTTGCTTGAAGTGTGAATCACAGAAATCCAAGTATTCTTGGGTTTTGCTGAGATGACAAACTGCTGATCTGTGCTTGGAAACCTTCATTTGTGGAACATAGGTAGGGTTGGAAATCATACTAGTCAAACAGGATGCATTTGTGAAGTTAATGCTCTTAACTTGGTTTGTGTTGGTGAAATAGTAATCAAAACCAAATGACTGACAATGAAACACATCATGTGGAGTGCTGCCTTTGCCAGGTAGGCTTCTCCATCACTTTGAGACACGTGGCTGTGTTGGGTTAGTGGTTGAACATGACCTTAAAGGTCTTTTCCAATCAAATTGATTGATTCTATCATTGCTTTGATTTCTGTAGCTTCCAAGATGACCTATTTTAGTCAAGGTATTAATCCTGCAGAGAATTTAAATTCAGGTAGAATGTTTGTGTGTGCCTCTGGAGGGTTGTGAAGCATGATCACAGAATAGCATAGAACTAACTACTCATAGAATCGGTTTGGTTGAAAATAACCTTTAAGATCACAGAGTCCAACCATTATCTAAGCCTGGTACTAATGAATGGTGTTGGAAGGGACCCTTGAAGGTCATTTTGTCCAAACCCCCTGCAGTGAGTAGGGACATATAAATCAGGTTGCTCAGGGCCCTAGCAAGTCTGATACTGAATGTCTTCAGGAAAGAGTGTCTCGGGCACATCTCTGGGCAGCCTGTTCCAGCATTTCACCGCTGTCATTGTAAAGGTGCTGTTGAGTTGAGGAGGAGTGGTTAGTAGGTGATGTTAATGAAGTCTTTAATGCTGTTCCCTGTTTTTCCTCTTAGGTTGGTACAGAGGTTACACACTACGAAAGAAATCCAAGAAGGTAAGTGTTGCTAGAGCAAATCACTCATTTTTCTCTTGTGCAGGGATGTGTTTTGGCATTGGGTGTGCTCTTACAAAAGATCTCAGAGATAGATTATGAGACTGCCTGAGAGGGATTCACCATGTGTCCATTATTCTCTAGTAGTTGCTAAATGTGGAAGTAGTAAATGTGGATTTTTCAAGTTAACCAAAACTTAGTTTGGGAAGCCCTAATAGCTGAGTTGAACATGAACCGTGGGGTTTTTTTGGTTGGTTTGGTTTGGCTTTTTTTTATTTGAAGGGTATATTTATGCACAGTCACCATAAAAGACTTAACATACAAAATATCTTGATGTGCATCAGCTTGTTTTCTGCAGTAAGTGGCATACTGAAGCCTTTGCCTCAGTGAAGTTCAGAACTTCTTGTTCTGGTTGATTTGTTTAGAGGCTGACTCTTTGCTTTGCTTTCTGTTAAATAATGTATTGCTCATAAAACACAATTGCATCTTGGAAAGTGAGATGGAGATCAACATGGTGATTTTCAGGCATTCACTGTCAGAGGGGGAGTAATCTTTTGCAGTGTAATTTTGCCTGGTTGTTAGGCTTTCACTCTGCAGAAAGGGCTGCTCTTTACAGCAGCCTTTCTGGAATAGTAAACAGTGCAAGCACTGGCTTTAACATCGTGGGTTTATTTTTTGGGGCTTTACTTGATAGCAGTAATTAACCAGAATTCAGCTGCTGCTGGTGTTGCTGCTTTCCTTGTTTTATTTTGAATTTGCTTCAAGTCAAACACTTCAGCTGCAATGTTTGCCTACAGAACAGAGGTGCATTTGGAGTCACTTCTGCAGTCTAAAACTACAGAGCTAGGCTGTGTGGTTCATCCCACCTGTTTCCTAACCAGGCCTGTTCTGCTCTATTTTGGTATTTTCTTTTTTCAGAAGTACACTGAGTTGTTTATAAGATCTATTTTACAAAACCAGCTTGTGCAGCTTAAGAAGCAATTACACATTCTTCTTGAAACCTATTTCATGTGCTGCACTATTTGTCTGGTTGCTGCTAAATAGAGTGATGTTTATTAATTTTATTTACTAGGCAATAAGGTGCCTGTCACTCTGTACTACCCCAGTTCATGTTGCTTTCTAAGGTGTGTGTTCTGTTTTTGCATTCCTGAATCCCAGCATGGTGCGTGTTGGAGGGGACCTCTAGACACCATCTATTCAAACCACATTGCTGAAGCAGTGTCACACACAGGAGGTTGCCCAGGATAACAATATCCAGATGAATTTAGAATCTCTAGAGGAGACTGCACAGCCTGTCTGGGCAACATACCCTGGGGCTCTGGCACTGCCACAGACAAGAAGGGAGGTTGTAGCCAGGTGGGGGGTGGCCTCTTCTCCCAGGCAGCCAGCAATAGAACAAGGGGACACAGTCTCAAGTTGTGCTGGGGGAAGTCTAGGCTGGATGTTAGGAGGAAGTTGTTGCCAGAGAGAGTGATTGGCATTGGAATGGGCTGCCCAGGGAGGTGGTGGAGTCACCATCCCTGGAGGTGTTCAAGCAAAGCCTGGCTGAGGCACTTAGTGCCATGGTCTGCTTGACTGGCTAGGGCTGGTTGCTAGGTTGGACTGGCTGATCTTGGAGGTCTCTCCCAACCTGCTTGATTCTATGATTCTCATTTGCAGATGGAATCTCCTGGGTTCCAGTTTGTGCTTGTTGTCCCTTGTCCTGTCACTGGGCACCTCTGGAAAGAGTCTGGCCCCATTTTCTTGCCCCCCACCTGCTGGGCATTGGGAAGTTCCTGTTCTTTTCCAGGCTAAACAGCCCCATGTTTCTCAGTCTTTCCTTGTAAGAGACACGTTTCAGTCTCCTCATCTTTGTACTGCATTCTGTCTAGAAGAATTCTGTCTCTCTTCAGCTGGACCCACTACTCCAGATGTGGCCTCACTAGTGTAGAGGGGGAGGAGAACCTCCCTTGATCTTCTGGCCACACTCTCCTTAATGCACCCTGGGAGACCATTAGCCTTCTTGGCCAGAAGAACACATGGCTGACTCGTGGTTAACTTGCATGTCAGCATTCCCAGGTGGTCTTCAGCAGAGCTACTCTCTAGCGAAAGCCTCCTAAGCTGTACTGGTGCAGGGGGTCATTGCTCCCTGGGTTCAGGACCCTGAACTTGCCTTTGTTGTACTTCATCAGATTTCTCGCCACCCAGCTCTATAACTTGTCATGGTCTTGCTGAATGGCAGCACAGCATAGCAGGCAGCCAGCCACTCGTTGCAGTGTTTTTCACAGTAAGGCAGCCTGCTGTGCTGCCTGGTCTTACACAGTGTATATTTTAAGTGGGCATAGTGGAGAAATCACTTTGGGAAAGGAGGCAGTATCTTGCAGCAGGGGAAGGAAGCTTTCTTAGATGTGAGGAAAACTAGCAGCAAACCTGGTTTATGGGCAAAGTGTCCTTTTGTAGGAGATCTATTTAAAATAATCTCTTTAATGCTTTCAAGAGCAAATCTGGTTTGTTTTGCATCTGTATATAATCACCTTGGGATATGGAAAATCATGGCCAAGTGTTTCTTGAAGTACAGAAAGAAACACCCCTTTTTGAGATCACTTTTGACAGAGAACTGCTGTTGCCTTCAGTGTTGTGAAATTGAGTTTCCAAAAAACCCCTGAGTCTCTATTTGCTAAGGTTACAGTAACCCCTTGAAAGGACCTGCCATACAAAATGCAAATGAACATTAGGGAAAAAAAAACCACCATGACACGACTATCCTGATGCTTAGGAAGCTGTGTCTTGGCATATATTTAGGCAATAGATACAATATATTATGTGCAGCTGGTTATTTAAAGCATTCTCTTTTTTAACCTTTCCCTCAAGGGCATTTTTCCAGCCTCCTATATACATCTGAAGGAAGCAACAGTTGAAGGCAAAGGGTAAGTTTGGTGTGAAAATAATGAAACCAAATTTTCCTGTTAGTATTTGCATGATTTCAGAGTATTGTTGGATAATTTACACTTGCTTGCAGTTAGGTAAGGGACTGATGACTAAAATGTGTGGTTCTTTCTGAAGGGGTCTGAAATTGGTAACTGGCCAAGTTTGTAAGCATCAGCAGCAGCAGTGCTTCTGGCTAGCACTGGCCATATCGGCGTTGTGATAGCTGAGCTAAAGCATAATTGCCTGTTTTAATGTAGATTTTTCAGAGGAATTAATAATTTACCATTTTTCTTCATAACTTTTACTGTTCTTCAAACCAATAATTGACTTCCTCCACTCCCTGCCCCCTGCTTTAGGTCTAATTTCAGTTTTCCCAACTTTTGTCGTCCAGACATTAAGTCTTACAGCTTCTTCCTAATATATTAAGAGGCTTTTGATAGGAGATACTTTTATTTTGGCTGGATAAAGTAGAAGTAATTTCTTTACTCCCTTTTCACTGAATCTTGTAGACTGAACTCCTCACTGAAAGCCATTGTCCAGACATAATTTTTTCTCTGATGTCTGCCCAGTTGTTCATTTTGTGGTTCTCCTGTTCCCTCTCCTAATGTGTGACACGAAATAGTTAGACTTATTTAAGAGCTGATGATGTTCAAATCTTTATACATAAAATCAGCATTGCTGGACACGAGTGTGAGAGTTCTTAAAAATGTGATTAAAAAAATTGTTAAACAGAAACAAACTCCCCAGAATACAAAATGGACTGAAATTGATCAATGGCCAGGTATGAAATGCAGTGAAACAGAATTGAAATGCTTTTTATTCCTTTGTACCTGGTTTATTTTTGTACACTGTTAAATATGTAAATGATAGAGCTACTAATCATGAGATTGCTGCATAATGACATCTTTCTTGCTGATTACAAAACTACCTTTAAGTACCCTACTTCTGAAATATTAAATGATTTAGCTGTGCTTTTTTTACTTTCGTGGCTCATGATTTTAAACCCAAGTTCTAGAGAAACTTTAATGACTTACATGCTTAATTTTTTTGTTGGCAAGACCAGAATTTTCATTGCCAAGACCAATAATTTGGGAAACAAGTAGGGGTAAATGTCATGACACTGTAGGGTATGCATATCTGGCTTTCATTGTAGTATCATTTAGACTGGAAAAGATCTTTTAGACCATCAAGTCCAACTGTTAACTTAGAGCAGCCGAGTCCATTTTGGTTGCTTCTTGTGGAATTAGTATGTCAATAACAAATTATGTACTGAGATGAGTATAAAAATCAAAGAACAGTGGAGGTTGGAAAGGATCATTTAGTCCAACATTCTTGCTAAAGCACCATCACCTAGAACAGGCTGCTCAGGGTCACAATGTCTGGGTGAGTTACAGAAGCTCTCCAGAGAAGGTGACTGCACAACCTCTCTGTGCAGCCTGCTCCAGTGCTCCAGCGCTCCAGCATCCTCACAGCAGAGAAGCTTTTCCATGTACAGATTGAATATCCTGGGTTATAGTTAGTGCCTGGTGCCCCTTGTTCTGTTACTAAGCCCAGTCCAACATCATCCTTTTGCCTCCCACACTTTGGCTCTTGCTGAGCGTTAAGAATATTCCCTCTGACTGCTCTTCTGCAGTCCAAACAGCCACCAGGCTCTCAGCCTGCCTTCCTCACAGAAACACTCCTAATAGCCTCAGCATCTTTGTAGTCTCCACTGGGACTCTGCAGTAATTCCCTGTCTCTCTTGAACTGAGAAGCCCAGAACCAGACCTAGTACTCCAGATAGGACCTCACTAGAGCAGAGTAGAGGGAGTGGAGAATCTTCTTTGACCTTCTGGTCACATTTTTCTTGATACATGCCAGCTCACCATATATGTAATACAAAGATAAGAGGTGGGAGGAAAAAAAGAAGGCATGAGCTCAGTGGTGTACTCTGAATTACCCTTTATGTCCTGGGACTGTACTGATGTGCAACAGTTCTCCCATATCTGGTAATACATTCTTTTTTAAAACTTAGATAATCAAGGGATCATAGACTGATTGGTGTTGGAAGATCATCTAAATAAAGTGGTGTTGTTTTCAGTTCTGTTGTTACTGGACTGTCTTTGTTTGATTTCTTGTTAGAAATGATTCTGCCATCCTGCTCAAAACAGCTCCTTAATGATTTTTTTTTTCCCCCCCTCTCCCTCCTAAGACAACATGAAACAGTTATACCCAATGAGCTCCCCTTGATCCAGGAGGTGACCACAACACTGCGGGAATGGTCTATCATATGGCGACAACTCTATGTTGTAAGTATCTAGTTACAGCTGCAGTAGCTGAGAGTAGTGCTGGCAATGGTACAGTGAGAAGTTAGAAGGAGCTATTAATGAAATTCCACTCTATTACTCTTTCTAAAGGCTTAATTTAATGCTAAAAAGTCTATTTAGGATCTTCTCTATTAAGGCACCAATATCAAAACTTCTGTAGATTGAAAGAACTAGAGATGTAATGTACTGAGGAGCAAGGACGGGCAGAAACGGGCAAAAAGGAGTAGAAATGGAACTGAGAATATCATTGCCCTTAATTCTGCTGCTGAGGACAGTGAAGGTTACATTTTGGCCCTGATTGTCTCCTTTGAGGGATTATCTTGAGTGTAAAAATCTGACCTTGCTTTGTCAGAAAGGCAAGCTGTAGAACTGTGCAAGGTTTGATTGTGGTGCACATCAGAGGAAGGTAGAATAGCAAGAGACATTGTTAGAAGTTCCCTTAGCAAGACCAACGTGTGCTTTTTGTAGAAGTAACTTCTAGGAAATGATCAAGTTCTTCTGATCATGTGTTTACTTCCACAAAGACACATCAACACCTTATCCATAGTGCAGTGCTTCACTACTACCTTTGTCTTGAAGAGCAGACAAAGTGTCGTGCTACCAGTGGCCTCGGTTTGGTAGCAGAAAGGCTTTTGGTGGTCCCTGTTACAGCTTTACCCTGAGTAGGTAGAGCACTTCAGGAGTTTGTTTATAGTCTGTATCTCGAGGATATCTGTTAGATCATTTGCATGTAGTTAACTGCCGAAAAAGAGCTTTGATGCACTGGGATCACCTTTTCAAGGGAGATGTGGTTTGCTGGAGGTAGCTGGTTTCAAGCTGATCAGTCAGCAGGTGAGGCATACTCCATATTGTCCATGTGTTGCCTATCATAAGTCATTAAATGACCATATTTATCTACTTTTCAGTTGGTGAGTAGTGTTTGAATACTGAAGAGTTTTTCAGTTGTGATTTGAGGATAGCAGAGGATGTGGTGTGTTCCCCATCTCACTAGTTTATGACTGCCTGCAGCATTGAAAATCATGAACCTCTTTCCCATTTGGATTTGTCTGTGTTTAGCTTCCAGCCATATGTGCCTGTTGTGTCTTTCTGTGCTGCATTAAAGGGCTTTTAATAATGGGTATTTTCACTCACTGGAAGTTCTGGCACTATAATCAAGTCAGCTTCTTGAAGTCTTTAAGTTTCACAGTTAGATGTTTTAGGTTTGCCTTTTTTTTCCCCCCTTCAGCCTTTGAGTCCTTACATGCTGCAGTTTTTTGTTGTCTGTTAGATGTAATGGAGAGTTTTGACTGAGAATAACTGGTGTAGTTAAACAGGGTCAAGGCATGATCTGAATGAAAGGTAGTTATGCTGTGTGGGGGTTGGTCTCTTTTCTCTGGTATTGGGTGACAAGAGTGAGAGGAAATGGCCTCAAATTGTATCAGGGAGGTTTAGGTTGCGTAGTAGGAAAAATTTCTCACCTGCAAGTGTGGTTCAGGCATTGGAACAGGCTGCTCAGGGAAGTGGTGGATTCACTGTCCCTGGAGATGTTGATGAAATGTGTGCATATGGCTGTTTGGGACATGGTTTAGTGTCCATGATGATGTTAGGTCGATGGCTGGACTTGCAGACCTCAGAGTTCTTTCTCAACTAAAACAATTCTATTATTCTCTAGCTTGAATAAATTCAGTGTGTTCAGAAAGATTCATTATTAACACTGTATTGAACTAATGGCTTGGATTTTGAGTGTTATGGAGACAATAAGAGACTCACTGATGAAGAACAAAGCATTCAAGGCCTCTTGGTTGTCTCTGCTTTGATGTTCTATAACAATAAAAATACCAGTGTTTGGCAACTTCAGTTTTGGTTAGTACTGTTTGTTTGCACTGTCCATGGTTTAAACCAGCATAGCAAGTTCTGCTTTGTAGTTGAAGATATAGTCTTTTGCCTCTGAATGAAGGTATGTATGGCCATATGTATGAAAAGCATATTAGATAAGAGGCTTTTCCCATTTTAGGTCTGGAATTTTATCTTACCTGAATGTTACCAAGGCAAGTTTGTGTAAGCTTCTGGCACTATTTAGTATTCAGAAATTGCCTTAAGTTGGGAAGAACCCTCAAAGATCATCTTGTCCAACCTCCCTGTAGTCAGCAGGGACACCTCCAACTAGATCAGGCTGCCCAGGGCCACAACATGTCTGATCTTGGATGTCTTCAGGGACAGGACTTCAACCACATCCCTGGGCAACCTGTTCCAGTATTTTACCACTGTAGTGAAGAACTTCCCTCTGATGTCCAGCCTATGTAAACCTTGCTCCAGTTTCAAATCATTGTCCCTCATCTCATCACTATAAGCCTTTCCCAAGAGCCCTTCCCCAGTTTCAGATATTGAAATGTAGCTGTAAGCTCTCCTTGAGGCCTTTTCCAGGCTGAGCTCCAATTCTTTCAGCCTGTTCTCATAGGAGAGGTGCTCTGATGGTCTTGGTGGCCATTCTCTGGACTGGCTCCAGCAGGTGCATGCCTCTCTTGTGTTGAGGGCTGCAGAGCTGAGCACAGCACTCCAGGTGAGGTCTCACCAGAGCAGAGTGGTACAATCACCTCTCGACCTGTTGGGCATGTTTCTTTTGATGCAGCTGAGGATGCAATTGCTAATGTTGGCTTCTGTCCAGCTTCTCATGCACCGGTACTCAGAAGTTCTTTTCTTCAGGACTGCTGTCAATCCCCCCCAACCTATATTGATATCCATACTTCTACCTTTTATAAGCAATTAAGGTATTTATTCCCATATTTTTTTAGTGGTTTCCTATTTCTTTCACTTTGCATCAGATGTCACCTGTGGACTGACCAGTTGCTGATACACTTGGCTTTGCACACTGAGGAATTTGGAAATATTACTTTGTTAACTAAGAGTGGGACAAAAGGACTCAGTAATGTTTTGTATATGGAGTGTTGCAGAATGTGAACATTTTGCTGTTCAAAGCGTGCCATTCTGAGTCCTGTTTTACTCAGTATTAGAGGGTCATTGAATCCATTAACTCTGTGAACCAATAAAAAGTTTTCTTTCTCTCTAATGTCTCTTCTAAATGTGGTGTGACCTGGTTTTAAAGGTAGCCAACACAAGCATTTAGACTTATGTAGAAACCTTAAAGAAGAGTGTAGGTCTCTGTGTGTTGAGGTGTGTTTGGTGTCTGTGTGTTGAGGTGTGTTTGGTGTCTGTGTGTTGAGGTGTGTTTGGTGTCTGTGTGTTGAGGTGTGTTTGGTGTCTGTGTGTTGAGGTGTGTTTGGTGTCTGTGTGTTGAGGTGTGTTTGGTGTCTGTGTGTTGAGGTGTGTTTGGTGTCTGTGTGTTGAGGTGTGTTTGGTGTCTGTGTGTTGAGGTGTGTTTGGTGTCTGTGTGTTGAGGTGTGTTTGGTGTCTGTGTGTTGAGGTGTGTTTGGTGTCTGTGTGTTGAGGTGTGTTTGGTGTCTGTGTGTTGAGGTGTGTTTGGTGTCTGTGTGTTGAGGTGTGTTTGGTGTCTGTGTGTTGAGGTGTGTTTGGTGTCTGTGTGTTGAGGTGTGTTTGGTGTCTGTGTGTTGAGGTGTGTTTGGTGTCTGTGTGTTGAGGTGTGTTTGGTGTCTGTGTGTTGAGGTGTGTTTGGTGTCTGTGTGTTGAGGTGTGTTTGGTGTCTGTGTGTTGAGGTGTGTTTGGTGTCTGTGTGTTGAGGTGTGTTTGGTGTCTGTGTGTTGAGGTGTGTTTGGTGTCTGTGTGTTGAGGTGTGTTTGGTGTCTGTGTGTTGAGGTGTGTTTGGTGTCTGTGTGTTGAGGTGTGTTTGGTGTCTGTGTGTTCAGGTGCGTTTTGCTGTTTTAGAGCTTTTTGTAGAGTCACACCTATTTGAATTCCCATTTCCTAACAACACTTCATTATACATATGTAAAAGGTGCTCAGCAAACTTCAGGTCTAACTTCCACCTATCTTTTTCCCTCCAAACAGCAGGATAACAGAGAAATGTTTCGCAGTGTACGACACATGATCTATGATCTTATCGAGTGGAGATCTCAAATACTGTCTGGGACCCTACCCCAGGATGAGCTCAAAGAACTGAAAAAGAAAGTGACTGCCAAAATTGATTATGGCAACAGGTTTGTTAGTAGTATTTTTTTAAAGTGCTTATGCTGAAATCCAAGTCAGTTTGTGTAATATGTGTTGACTGTCAACAACTTCTTGCAGGATTCTTTATCCTTGTGTTTATGGAGATGTAGTAGTCATCTGTTAACGACCCTGTTACAGAAACATAAGAATGAGGTTGATATAGCATCTGTATAGTTCAAATGATAATATTTAAAGTGGGTCCCATGTGTAACTCTCTTGCTTGATAATACTATCTGGTATGCAGCTGTAATTTTTAAGGTCAGTTGAAAAGTGCAAATGTTGCTTGCATTCAAAATATGGTTTCAACTCCTCTTGCTTCTGCAGCATAAACAATTGTTGCCTTCTCGCCATCACCAGCTGTGTGTGCCCTCAAGTCACTTAGCTGTAATGCAATGTTGCAGGATTTGGCTCGGAAGTGTTGTTTAGCTCATTGTTCTTCTGCTTAGACAGTATCCAGCTTGTACCAGAAAATTAGCAGCCAGATTTAATAGAAGGGAAAATCTCATTTCACAGAAGAGAGGGGAAATTCTGAAGGTAATATTTACAACCTTTAAGTTAACAAAAAAAATAGTGGAATCATAGAATCGGTCTAGTTGGAAAGGACCTTTAAGATCATGTCCAACCATCATCTTACGCTACCAATTTTGGTGCAGAACTCTAATGTCTCTCAGTAGTACATCTCTACCTCTTTTGAACATCTCCAGTGGTAGGGATTCAACCACCTTCCCTTACAGTGAAAAGTTTCTTCTAATTTATCCTGCACTAATGCAGCTTGAGGCCATTTCCTCTTGTCCTGTTGATTATGACTTGAGAGGAGAGACTGATACCCAGCTTTCTTCAACCTCCTTTCAGAGAGTTGTAGAGCATGAAAAGGTGTCTCCTCAGGCTCCACTTCTCCAAGCTAAACAACCCCAGTTCCCTCAGCTGTTCCTCACTGGACCTGTTATCCAGACCCTTCTCCAGCTTTGTTGCCCTTCTTTGGCCTGGTTCCAGTGTGTCAGTGTCTGCCCTCCAGTGAGGGGCCCAAAAGCGAACCTAGAATTCCAAGTATAGCCCAACCAGTGCAAAATACAGGGGCATGATCATGTTCCTTGTCCTGCTGGCCACACTACTGCTGATGGAGGCCAGGATGCTGTTGGCTGCCTTGGCTACCTGAGAACAGTGGCTCATGTTCAGCCGGTTGTCAGCCAGCGCCCCTCAGGTCCTTCTTCACCAGGCAGTTTCCAGCCACTCTTTCCTGTGCCTGGAGCATTCACAGGGTTGTTGTGGTCCAAGAACAGGACCTGGCACTTGGCCTTTTTCTGTTTCATACAGTTGGCCTTGGCCCATTGTTCTTGTCCAGATCCCTCTGTGTAGGTTGCATACGGTAGATTTGTTAGTAATTCAGACACATTAATTTCACAGTGATCTGAATTAGAGCAAAATGTGGAAAAGTCCAGGTTTTGATTTACAAGTTTTCTCTTAGACTTATGACTTTCCATTTTGATTGGAAGTGAGAAGTTGCATCTTACTCTTCAATCAGGAAATTATTGGAAGCAGTGTTTTGAATATAGATGGTGCTGTAGGAGTGTGCACCTGGAGACTGGAGAAGTTTTCAGCCAACCAGTCTTTAAATCCTTTGTGATGTAAATAACTATCAGAATTCAGCTATTTGTGTTTAATTCCTTAAGAACTGTCAAAATTGCAGGAATTCTGCTCGTGAACTTTATCAGGAAAAGCTGTGATATGAAACAAACACCATAAGTAACCACATTCAGTCAATAATTAGCATTTGTAATCTATGATATGGACTGTTGTACCTCAGCAGCCAATTAACCAGATGTTGTTGGTATTACTTGTTTGGCTACTGTGTTTTACCATCTGGCTAAGGAGTTGGTTAAAGTTACTCTGAAAAACCTCCAGATGCTCAGTGTTCAAATACAATGGAACATCTTGTGCTGTGCTTTATATGCATAATGTTCTGATGGACTAATTAAGTGATCAGAACATTCTCTGTGGAGTACAGGAGGGAAGTGAATTTGAACTTCTGAATAGATACTCACAGCTGAAGGATACCATATGTTTCCAATGTAGTCAGACATCCACTTCTGTCTACTGTAAGTTACAAATGATGATTTCAATATCCAGGGAGAACCAATTCATTATGCACTTTATTAATGTTCTCTGATCTAATCATATTCTAGCTTCTCCTGTTTTGTGAAATACTGATTTGTAAATAAGATCTTTCTGTAAATAAAGACAACAGTTTTACTGCATGTTGTCAAAATAACTCCAAAAGTAAAAATGATCTTATAAATTGGTGGTTTTAATATTCTCCTGAAGCTGGGTCAGGTAATGTTGTGAAAACATGTTTTGTTGTTCAGTTGCAAAAATCTGTCACTGGTGCAGTGTGATGATTTGAGTGTTCCCTGCCCCCCACGATTTGTAAATCACTCAGACTAGACTCAGCCAGCTCTGGAAATTTGAATGCAGTTTATATTTACAGCTTAGCAGAATATACAAGCAGATATTTACAGTATATACAGTTATGTACAGAAATGTAAAAGGTAATAGAGAAACACAACAGCCCTCCCAGAAACCTGAGTCCCCAAGAGGGGCTCCCAACCACCCTTCCACCTTACCCCAGACATTACCTTGTGCCCCAGTGAAGGATAGAGGGTTGGCCAGGAGGGTTGGGAAGCAAGTGGATTAATCACAGAGGTGGAGGGTGAGGTTAGAGAGAAAAATGCAGCCCAGAGCTCAGACAAAGAGCAGCTCCCTTCCTATGTTTGGATTCTTGCTCTTATACCTCTCAGCAAGCCTGTGAGTGAAATAGACCTCACCCTTGTTTCTCTTTCACAGCCTGTAATCTAGTTCTTCCCACCAAAACATTCTAGCTAGCTTCAAACTAGCACAGCAGTTAGGGGGAAAAAATAAATTGTTTTTTTCAAGCATCATTTGCAAGTTGAAGGATAAACCAGACGTGAAATCAAACAAGTGCTGAATCAAACAGTTGACAGTGTGCAAAGGTTCTTGTCCTTTTGATGATTAGTTTTCCTTTGAATTTCAGAGTTACCTTTTCTGGTCCAAGCAGATGTTTTCTATGGAAGGACTTCTCTTTTGTTCATCCATGTATCTCCTGCTATTGCTGCTCACCAGAAAATGCTAGTAACAGGGAAGAGCAAGATAATTTTGGCAGCTTGTGCTTGATTTAATTGGTAAAATACTATTTTAACAGGAAAATTCGTTTGGGAGAGTGATGTTCTAGGGATCCTTCTGAGAGCTTTGCATTGGCCGCATCCACTTAGAGTAGAGCTTAGGAGGTGGTTCTGTACAAGCTGCTGCCTACAAAATGGGACTCAAGTGACATTTGTTCATCTGTGAATTATTACAGTGCATTTAATTGGAGGGGATTGTGCACTGGCCCTGCTTAAGACTGGTAACACCTCCAGGTTTTACTGTCAGAGAGGATGAAAGAGTAGTTCTTGAAGAACATGAAACATCTTCATCTGCCACGCCACCTGTTCTTTTCAAGTAGTTGTGGGTCATGTCCAAAGGGGACATGCTCTTGCATTGTAAGGGTGTCTAGTGACAGAAGAGGGAATGGTTTTAAGCTGAGAGAGGGTAGGTTTAGCCTGGATCTTAGGAAGACATTCTTCTGTATGAGGGTGCTGGAACTCTGGAATAGGTTGCTCAGGGATGTTGTGAGGCATTCCTGCCTATGGTGGGGAGGTTGGAGTAGATGATATTTAAGGTCACTTCCAACCTAAGCCATTCTGTGATTCAGAGAAGAAGATAACAGAGACTATATATATTGGAATTGAGATGAGAACAGTCTTGGGAGAGAAAGGTAGAGAAATGAGAATGAACCTGATTACATTTTATCCTTGGTTCTGCTGCCAGTATTGTAATAAGGTAGAAAACTATGCAAGATCTTTCCTAAGACTGGATTTGATTATGGCAGAAACCTTCTCTGCAGAAGGTAATCATGGGCATTAACTCCCTGCTGACAGAAATCTTGCTTCTGCTTTAAGTAAAGGGAAACAGCTTGCTCTTTCTCGTGTCATGCAGGGCTTTGCTACAACACGACAGTGCCTGCTTTGGAGGAATGTGTGGGGTGGGATGAAATGAACTGAAGTCACCAGTTTGCTTGTGCTGTGACTGGTTGCTCAAACTGTCAAGAGGAGACAGTGTCCCTTGCAGATTCAGATGCTTTGAGAAATTACTTCCCCAGCTGTTTTGCTATTTCATTTACATCAGTTCTTTCTGTGCCGTAGGAAGTAGTGACTTCCACCCAGCCTAGCTATCTCTGGGGTTGGCAACATGTTAAATTGGTTATCAGTTTTTTTTCTTCTATCAGAACATTTTTCTGAGTCAGGTATGCATGACTTGAGAAAATGGGCTTTGAGGCTTTGAGCACTGTTAATTCCCAAGTGTGTTCTTTTGTGTTTACTTAGAATTCTGGATTTAGATCTGGTCGTTAGAGATGAAGACGGCAATATCTTGGACCCAGAGCAGACCAGCACAATTAGCCTCTTCAGAGCACATGAAATAGCTTCCAAGCAAGTTGAAGAGAGGCTACAGGAGGAAAAAGTAAGATACGCTGTGCACCGTAGCTTTTCCCTTTGAAACGTAAGACTGTAAGCTAAGTGACTTGTTACCAAATGAATTACCATGCTCTAAGTGTTTATGGTGAGTTGTCAGGCTCAAGCATTGTGTAACAACTTGTATGTTTCAGGCTAAGTGCCTTTTCATCCTTTCAAAGGCTCTGGTGGAACTTAGGGTTAAGATAGAGCAGTAAGTCAACTACATTTGTAGGTTACTCTCAGATCTATACGTAGCAGGTTTGTTTGCTAGGTTGTCATGAGAGGGTCATTATTTGTATGGTTTCTGTGTTCTAGTCCTGAAAGTCAGTTTGCTAAAACACAAGGAGCAAATCTGAAGTTGTTGTTAGACCTGATTAATCAACTGCTTTGCAATTCAAATCCTCGTTTCGAAGAGTGAGAATGTGTCTCTTGAGAGGAGTTGTGCTCATGTCAGCAGCAGTTCATGGAATGTGGCCTTCTTGAGGAGCTGCTCATGTGTGTTAGTGCAACTCTGAATTACTGTGTCCTGTTAAGTTGTAAAGGGCCATACGTATGCCTTACCAAGCCTGGTATGAAAATACACCAGTTTCAACTGGACTCAGACTCTGTTTCTGCATCATGTTACTTATTTGTCCCTGCATCAGCCAGCTTCCTTTTTGTCCCATTCCTCCCTTCTGCCTAGATAAAACTTGATGGAAAGCTCATGGGCACTGAAGTCTGAGGGGTGTGTAACCTGTAGAAATGACACTGCCTTTTATCCTCTCTTGGCACTGTACCTGTCAGGAAGACACCAGACAAAGCAAGGAACACATTTTCTTGTTTTGCCAGTTACACTTGAAGCTCTCTTTCCTCTGTTTAGCTTTATTTTGGGAGGTGTCTGAAAGGTTTAGTAGAGTTTTATAGTGGGTTGATATTTGTTATGCTGAGTTAAACTAAAATTTTTTCTATTCTTCAATTACAGTCTCAGAAACAGAATATTGATATTAACAGACAAGCCAAATTTGCTGCCACTCCTTCTTTTGCTTTATTTGTGAACTTAAAGAATGTAGTCTGTAAGATAGGAGAAGATGCTGAAGTCCTGATGTCTCTGTATGATCCTTTGGAATCAAAATTTATCAGGTTGGTGTGTTCCTGAGTGTAATCCTTGTACTTAGTTATAGCAGAGGGGTAGTTTTGCAGGATGAGAGGGCTTGTGGAAGTCAGATTTCTGTGAAAGAATTTCTGTACAAAAAGGGTCATCTGGGATGGAACAAGTCAGCACATCATCATGGTCAGCACAGTAGGTTTTAGCATCTCTTACTGTTTTGCACTACATTCTGCCTGTGGTTCCCCAAGTACAGAGCTTAAACAAGATGTGAGTGTACATCCAAGGCTGTGTGCTCTCATTTAGCAGCAGCCTTGGGACTAATGTGAGTTTGGTTTCTACATCTGCTTCCTTATAGAAATTCTTAGCATGAGTTGCTGAGGACTTGCTTTCTTGATATAAACGTTAAAGGGAAATGCTGGTTCTCCACTGAGCCTAAATGAATATTTCCTAAGTAGATCTGCTTTAAAGTAGCTTTGTGTAAATTCTGAAGTTAATTTTATGTGGTTAGGTTAAAGGCAGCCTTTTAAACAGTCCTCCAAATGTTGTTCTTTCAGTGAAAATTACTTGGTGCGCTGGTCAAGTTGCGGACTCCCCAAAGATATAGACAGATTGCATAACCTTCGAGCGGTATTCACTGTAAGTGTGCACTTGGTTCACTTGGCAAATTCTAAGCTCCTGTTTCATAACTCATGGGTACTAAGGGTTGAAGTAACCTGTGTGTAAAGAGTGTGAAGTTACGTTTGTGGAAAATGGTCCTAAGGAAGGCTCACAGGAGATGTTTCTCATTAAGTGGCTTCTAAATACTCTCTGCACCTGGCTCGAAACAAAGTTATTCCTGGAAGTTTGAACATAGTATAAATTACTTTGCCTCCCAAGCAGTGACTTTACACAGAAGTCAAGATAAGATGTTTAAGTACTGCCACAAAACCCCTTTTACTTTGAGAGCAGTCAGCTAGAATGCTTGTGTGACAAAGGCAAATTCTGAGCATCAAATATTCTGGCACTTAAAATTCAATTATTATAAAGTAATCTGAAGGAACTGCTATTTTTAGGACTTGGGCAGCAAAGACCTGAAAAGAGAGAAAATCAGTTTTGTCTGTCAGATTGTGCGAGTGGGCAGAATGGAGCTGAGGGACAACAACACACGGAAACTAACCTCTGGGCTGCGGCGACCTTTTGGAGTGGCAGGTAACTTTGTGTTCCCTCTCTGCCTGTATCCTGTTGTATTCTTGGGATTGAATAGCAGAATTGTTTTGATTGGAAGAGACCGTGAGGATCGAGTCCAACTTTCAACCTGAGATGACTCCATGGCTCTTAAATCATGTCCTGAAGTGATGTTTTCATATTTCTTTAACATCTTCAGATTCAGTGATTTTATCACCACCTTCATTAAATCTTGTGCCATCAACTTCAGCCTATCCAGATCTCTTTGCAGAGCCTTCTTATTCTTCAGAAGATCTTGCACCTAATTTAGTGTCCTTTGCAAACTTAGTGAGGAATCATAGAGTCAACCAGGTTGGAAGAGACCTCCAACCTAGCACCCAGCCCTATCCAGTCAACTAGACCATGGCACTAAGTGCCTCATCCAGGCTTTTCTTGAACACCTCCAGGGAGAGTGACTCCACCACCTCCCTGGGCAGCCCATTCCAATGCAAATCACTCTCTCTGTGAAGAACTTCCTCCTAACATCCAGCCTAGACTTCCCCGGCACAACTTGAGGCTGTGTCCCCTTGTACTATTGGTGGCTGCCTGGGAGAAGAGACCAACTCCCACCTGGCTGCCACCTCCCTTCAGGTAGTTGTAGACAGCAGTGAGGTCCCCCCAAGCCTCCTCCAGGCTGCACACCCCCAGCTCCCTCAGCCTCTCCTCATAGGGTTAGTGTTCCAGGCCTTTCACCAGCCTTGTTACCTTTCTCTGGACACCTTCCAGCACTCAATTATTTTGTCCTGATCATTGATAGAGATATTAAACAAAACTGGTCCCAGCACTGAGCGTTGGGCTGGGAGCCTGTGTAGAGTGTTGAGTCTGTGAAGTATAAATGCACAATTGTTCCAAATTTAATCAAACTGGTTGTTTTATTGTAGAATTCACCACGGCTTTCAGGACTTGTGTAGCCAGAGATGTCAAAGGTTGTTTGCCATGTGATTTTTGTGCCACAGTAAAATTCTGAAGTTGTTAGCTTGCTAATACCATCTCTCTTCTAAGTCGTCATTGCTTCTGGTGCCCCAGGGCATTCTTGCACCATTACACTTCCCATGGTGGTCACTCAACTTAAGATACTTTGTTTTTTTTGTTTTCAGTAATGGATGTTACTGACATAATTAATGGAAAAGTGGATGATGAGGATAAACAGCACTTCATACCATTTCAGCCGTAAGTAGGCAACAGCGTAAATGATTAAGCAGAAGTGAAAGAATTTAAGATTTTAACTTTCTTGTAAACAAAATCAAAACATCTTAAACTTCTGATAGAAAGGTTGTGTAGATATTGTCCATTTTCAGACTCATATTTTGTCTTATATTTCTAATCTATAATTTCCTGTTAGTTGAGATAGTGATAGACCCAGAACCTTATTTTGGTAAGCCTTGAGTTTAAAGCATGCATTCAAAGTTTTGCAGCCTCGTTTTCTTGTTGTTTAGAGATGTCAAGGTGATAATAAGCAAGAAGGGAAATGCTTAAAATAAGTCAATTGCTGGTTTAGCTCTGCTTGATCTTGATAAAGACCAGAAGTATTACCAACACGCACTGCAGGTGACTTCTGTGAAGTTAAAGGAGGACATCTGTCTTTTTCTTGAGGGCAGACAGAATTTCTTAGTAAGGGCCACAGTAATTGGAGTACAAATGGAAGTTGAGAATTTGAAGGATGATTTGATACACCTCTTGCAGTATCTTTTCATAATTCAGCTTTACCTTGTGAAACTTAGTAGAAACCTGAGCTGTTTGGGTTGTATGGTGGGGGAGAGGATGTCTGCTGCATGTACCTGTTAGAGCTAGTATATAATAAAGGAGAAAAGTCTGGTAGGTGAACCTGATCTTATAGTCATCTAGAACTTCAAACTTTCCTGCACTGACTGTAAGGTTGGTGATATGGAATTTGACAGTATTTGATAATAATTAAATTGGCTAATAGCAAATAGAGAGTTAGGTGTCCTTTAAAGTAGGGACATGTATTAACTTAACATAACACTAAAGATGTGTTTTGACTTCAAACAACAACGTTAGATTAAAAAATGGGTTTTAATAGCCTATTTTTTGTTAACATACAGATGTGTGCAGAGAAAGTGCTTTTAGAATAAAAGCTGATTAATAAAATGTGGCAAATACTCTTCTGTTCATAGGGAGGTGGTTTTTGGGGAAAGGTAGAAGGGATAAGTCAAATGTGTATAAAATATGAATGCTTTGTTTTCCCATTGAGTGAAATGTTAGGTTGCCATCTGTTCAAGAAGGCAGCACAGGGGTATGTAAGCTAAATTCCTTGATTAATGTTCTAATAGATAATCAGAAGGTTGTAATAGTATTAAAATGGAAAAAAACAAAAGTTGAAATGGAGTGAGCTCAAATGAGAGCAGACTTAATTCAGGAAGCCCTTGTGGTTTGAAGCTGGAGGGTTACTGAGGAGTGCAGGGTCTGCAGGTGCTACAGGGAGCTGAGTGGGTGTATGCCTACTTGTAGTGAAGAGGGTGTTCATGTGAACATCAGCAGTACAATTCCGTTTTTCAAGGAGAAGAGGGGCTTCTGGGGACGAGTGCATTCATGATATGCTTGTGTGGTAAACAATAGCAAGGTTTTTTAGTGAGTGTCAAAGTACCCAGTGAGAATGGATTGAGGTGGATGCTAATGGAACATGTACTTTTCTTCTCCATTAACACTGAT
Organism: Pogoniulus pusillus; assembly: GCF_015220805.1. Lineage (NCBI taxonomy): Eukaryota > Metazoa > Chordata > Aves > Piciformes > Lybiidae > Pogoniulus > Pogoniulus pusillus. The sequence continues at coordinate 38,514,558 of NC_087269.1, forward strand.
TTATTTTCCTCTGTATTCATAAATGAGCTTTCTGAAGAGATGTACAACATAATTGTTTTTAACTATAGCAAATTAAAACCTTCTTCTGAAAAAATATATTCCCAAGATCATGAATGCTGTGAGAACACATGATGAATTCTGGTGCCATTTCCACTGTAGACTTGGGCTGTAAATATGAGTCACATTCTTCTTCTTGTTCCATGCTTTGCTTCTGTTGTACTACACTCAAATCTGTTTTCATATCTCTGTTTTGTATTCATTCACTAGCCATCAACACAATGGCTGTCAAAGGCACTTGGCAAGGTTACTTAAGTGACACTTAATGCTGCTGTTCATTTAGTTTGTAACATTCCATTCATCAAGTTTAACAGAATGTTTAGATGGTCTGCTTTTCTCTTCCTATGCCATTTGTGTGAGATTCACTGGAGCTTTTCCTTCAGATGGAATGCACTGCTGCTTGACCTGTAGGGCCACAGAACTGACCCTGGAGGTGTTGCAGAGCCACTCTGCTGTGTATATATTAAAGAAAGAGCTGCCTGTATCGATTTTCACTGCTTAACAGGGGGTGCTGAGATGGGAGCTATCCTTCCTATCCTCACAGTGTTACTGGGATCTGTGCATGTCCCTGAAGGGAGAAGTAACAACTCAGATGTGCTGGACTTCTCTGTGGTAGATCAGCGTTCTTCTGATTAATGATCTTCCTCTGTCTTTCTTGTTACCTTTCCTGTCCTTTGTCTTGTGTTGACTAATAAATACTCTTTGTCACAACTATGATACGATCTTTTGTGTTTCCCTTGTTACTGTGGCTTCTGGTTTTCTGTGACCCTTTGTTTCCTGGTGTTGGTCGTCATGTGCATCCTCCAGGCTAGCGTTGGATGACGCCATTCGACACAAGCAGCTGAACATATCATCCCGTTTTTCACCCAGGGTGGCAGGGGAGAATGATTTCCTTCAGACTGTTATAAACAAAGTGATTGCTGCTAAGGAAGTTAACCACAAGGGTCAGGGTAGGTACTGTTCTTTCTATCCACTGGTGTATTTAAGACTGCTCGTTATTTGATTTGCAAGGTCTGCTGATTTTAATTCCAGTATCAAGAGTGCATAATATTACCTTCACTTGCTTGCTGCTCTTCAGTAACACAAAATGTTTGCATAGATTGTTCCCCTTCTTCCCCATCCTTCAGGACTGGTTCTGCTGTTCTGTCCTGCCCCATGCCTTTTCCTCCACCCCTGTGTTAACTCTGGATGCATTTCACAGTATCCTCAAGGTTGGAAGAGACCTCATAGATCATCAAGTCCAACCTGCTACCACAGAGCTCAAGGCTAGACCATGCCACCAAGTGCCACGTCCAATCCTGCCTTGAACAGCCCCAGGGACAGTGACTCCACCACCTCCCCGGGCAGCCCATTCCAGTGCCCAATGACTCTCTCAGGGAAGAACTTTCTCCTCACCTTGAGCCTAAATTTCCCCTGGCGTAGCTTGAGGCTGTGTCCTCTTGTTCTGGTGCTGGCCACCTGAGAGAAGAGAGCAACCTCCTCCTGGCCACAACCTCCCCTCAGGTAGTTGTAGACAGCAATAAGCTCACCCCTGAGCCTCCTCTTCTCTGCCTTGTCTGTTGCTTGGACATCTTTTTGTTTCTATATTGGAAGTGAAGACTTGGAATCAGCTCTTGTGCCCTTGAGCTGTGGATTTTGGCCTCCTCATGCTGAAGGAAGCCATATTCATTTTCTTCCCTTCCTTCACCTTTTTTTTTTTTTTTCTGCTTCACAGCTGTGCTCACATCGTTTGGCTCTCCCCCTGACAAGATCTGGACATTGCTTTTCCAGTGTCTACCTGAGCTCATAGATGGAAAGGATAATGCCAGAGCAAGGCAGCCCCAGATACCTTCTCTTACAGGCTGCTCTCTTGCTGCTGCTAACTCTTTGTACCGAAAGCAGCGTAGACTTTCCTGATGGCAAACTGAGTTAATTACAAATAATTTTTTTCAGTGTGTGTACACAACTCTTCATGACCATAATATGTCTGCCAGTTAAAAAAAAAATGTGATGGCTCATTTAGCATTGTACTGGTGTCAATATTGTGAGGGTGTTTGGATTAGTATGGTGATCTGCAGGTCAGCAGGGAGTTTTCTCCAAGCACAATAAGTGTCAGTATCCATTGCAGGGGCTATCTGAAGAATAGGCCTAAGAATCATAGAATCATAAAATCAACCAGGTTGGAAGAGACCTCCAAGATCATCCAGTCCAACCTAGCACCCAGCCCTAGCCAGTCAACTAGACCATGGCACTAAATGCCTCAGCCAGCCTTTTCTTGAACATCTCCAGGGATGGTGACTCCACCACCTCCCTGGGCAGCCCATTCCAATGCCAATCACTCTCTCTGGCAACAACTTCCTCCTAACATCCAGCCTCGACTTCCCCTGGCACAACTTAAGACTGTGTCCCCTTGTTCTATTGCTGGTTGCCTGGCAGAAGAGACCAACCCCCACCTGGCTACAGCCTCCCTTCAGGTAGTTGTAGACAGCAATGAGGTCCCCCCTGAGCCTCCTCCTCCCCGGGCCAAACAACCCCTGCTCCCTCAGCCTCTCCTCATAGGGTTTGTGTTCCAGGCCTCTCACCAGCTTTGTTGCCCTTCTCTGGACATGTTTCAGCACCTCAACATCTCCCTTGAATTGAGGGGCCCAGAACTGGACACAAATGTGTGTGTGTAGTTTTTTTACTAATGACAAATGAAAATCTAAATAAACTTTAATTATCTGTTAGCTGAAGAGGAAAACTTAGATCTGCATCTCCCCTGTGTTTTCAGCTCTGGCTGATGCATATCTGAAAGGAGGAAACATTTCAACTTTTGATTAATTTCAGATTCTTTCCCTAAAACAGATGCCTAAGCCAACAGAAAAGGATTGAGTCCTTGCTTAACCAGTCACTGTAGGTAGCTACTCTTTAATGACGTAACAGTTGTTGGAATCATCCCTTGCAACAGGTCAGCAGATAGCCTTTTAGATGAGATGTTAGTAGAAAAGAAAGGCAGCTGTCAAATATACACAGATGACTGTTTAGTTACTTGTGCAACAGGATAACCCACATTTCATTTTCTAGATAAATATGTTTTGATTCTTTTTGTCATAGATTTCAGTTTCAGGATTTTCTTCTGCAAATTTTTGCTGCAGTTTATCATGCTAGAACTTAATTGCCAAAGTTTTTTGGGGGTTTTGGTGTTTTACAGATTTTTGGCTTTTGTTCTTCCCCATTTTCACATCTTTTTCCTGTAACAAGCCTGCTTGATGTTAGTTGGCAAGCAGCAGCTTTTTAGTGGCTGCTTCTACTGAAGTGAAAATTGTCAACTGTATAAAGCTGATGCCATAGACTTTGTCGTCATTGTAGTCAAAAGAACTTATGGGGGTGGTGGTGATGAATCAGTTCAGTGTATGTATGGGTTGGTGGTGCTTTCTTCAGAATCTCTGATTTGGTTGATTGTATACTTCATATTTTTTTCTCATTTCATCATTGTTACCTTTTCTTTTTCCTGGGGAAGATAAACATTTTGTTAGGAAGAATTTGTGAGAGTCCAGAGAATGGACAGCACTGCTAATGACTTGAACTGTACTTCCATGAGACTCTGTGCAAAAGACTTCAGTGATAAGAGAAGCCTAGTTCTATTAGAAGGAGGGATTCTTCTAGAGTCACTCTAGCTTCATGCCAAGGCCACTGTAGGCTTGCTTGCACTTTCACAGCTCATCCTTTAGTAGATCCAGTTGATAAGTGAACATTTCCTCCTTTCTGCCTGTTACATGATCTTGATAACCCATTCTTCTCCTCAGTAGTGAGCTGCTCTATTGAAATTTTTACACTCTGAATGATTTTTTTTGCTTCAGTAAGAAAATGTGAGGGAAGCTTCATGCATCTGGGTTTGAACACCTAAGTCTGCCCTACCAAGACACTTGATACTGCTATGAACTGGGCAGCACAGAGACCTGAGTCTCACAGATTTCTCCAGTTTCTCAGGTTGTTTGTGTTCTATGTTATTTTTATTACAGTCAGCTCACAGGTGAGGATTTCTTATGTTTTTTATAGAATCAGGGTAGGGTTTGGGAGGGACCAAGATGGTCTTCAGGTCATCTAGTTCAACCCTGCTGCAGCCAGTAGGGAGATCCGTAACTAAAGCAGGTTTCTTAGAGCCGCAAACAACCTGACTTGAAATGTTTCCAGGGATGAGGCATCTACCACCTCTCTGGGCAACCTGGGCCAGAGTTTCACCATTGTAAGAGTAGAAAAATTTCTTCCTTCTGTCTACTTTAAATCTCCCCTCTTAGCTCAAAACCTGCACCTCTTGTCCCGTCACAACAGGCTCTGCTAAAACATCTGTCCCTGTGTTGCATATTGCCCCCTTTTAAGCACTGAAAGGTCACTATAACATCTCCCTGGAGCCTTTTCTCCAAGCTGAACAATCCTAATTCCCTCAGCCTGTCTAGAGGGTTTCCAATCCTTCTATTGTTGCGACAGCCTCTTCTGGCCCTTCTTCAACACTCTCTCTCTGTCTCCTGTGCTGAGGACTCTAGAACTGGACCGAGCACTTGAAGTCAGGTCTCAGCAGATTGGATCGTAGGGACAGAATCTCCTCCCACCATCTGCTGCCCACACTGCTGGGGATCAGCCCAGGACACAGTTGGAGCTGGGTTGGGAGCTCACATCACTGGCTCATGCCCAGCTTCCCGCCCACCACATCGATGAAGTTCTTGACATGGCTGCTCACAATCCATTCATCCCTCAGCCTGGATTGACACCACAGATTTTCCTGACCTGGATGCAGGACCTTGTACTTGGCCTTGCTGAGCCTCATGAGTTTCCCAGAGGTCCACTTCAAGTTTGTTCAGATCCCTCTGGATGATATCTCATCCCTCGGATGTCAACTGCAGAAAGTCTGATTTCATCAGACACACTTGAGTGTGCTGTAGTCATGTTTCTGCTTGAAGCACAAGGACGTTTTGAGTGTTGTAAAATACTTTGTAGTGTGTGTGGGTTTTTTTGGTAACTGTAGTTATCTTTATTTCATTTTAGAATGTATACCAAAAAAATTCTTTAACTAGGGGAAAAAAAGCCACCAGTTTAATTGTGGTTTTTACACAACAGGTTTGTGGGTGACTTTGAAACTTCTTCCAGGAGATATTCATCAGATTAGGAAAGAGTTTCCCCACTTGGTGGATAGATCAACAGCTGTGGCTCGGAAAATGGGATTTCCTGAGATTATTATGCCTGGTAAGCCTTTTTCTGAATTAATTCTCCTTGGCTTTATTTAATTGTTCTTTGAGTATCTGTACGTATGGAAGCTTGGGGGTTGGAAGAAGAGATCAAGATGAGTTATGGTATATGTGAGAAATAACAGATCATTAAAGGATTTTGCCTCATCAAAATAAATGTAAAATACTTGGGTAATACCTGCAACCAGTGCTGGATTAATAAATACAACTCATACCCACCCAGAAAGATGACATGTTGCAGTGACAGGGGAATTCTGCTCTTCTTTGCAGAGAAGGAAAATATATCTGAAGTACATGCTTCACATTATCTCCGTAGCAAGGGCTTATGTAAAACTTCTCTCTCCTGTGATGAATCCAAACCAAAAAGATTTTTGGTAGGAACAAGCTTGGTCTGCAGGTCTCACAGGGTTTTGGCTAGATTGGGATAATGTATTGGGAAGAAAGCCATGGTGCCTTTTTTTTTCCAATACCTATGTTGTGTGGATATTCAGTTCTGGTGGTTATGAAAGTCCTGAAAAATGTGATGCTGCTTAAAATAAAATCTGCCATAAGCAGCAGACTAAAGGAAAAAAAAAAAAACCAAACCCTGCACTGTCCTTATCAGACAGATGGGCCCTGGAGGGCCCATTAGATGCTTTCCAAACCAGTTCCAGCTCTCCCTCTGGTTGCTGACTTTGTCAGATGTTTTGCTCTATATCCAGTATGGTGTAAGTGTCTTGACACCTCTGCTTGTTTATAAACCTATGTTGACACATCAGCCATCTGCCTCATTAAATCACTGGAAATCCCTCATTTCCTGAATTAATTTTCAACATTTCAATTGGATTGGGGTGTAGTTGAGAAGTGTTTTAAGACAAAGCCAAATACAGGCTTTCCAAGCCAGCAAAACCATCAAACCACTTCCTAATGTAACAAGTTAAATCTCTCTAGGCTGCTAAATGTTTTTAAATAGGCAAATATCTGTCTAGGGGATAAATGAATGTCTGTGGTGAATCTCATCCTTCCAAATGACTAACCAAACAAAAAAGTGGAACTGAGGTGGTTTGTGAGTCATATGATACATACTCTTGGTGATGCTGGGGTATTCTTTCAGTCCTGAAATGCATCATTACTTTCTGTTAGATCCAGCTTACTGCGCTATCAGTTGGTAGTTCAGACCTTAGCTGTCTGAGCGCTATTTCAGCTAAGCAGCTGTTTTCAGCACTATTAGTTTTGAATGTTCAAGGTACTGCAGCTTTGGAATCTTTTGCCATGCCTATGTGTTATTAAAATGCGGTGGTGGTTGGTTCTGACTATCGTTGGTTCCACAGACCAACAGATCCGCTGTGGAAGTTGACTTTGTGCTTTGGTTCTTAATTTTAGGTGATGTTCGTAATGACATCTACGTGACGTTGGTTCAGGGTGATTTTGACAAAGGCAGTAAAACAACAGCCAAGAATGTGGAAGTTACAGTGTCTGTGTATGATGAGGATGGCAAAAGATTAGAGGTATTCAAGTATTTAGCATGTTTTTTATATTTACACACCTGTTTGAGCCTTTTTAACATCTCTTTATTTGTCAGCTGAAGTCCCTATTTTTATGTACAACACAACTTCTTTCTTTGTCGTGACTAAGTGCATCTTGTCATATCAGTGTGTGCACTTTGATACTAATTTCATGAGGAGATGTGAGCATGAGCCATTCTGTCTTATTTTGACCTACTTCGCTGATGTTTGTGGCTCTTCATTTGAAGGAAAAAGCAGAGTTTAAGATAGACACAAAGGTGTTTTTTCTTGCTCTTCTGTTTGTGTTTTCTCAGAGTGTTATTTTTCCTGGTGCTGGTGATGAAGCCATCTCAGAGTACAAGTCAGTAATATATTACCAAGTGAAGCAGCCTCGCTGGTTTGAGACTGTAAAGGTATCTAAATTCTGCTTCTGTGTGGGTTAATAGGAAATGAAAACAAGTTTCAGGGAAATGCTGTCAGAAACCAAGTGAGAGCTATTCAATGCTCGTGGCTGTGTTTAGCAGGACAGAAATAGGATCATGGAATCATAGAATGGTTTGGGTTGGAAGGGACCTTAAAGATTGTTTGGTTTCAACGTTCTTGCTGTGGACCTGGACACCACCTACTAGGTAAGATTAATCAAGGCTTCATCCAATGTCATTTTGAACACTTGCTTCCCTAGGCAACCTGTTCCAGTGCCTCAACGTGCTCATGAGAAGGGATTTCCTCCTCATGTCTAATTCAAATGGAGATCTTGAAGTGTGAAGCCATTTCCCTTTGAGCAGTCACTCTGAGGCATTGTAAAAAGCCCTTTTCCAGGTATCCTGCAGCCCCCTTCAAATACTGGAAGGCTTCTCTGATGTCTCCCTGGAGTCTTCTCCTCTCCAGGCTGAACAACCTTAACTCTCTCATCCTGCTTTCATAGCAGAGGTGCTTCAGCATTCCAGTTATTTGTAGTCTCCTCTGGATCTGCTCTAACAGTTCCGTGTCCTTGTGTTGGGGGCTCCAGAGCTGGGCACAGCAGCTCAGCTAAGGAGTGTTGCCAGAGACTGCTTGAATATAGATTTGACTTCTGTTACACAGTGAATTTTATTTCATCCTTCCGTTTGAGATGCCTGTTACCAGGAACATTCCAGTAGCTGTTTATTTCTATGAAGCTGATCTAGAGAAGCAGAATATTAAGGTGCAGATGTAATTGCTGTGGTGTTGAACTTCTCAGTGGTTAGAGATCTTGCTGATTGTGCTCTAAGCCTGCAGAATTTGCTTGGGTAATAACATTGTAGCCTAAATGCCAAGTTGTGATATTACAGAGAAAGTTGATATTATCTTTATAAAATGAATTCCACCTCTGTAGTCACTGGGAACAGTATATGTGAGAAGAGACTTTGAGCTACTCCCAGCACTGTTGTTGAAGTTCAGTAGTGCTCTTTTTATAGAAAGTAGCTGCTTTGGAGTGGCAGAAGCCTAGACATGGTGTTGGGGAGCAGTGTACAGCACAAAGCTTGAATGTGGGTGTGATGAAGAATATGAGATGGCTCTGGCAAAAATCCTGAAGGAGAAGGGCATTGGTTACACATCTGCACATTGATTGCATGTGGATCAGAGAGGCAATGATAGTCTATGTAATGCGAGGTAAATGTGTTAAGAATCTTTACTTCGCTGTTGACAAGAAAGTTCACCTCCACCAGTGAAACTCAAGGGGGACTCACTTCTGAGCTGTGGGTAGTGGGGGGATAAGCCCATCTGAAGTTGCAGGTCTTGCTAGGTAACTTAACAGGCTCACTTCATTCCTTCTGTACTTCTTGGTGCAGGAATTAGCTGTTTTTCTGGGGGGTCTGTGACTCTTGTCTTCCATGGCAAAATGAATTTGGTCATTTATTTTCAAAGGGCTAAGCATAGTGTTGCAAGGTGTCTATCAGATTTGATAGCAGTTGGTGATGTCTGAAGACACTGTAGTGACTGTTTTCTTCCTCCATCCCCTTTGCCTGAAGGTTGCAATCCCCATTGAAGATGTGAACCGCAGTCATTTGAGGTTCACCTTCCGTCATAGATCATCACAGGACTGTGAGTAATTCAGCATTTTCATTATGGCTCTTGTCAGTGTCTGGTGCCAGAATGTGCTGAAACAGGTGTAATGTTCCTCATCTGTAATTGACTGTTGTAATCACTTTTAGTGCAGGGATAACTTTTTATTGCCTACTTATTTTGTTAGCTGCTTTTTCTCTTTATGTCTTCCCTGTCAACATCAAGAAGAAATAACTGCCCAGGAAAGTTAAAGCAAGTCAAATAAAGGCCAGTGAATTAAGCCTGTAGTTAAAAACTGAAAGAGTTGTGTTATTTTATATCTTGGAGGTAGATGAGGAGAGGGTAGGAAAGATATTTAACAACCCCACGTGTGAGATGGGAACATGAAAGAACCAAAGACTTAGCTATTATGAAACTTGGTTTCTATGTCTGGATGTCAGTCTGACTTGTGGTTCTTTTCAAGTCATTGTGGCCTAAAAGACATTTGAGAGCTTGTGGTTTTCTCTGGCTTTCCTGTAGTGCTGCTAACAGCTGAGATGCTTTGAGCAGTTGAGGATCAGGTCAAGGCAACCAGACATCTTCCATATATCAACAGTTGTTTTGTAGTGGACTGTATGGATTTGTCTTGTTTGTGTTGGTCTTCATTCCACACAGTGATTTTGGCAGGAAAGCCTTTTGTAATCTGCAACAACATTTTTTTTGTTGTGGAATAAATAGGCAGATGAAAGCATTACTCAAGTAGTGTCCACTGGATGCATTTTAAGACATCTAATAATTTCCTTAAGTGCATAACTGTGAAATAAGTAGTACCTTATCCCAGAGCAGTTAGTTAGCTGAAGCTGTGTATTTTGCAAATTGATGATTAATAAAAGATTTACTTGGTGATACTTACTAATGAAAAACAATGTGGCAAAGATCCATCCTTCATGTCAAGGTTATGATTGCGGGCCACAAATTCCTAGCGAGAGGTATTTCCGTGATGACTCCAGTTCAGGTTGGCCATGGTTTAACTATTAAATTGAGGCCATGCCTTGGGCTGCAGGGCTTTCTCAGAGGTTCCTTGAAAGCAGTGTCAAGCTGAATGCACTTCACTTCTGGCTTTACTTCTTGACTTGAATTTCTAGTTGCTCTGTTGTGTTGTTTTGACTTCAGCCAGTAGATTTTGAACAATGATGGCCAAGTGAATGTGTTTTTCTAGTTCAAGTTGCTTGTAGAGTAAGTCAGCTTTCAGAAACTTAAGCATGTCATCTGTAACTTAGGACCAAAACAGGAACTGGATTCATATGTTCCCTCTCAGAGTGAGAGAGCCCTGATGGAATCCTCAAAGCTGGTCTTCAAACCAGGTTGGAGAAGACCCCTAGGATTATCGAGTCCAACCTATCGCCTAACCCTTCTAATTAGCAAAACCATGGCACTAAGTGCCTCATCCAGCCTTCTTTTAAACGCCTCCACCACCTCCCTGGGCAGCCCATTCCAATGTGCAGTCACTCTTTCCATGAAGAATTTCTTCCTGATGTCCAACCTAAACCTGCCCTGGCACAGTTTGAGACTCTGTTCTCTTATTCTGTCATTGGGGGTGTGAGAGAAGAGACCAACTCCCACCTGGTTACAACCTCCTTTCAGGTAGTTGTAGAGAGCAATGAGGTCTCCCCTGAACCCTCTTTTCTCCAGAATGAGAATCATCATTATGGGTGTTAAGTGCTGTCATACTTTCAACTGCTAAGCCCACTGAATGTTACAAATGCATCAAATTGCTGTTCTGTTTTTCAGAAGTTGCTTTAAAGCAAATGAATTACAAGAGCATATAGAATATGGAAATACTATATATCTAGCTACTGTTGGTGAGCATTTATTTTACTACACTACAATTGATCTTAGCCAAAAGGCTGAGAAGCCAGAGGGACTTGGATAGATTGGATCAATGTCATTGGCATGAGCTTCAGTAAGGCCAAATGCCAGGTCCTGCACTTGGGCCACAACAACTCCAAGCAATGCTACAGGCTTGGGGAAGTGTGGCTGGAAAGCTGTCCAGTAGAAAGGGATCTGGGGGCTGTAATGGACAAACAACTCAATATGAAGAAGTAGTGTGCCCAGGTGTCAGGGAAAGCCATTGGCATCCTGGCTTACGTTAGAAATGCTGCGTCCAGCAGAGATAGGGAGGTGATTGTCCCCTTGTGCTCGGCTCTGGTGAGGCCACACCTTGAGTATTGGGTACCTCATTACAAGAAGGATGTGGATGTGCTGGAGTGAGTGCAGAGGAGAGCAGTGAAGCTGGGGAAGGGCATGGAGAATAAATCTTAGGAAGAGCAACTGAGGCAGCTGGGGATGGTTAGTTTGGAGAAGAAAAGGCTGAGGGGAGGGGGACATCACTGTCTACAACCACCTGAAAGGATATAGGCGAGAGGCTGCTGCTGGTCTCTTCTCACAAGTAAATAGTGGTAGAACAAGATGGAATGGCCTCAAGCTGCCAGTGGGTGGGTTTAGACTGGACATTAGGAAACATTTTCTCACAGCAAGAGGGGTCAGGCACTGGAATGAGCTATCCAAGGAAATGGTTGAGTCACCAACCCTGGATGTGTTTAAAATTCTTTTGGATATGGTACTTGAGGATATGGTTTAAGGGTGAACTTTGTACAGCGGAGGTGATGGTTGGACTTGATGATTCTGAGGGTCTTTTCCAACTGGAATGTTTCTGTGATTCTGTGCTTTTTTTTTTTAAATCTCACTTTTAAAATACTCTTATTTGCTTTTACACTTCCTCCAGTTGAGCTTCTCCACTATAGTCATTCATTTACAGGTTCTAGATGGACTAAGTACCAAACACTGACACGATGCTGGGGTGTTGTTCTTATTTTTTTCTTACAGCCAAAGATAAATCTGAGAAGATATTTGCCTTAGCATTTGTGAAACTTATGAGGTATGATGGAACAACACTGAGAGATGGAGAGCATGACCTTATAGTTTACAAGGTAGAGTTTTGAGATGCTCTAGGCTTTCCATAGTAGCTATCTCAGCTGACTGTTAGTGAGTTACTGTTCCAGACTTGTGCAGAAAAACATGGGTTAGACCCTTCTTATAAATCATGCAGTTGAAGAGCAATTTGTGTGTTTGGCAGATTGACTGTTAAACCTTGAATATGGGTTGCTGGGGATGCTTTAATTTCAAAGCAACTTGTTAAAGAGCTTTTGTAGAAAATGCTACTTCTAGTCCTTTAAATACAACAACGAGTGCTAAATTGCTGTTGTTAGTGACCCGTTGGATAGCTCCAGTTCAGAAGCAAACTTCAGCAAATCTAGTGTAAATAATAAAACTCTGTGACTAACAAGGTTGGTTTTTAACTAGATGTTGTCAAATTGTTTCACTTTGTATTGAAAACACCACTGTAGGCAGAAGCAAAGAAGCTGGAAGACGCCTCGACGTACTTAAGCCTGCCATCCACTAAAATAGAACTAGAGGAAAAGGGACACTCTGCAACTGGGAAGAGCATGCAGAACCTTGGAAGCTGCACCATCAGCAAAGACTCTTTCCAGATTTCTACTCTTGTTTGTTCAACCAAACTTACCCAGAATGGTATGTTCACTGTTGTCCTGGAGCCTATGCTTCCCGTGGTTGAAGTGAGGTTGTATGCTGTGACTTCTCTGTTGCCCTTCCTCTGAATGAATAGTGTGTTACTTGTTTAAGTTTTATTTTTGCCACGCAGTCTTGGGTTAAATTGTGTGGATGCAGCAAAAGTATCTACTGTTACTCAGGTTTTTTCTCTACCCATGGGCTTTGTATTGCTGTAGAGCAGTACATGCTTCTAAGAAAACAAGGTAATCTTGACTTAAATGCAAACAGGAGTCTTGTTTTCCATGTAGCTGAGACTTCTATACTGAAGTACACTGAAAACAGGCTCCATGGCATTTTACTGCTTTGTGGGTATGAATAATTGCACTACGGAAGAGGATGAGCTTGCTTTCAAGAGTAGATAATAGCATGGCTCTGCTCCCAAATAAGCTGTTGTATGTTATTTCCAAGGTGCAATATCCATATCTTATGCCCAAAGAAAGCTCTGATTTTTTGCTTTTGTTGACAAGAAGGGATGTGAGCAAGAGAATGCATTGCATGGAGGTCACTCTCAGCTTCACACATCTTGGCACAAACACAGAGCACCAGGAATGGAGTTGGCATATTGTGTTCCTTTTAAAACTTGCCTAATATACATTTTTCATGTGTGTTTGTCAGCTGGCTGACTGAGTCCAAAGGCTGTGCAAAGCAGAGCTGATGGCAGCCACCAAAGCAGATTATTTCACATTACCAGACTGTGCCCTCTGTAATTTTTGTGCTTCGTTGCCATGGAGCGGCCCTTGTTCTCCTTGCTGCACTAGAAGTAGACTGGGGAGTGTGGGTGGGTCATTGAGATGTGAGTGAGTCATGCCAGGGGAAGGGATCATTCCTTCATGACTCAGGAGAAAGGAGCTCAGTTCAGATGGATCTGCTAAGGTTTTGCATGAGGAGGGCTTGGGATGGCACAGAGGGTGGGAATCATGATTGGGGTTTCACGTTAATGAGCTCAGCTCTGTCCAGAGGGACAGCTACTGCTCTGGTACAACTTCATCGTCAACTCCATGTCCTTGCAGTGTTTTTTTCTTCAGTGGTGTCTCTGATACTGCACATGCTGGGTGTTTCATATTCAGACCACATAAGATTCACTGCAGTCTGGCAGGCTTACAGCCTGAGAAAGGGTGTTCAGCACCAAAAAAAAACCCTGGGAAACCATATTTGGAATTTCATAGCAAAGATGGGATCATAGCTCAAGAGGAACCACAGTGGGTTTGGGGCTTTGGAGGACGCAGAAAGCAGCCTGTGGAACTCAGCTGCTCTTTGTGATATGGTTAGGTTTTTATTCCTCAGTCACTCCTCAGGCTTGTTAGAAGTATTTCATAGTGATCAATATATTGATGTTGCTTTCACAGAACTATTATTAAAATGAAGACTGAGCATTGATTCATGCTTTGATTTGCATACAGTTTGCTGTGAACTTCTGATCTTCATTCAGTGTTGCTGTTAATCATGTTGTCTGGGAAACTTGTTCACCAAGTTGCCAAAGCCTCTTTGCTTTCTTCAAAGTATGTAGATGTTATTAAAGAAGCTCACCAGGAATCTTGAAACAGTTATAAAAGAAACAAAGAATCATCATTAAATTCTCCCTGAAGTATCATTTTTTCATCTAAAAATTTGCACTCTTCAGATTATACTTTCTGAAGCTCAACTTAATGTCTGTAATGCTGGATAATGTTCTTCCTCTAAGTAAAAATCTGTAGTAGTCCTGATTTGCAAAAAATATTGAGCCAAAACATAATTTTCTCTTCTTGAGCATCTCTAATAATTTATTCTCCATCTTAGAATTGGCTTTGAGTCGTGTTTTTAGTAGTTCTAAAAGTATGATTAATACATCCTATGGCTCTTCTTTCATTGCATTTGATACCACAAACTGCATTTTTATGTATAAGCTTTCTTAACTTCAGTTCTCCATCAACTCTTAGTTGTTAATGTTGGTTTTCTCTTGGTAATTAATGTTCTTAGCATTTGAAGTATCTCCAAAATATCAAACTTGGCCACTGGTAAGACTTTCCCAGCTATTTTTCTTGAGAGAAAGTTAACTGGATGGAGTATCTACTTAGTTAACATTTGAGCAGCTGTGATTTGTGCTAGAATGTCCTTCATGGGCTGAAGAAATAATTGGAAGTAAATATCAAATTCACCATGAGCCAGGAATATGCCCTTGTGGCCAAGGCAGCCAGTGGTCTCCTGGGATGCATTTAGAAGCATGTCATGAACAGGTTGAGGGAAGTTCTCCTCTCCCTCTGCTGTGCCCTACTGAGGCCACATCTGGAGTACTGGGTCCAGTTCCAGGTTCCTCAGTTCAAGAATAACAAAGAACACCTGGATAGAGTCCAGCAGAGAGACACCAAGCTGAAGGAATTGGAACATCTGCCTAAAAGAAAAGCTGAGAGACCTGGTACTGTTTATCCTGGAGAGCAGACTCAGAGAGGATCTTCTCAATTCTCAGCATGAGTGAAATCCTGGGGGCCAAGTGGATGGGGCCGGATTCTTGGCAGTGGTGCCTTGTAACAGGACAAGGGGCAGTGGGCACAAACCTGGAACCCAGGAGGTTTCATCTGCAAATGAGGAAACCTTTCTTTCCTGTGACAGTGCTGGAGCCCTGCAGCAGGTTTCCCAGACAGACTGTGGAGTCTCCTTCTCTAGAGAGGTTCTAAATTCATCTGGAGGTTGTTAGCCTGGGCAACCTGCTGTTGGTGACCCTGGTTCAGCAAGGTGGTTGAACTAGATGACTCCATTGGTCCCTTCCAAACCCCTCACCACACTGGGGTTCTGGGATTTCTGTGTAATGAAACAGAGCTTTTATGTTCAAGCTGTGGCATTTCAGAGTGTGTATGAATGGTGATGGCAATGGAACTGAAGTTGTGTTAGTGGGCTTTCTGGAGAATTTTGGTCATCAACTGCCAGAGAGCTGCCTAGTGTTCTACCCTTGCATCTGTTCTTGTGAAACATCCAGGATGTCTGTAAAGCTTACTCAAAGTAGTCCTATGATTTCTTTTCTGCCTGAAGGACTTGGACTACTACATAATAGTGGCTGTTACTCATCTGGAGTCTTGTCATTGAGGAATCAAGGATACAAGGCTTTCAGGAAACAGTTGAGAGGGTTTTTACTTAGCCATTCAGCATAACTGATTTGTTTTCACTAAAAATCATTGCATGCTATGACAAATTCAGGTGCTACAATGGCATAAAGATAAAGATGTCAACAGAGAATTAAAACAAATCATAAATTGGAAAACCCAATGCTACAAGAGGGAAGATAATTTCAAAGGCTACACAGAAATTTAATCGAAGTGGAATGATTATGTGAGTGCTCTAGTGAGTGGGTATCTCTATAGGGGAATCTTTACGTGTTAGCAGGAAGCTGGACTATTTGTTTCTGATGTGTTAAATGTTACATAAAAGAAAATCTTCATCTATAGAATCATAGAATCAAACAGGTTGGAAGAGACCTCCAAGGTCATCCAGTCCAACCTAGCACCCAGCCCTAGCCAGTCAACTAGACCAAGGCACTAAGTGCCTCATCCAGGCTTTGCTTGAACACCTCCGGGGATGGTGACTCCACCACCTCCCTGGGCAGCCCATTCCAATGCCAATCACTCTCTCTGGGAAGAACTTCCTCCTAACATCCAGCCTAGACTTCCCCCAGCACAACTTGAGACTGTGTCCCCTTGTTCTGTTGCTGGTTGCCTGGGAGAAGACACCAACCCCCACCTGGCTACAGCCTCCCTTCAGGTAGTTGTAGAGAGCAATGAGGTCACCCCTGAGCCTGCTCTTCTCCAGGCTGTACACCCCCAGGTCCCTCAGCCTCTCCTCATAGGATTTGTGTTCCAGGCCTCTCACCAGCTTTGTCACCCTTCTCTGGACACATTCCTGCACCTCAACATCTTTCTTGAATTGAGTGGCCTAGAATCCAAATTAAGTTAGTGGGAGCTACTTGGCATGCTAATTCTTCTGTCCCTTTGCAACTGGAAATCCTTCTGTCTTCTTCCTCTGATATTTTCTGATGACATAAATTTTGCTTGTCCTGGGCTGACATCAGTATTACCACTTACTATAGGCTGAAACAGTTTTAATTTCTTAACGTGTTCTACTTACTGTGTTGTATACGTAGCCCTGTTTAAAAGAGTAGAGGAGCTGGCATTTTGCTGGGTTTGGTCCCTGCTGTAACAGAATAAATGTACATTCTTATTGTATACTAACATATTTTTCCTTTCTAATATCTGGACCACAGTGACATTTTCTGTTCACATGTATATTCATGTAGCATTTGGCTGTGTCATCGGGCTGGAAGTACAGGCGGGTTTGTTTTCTTGGGGCAATACACAATGCTGTTCATAGAATCAACCAGGTTGGAAGAGACCTCCAAGATCAGCCAGTGCAACCTATCCCCCAGCCCTATCCAGTCAACTAGACCATGGCACTAAGTGCCTAATCGAGGCTTTTCCCAAACACCTCCAGGGACAGTGCCTCTACCACCTCCCCGGGCAGCCCATTCCAGTGTCCAATGACTCTCTCAGTGAAGAACTTTCTCCTCACATCCAGCCTAGACTTTCCCCTGGCGTTTTGAAAGGAGAAGGTATGGGCTGGGAGAAGGCACTTGTGCCTATTCAGAGTGACATTGTGCAGTTGTTTTGGGAGGTGGAAGATGTGCAGTACTAATCCAATGACTAAACCAAAGGTAGACTGACAATGTTTTGTTTGCCTCTTAGAGGGGCTTCTGCTGAGGATGACTTATGCAGATACTTGGTATTCTGGAAACGTACTTTGATTAGGGGACAGAGAGGTATCCTTCCCTGATGCTGGTTTGGGTGAGGCAGGACAAGCTTGGACTTCTGGGTTTGTGGGCAATTCTCAGTGAATAGCAAGATGGGTTTTGCTTTGCTTACTGGTGCCCCATTGTAGCGGTTAGCATTTACTAGCAGGGGGTTTTTGCAGGGGAACTCCAGTCATGATTTCCTTGTTAGAAGTTTCCCTTGAAGGAAACTGAAGAATGGGGTGCTGGCTCTTTAAGGTTGGTAAAAGAGAACAAGCTTGCCTTATGTTTTCCCTTATTTATCAGTGAATGCTGAACTGACACAATTTGAAGAGTGGGGTGTGGAATTTGGGGACGAGACCATTTGCAGTTGGAATTTTATGATATGATCTGTACCCGAGCTCTCCATCACTTGGAAGCAACCAAGCAATTTGGGCTCCACGAGTTATTAAGCAGGCAGCTTTCTACCAAATTAGCTTAGTTTGCAACTGTTTGCCTTGCTTTGGGTCTTGTTTTCTTTTCAGTTTATGCAGTGTGAGCAAAGAAGCTAGAAACATTACTGCTGGAGGAGTCACGGCCCTGTAGATATGACTCTGCTGGTGGCTGACTAATTTAATTTTGGCATCTTCTTCTAAACACACAACTGGTGTGTACAACAAATTAAAAAGGAGGAATCAGGCTTCCTTGGCTGAGATTTCAGTGCTGACATTTCAAAAGCAGGCTGCTGTTCTGAAGGCCTTTCAGAGTTCGTTCGTGATAGCAAGTATTGTAGGAGGGCTCTGCAGTGTCAGAGGCGTGCTAGAAGTATGTTGTCATCCCGTGGTCGTGGCTGACCTTAGAAATAAACCTCTTTGTTCTGAACACAGTTATGGAGTGTGAGCAGAAGTAAATATTCTCCATGATACAACATCTTTTCTGTTTTCCAGTTGATCTCTTGGGACTTCTGAAATGGCGATCCAACACCAACCTGCTGCAGCAGAATCTGAAGCAGCTGATGAAGGTTGATGGTGGTGAAGTTGTGAAGGTAACTAGTTAATTTCGTCAAATTTGGCGTCGTGCTGAATGCCATATTTTGAGGTGTTCCTATCTTTTGGCTTGTTTCACAACTCCCAACCTCACTGCAGGCGCTGACACCTGGAATTGTAACTGTGTATCTCTTAGCCATCATGATGTTAGTGCCCTTCTGCTTACCCTCAAAGAACATTTCAGATTTGAGGTCTGGTGAAAACAGCCATAAAATGCAAATTTCTGGGAATATAGGGTGTGTGTTTTCTAGCATTTCAATGAATTTTTATATGCAGACACGTGAGGGCAAAGGATGTTTTTCTTTACGAGGTTAGAAGGTCTTGGGATTCTTACATGGTGATATTAAATGTATTTTTAATATACAGATGTGGAATGCAACCCTACTGTGTGCTGCTGCTGATTGTTTTTACAGAAGTTTTTTTTTTCTCTTGCAAATATTCAGTTTGAGTCAAGTTATTTACCCTTACCAAGGCCACTGAGAGATTGTGGAGACCTACATAAAGGCAGATTTAGCTGTGGAAAGGAGTAGGATTGGATTCTATCAAACATGTTGCAATAAATCACGTCTAAGTCTCACTGGGGACAGATGACCCTTAGGGGCCTGTAGTGTTGTTTCTTCCTACAGTGTATTTTAACTTGGTTAATAGAAGCATAATGCATACCTCATCTTGAAGTAGTTTGAAACATCTGAGCATGCTGATATTTATCCTTTATTTAATAGGGTAACAGCAGTATCTCATAGGATTTGTTTTTCAGGAAGGTTCTACCTGCTACTGTTTTGTTGTGCATCGTTTAATGGCTAAAAACTTAATGTAGATACTCACTTCGGCCAAGTGTAGTCATAGTAGTTCATTTTTCATTTCCCCTTTTCTCATGAAATTAGCCACCCTGCTGCATTGGGATCTGAGCAGGATGAATTTATGGATGGGACAGAATGTTTAACATTTCTGTCCTCGTTTTAATTCTTTTCCTTAGAAGACCAGCGTTTGTTACCCATCTCTTTACAGCAGTGCTCAGAAAATCCTTGTGTATGCTGCTCAGTTGCAAATTCATAGGATCTAGTTTGTAACTATTCCTTTCTATTCTTTCAGCTTTTTTTTGTGTTTTTAAATGTTACAGTTCATGTATGTTTTAAAAAGTCCATTGTGATAAAGCATTATTTTTCTGTTGGACTATTTGTACTGTTTAACTCCAGTGAAATGCCTCTGCTTACTGGTATTTGTGTAGGCATCATCCAAGTGGCTCATTCTGTGATTGACTGTTTCAATCTGGAAACTAAATGTCATCTCCCTTTAACAGAGGCTCTGACTCTTTGCGTAGACTCCATAGGATATGAGAATGTAAACTAACACTCTGGAAATTATTCATGCTAGCTCCCTACCTGGAAAATATTTTCATGCCACTTTACACAACAAAAGCATCTGTTTTGTGTTTTTCTTGTTGTTCTGAGAAGTCCATGTCAACAGCTTCAACGTGGTTAAAGTCAATATATGATGCCTGAATGTGAAATGGAGACTTGATTGGTCATGATATGGCCTTCTGACCATCCTTGGGTTTTGAAAACACTTAACCAGGCTGTTTGAGGTCTAAGTACTACTTCTCTTCAAACCAAGATAGCAAAGTCTGTTCAAGCTCAAACTTCTGCTTTACTCTGTTTTTTTCCTGCCAGCCATTGGTTAAATGTACTTTATTTAACTTTGTTCTTAAATTGAGTGAATGCCATTGACAAGGCTTTAATTTCTTTCCCCTCTCCAAATCCTGTAGTGAAATTATGAGCTGGATCTTCCCCAGAGCTGAAGTCCCAAAACCAGCTGCATGTTTGGCATCAGGTGGTTTTTTTATCTTCAGAGATTAGTAGCACAAGCTGTGGGTCTGCGTTACAGAATCATAGAATCAATCAGGTTGGAAGAGACCTCCAAGATGATCCAGTCCAACCTATCCCCCAGCCCTATCCAGTCAACTAGACCACGGCACTAAGTGCCTCAGCCAGTCTTTGCTTGAAGACTCCCAGGGACGGTGCCTCCACCACCTCCCTGGGCAGCCCATTCCAATGCCAATCACCCTCTCTGTGAAGAACTTCCTCCTAACATCCAGCCTATACCTACCCTGGCACAACTTGAGACTGTGTCCCCTTGTTCTATTGCTGGTTGCCTGGGAGAAGAGACCAACCTCCACCTGGCTGCAATGCCCCTTCAGGTAGTTGTAGACAGTAATAAGATCACTCCTGAGCCTCCTCTTCTCCAGGCTAAACAGGCCCAGCTCCTTCAGCCTCTCCTCATAGGATTTGTGCTCCAGGCCCCTCACCAGCTTTGTTGCCCTTCTCTGGACGTGTTCCAGCACCTCAACATCCTTCTTGAATTGAGGGGCCCAGAACTGGACACAGTACTCAAGGTGTGGTCTGACCAGTGCTGAGTACAGGGGAAGAATAACTTGTTTGAGGAAGTTTGGCATTTAGTGTGCTGGTAAAAGAGGGTTAATTCATGAGATGTAACTTCAGGGTTTAGTAGATAGTGTGGGCAACTCATGTTTGATCTAGGGTCTCACTGCATAGATAATTGGTTTTCTTTTATTATTAAGGGAGCACAGTGTGAGTCAAGCTGGTTTTCCATTGCTTCCACAGTGTTTAGAATATCTTTGTTGTAGTCTTGGGAATCATAGGATGATAGAATAGTTTAGGTTGGAAAATACCTTTGAGGTCGTCATGTCCAATTGTAAACCCAGCGCTTCCAAATCCACCACTAAACCATATCCCTAAGAGCCTTTTCTTAGTGTCTTGTTCTTCCCCAACTGTGTCTTGTTTCATCTACAAGCCAAAAAAAACCAGCAATGAACACTAGAAATAAACAAAACCCCAAGCCAACAAACATCTTTACTTCATTTAAGACAGACATGCTGGAACAATCCGTGTTGAACCCCTTCTCTCTCAACCAAACCAAATACACCCTGAGGCCATGATCCATCCTCATTCTGCCTTGGAGGAGTCCACGTTGTTTTGGGTTAGCTGGTGGAAGAAACTGCTCTGGCACAGAATTGTAGCCCTATAAAACTGAATGTGTTGATGAGTATCTCTGGGCAGTGCATGGATTACTTGTCACTGTGAAGAAATATTGTAATTATAAGTCTGTGAAACAGCTTTTATCCCTCTGCTTGATTCGAATACCCTGAGACTAATCTGCTTTTTACTTCCATGTTGCACAGACCAGGGTGTCCAGCCAACTGGCTAGTGAAGACCCATCCTCTCTTACAGTGGCAGAGGCGTGTAGGTTTTGGGTTGGGGCAGGAGGTTGTGTGCTCTGTCTCCCATGCCTGCATGTGAAATCGTGGATCTGAGTTTCTGCAGCCATGAAAAACAGCGTGCTGTGCGCTTCTCAGTGCCCAGCTTCAAATTGCTGAGGCTGACTTGGTTTATTTGGCATGAGACTCAGTTGCTTGTCTGCTTTGTGCTCTGAAATGTCAAGTTTTCAGAACCTGCATGATCCTGGTGACTGTTGAAACTGAGTTTTGGAACATTTCTGTCCGTTTACTACAGCAGATAAAACTCTTTGTTCAGGTGTATCGAGTGTGTTTTCTGACTTGTTTCTGATCGGAGTGACGCAGAGTTAATCAACTGAACTAAACCAATTTGCTGAAAAAAGTTAATTTTTCCTCTTTTGGCTAACTTTTAAAATGTCTTTACTTGGTAAAATGTATAATTGGAAGCAAATAAGCCTGTAGAAACCTGTGACCTCTGGATTTTTTTTTTTCCTGTAACATGTGATGATTTCTGTATTTGTTTGTAGTTTCTTCAAGATACATTGGATGCACTTTTTAACATAATGATGGAGAACTCAGAGAGTGAGACATTTGACACGTTAGTCTTTGATGCTCTGGTAAGTTTGCATTGTGGATGGAATAAAAGTGTTCATTCTGGAGAAAAGGAGACAGAGGGTACACCTTGCTCTCTCTAAGAAGGTTGGAGTCAGATGGAGGTTGTCTCCTCTCCCATCTAAGAAGGGCTGGGATGAGAATAAGCAGTCTGAACTTCTACCAAGTGATGTTTAGGTTGGACATTAGAAGTAATTACTTCTCTGAAAAGCTTGTCAGGCCCTGGAAGAGGCTACCCAGGGAAGTGGTGGCGTTCCCATCCCTGCAGGGTTTTAAAAGCTGTGTGGATGTGGTGCTGAAGGGCATGGGTTAGTAGTGAACTTAGTAGCACTGGGTTAATGGTTGGGTTTGACAGTCTTAAAGATCTTCTGTAGCCTGAATGTTTCTGTCATTCTATACTAAAATGCTGGAGTGAATATCAGTAATGAACAAGGTCTAGTAGTTGTTAGTTATTGACTGGATTGTTGTTAGTATATGACTGGCTAGGGCTGGGTGCTAGGTTGGACTGGATGATTTTGGAGGTCTCTTCCAACCTGGTTGATTCTGTGATTATTTAATGAAAAAGTCATGGAAAGTTTTCATGATGTTTAACGGTCCTGTTGAACTTGATCAAAACAGGATCAGATCCTGTCATCCTTCCAGAAAAGTAATCAAGCCAAATCATTTGAGTAGGCTGACAGCAGAATTTAGGACAGAAACAAAGTTCTTTGCTTGCAGTGGAAATCTTTTAGCAGGAAATGCTTCCCAAGAAAGGAGAATATTAATATACTGAGAGGACAATTACAAACAGAAGTCTGTGTGTGTTTCATGTGGTTTATCTGAAAATAAACTTTGAGTATACCAACTGAAAGACTGTTATGAGGACAATACAATAATTACACTGTTTGGATTCTTTAGGTATTCATCATTGGACTGATTGCTGATAGAAAATTTCAACATTTTAATCCTGTTTTGGAAACATACATCAAGAAGCATTTCAGTGCTACGTTGGCCTACACGTAAGTCTTACAGTTTTCTTTCTCTCATGGGGCTTATGCAGTGTTTCCAGATAACATTTTTTGGGTTAGGAGTTTTTTTCATAGAGCTTGGGAGAATGGGAGGTTATTGAAGTCTGAAGGTAGTATATCTTCCTGCATTGAAATAGTATCAGTTTGGCATTGGAATGGGCTGCCCAGGGAGGTGGTGGAGTCACTCTCCCTGTAGATGTTCCAATAAAGATTGGATGCCAAAGACTTAGTGCCATGGTCTAGTTGACTGGACAGTGCTGGGTGCTAGGTTGGCCTGGATGATCTTGGAGGTCTCTTCTAACCTGGATGATTCTATGCATCTATGGCAAGAGGGAACAATTCTTAAAACATTTGGCCATTTGCAAGGAGAAAGTCTTGAATTTGTTGTACTGAAGGAGGAGATTATTTGACTATTTCAAGAATTATTTTCTAATGAAAATACTCATAGGCAGTTCTGTCATACTTGAGAAAGAAATCATGTCCCTTTAAGATGCTTCAAATAGGTTTGGTACATTAAATTGATTGTCTGCTCTTCATTATCTGCATTACCATCACTTGGGGGAGAAAGCAGTGAAGAACAAAATGAAGGTCCATTATTTGTACTCTTCAATATTTCTTGACAGTTGAGATCTTTCTTGCTGCTTCAGACTGTTAGTGTTGGAAGAAAAGTATGTAATGGATATCTTTGCAGTGCTGGGATGAAAACAAATTCAAACTGTGCAGCCTGCTGTGCACTTTGCTGTTCTTGAGTCTCTATTATGTGACCAGATAGTATTTGAGAAGCCTTGATTTAAAATAGTGAGGAGTTAGAGCTTTAGTCACAACTTCTACATTACCATCACAGAGCTACAGCCACTGTTGCAACCTCTATGTGAAACAAATAAAAGATGAAGCATTCTCCAGCATTCAGTTTACAGGAATCTTGGAGTGGTTTTGGTTTGAAAGGACCTTCAAAGGTCATCTAGTCCAGCCCTTTCTGCAATCAGCAGGGACATCTGCAGCTGGAATAGGTTACTCAGAGCCCTGAACAGCCTGATCTGGAATGTTTCCAACAAGAGCTGGTGGTGATAGGCATGGAAAGCATTCTTCCCTTCCTTAAAGGCAGGGAGGCAGAAGCAGGTTTAAACTTGAGGAGGTGAAACCTGGTTTGTGTCCATGGACATGGCAGATCCCTGCCCTCTCCCCACCTTGCACAAGGGTTTTTTTTGTAGAGAGAGGTGTATTGACAATTTGATTACTTCACATTCTTAGGCTACTTACTCCAAACAAATGCTTGTATATCAAGATACCTATCTGCTCAGTGTTATTTTTGTTAGTGGTACATAATGTTGTACTCGGTTATGTACAGTGGGAATGTTGAAGCATGCAGTGCAGCTAGGATGATTTAAAATGGAATTGCTTGTGGTTGCACTGAAATTGCAATTTATATTCATTGAAAGGGAGGCAGTTGGAATGATATTATCTTTCAAAACATTTCTCTTTCGAGTTTGATAGACTTCAAAATGTGGAATAAGGGAATTTCCAGCTGGTGTTACCTACTCTTTTGAGAAACACTTCAAAAATTCTATCCCCAGAATGTATGGGAAATTTATGTCAAGGGGAAGCCTCATTTAATGAATAACTTTTAATTTGTTCTTTAATTCTAACAATACTTATTATATTTATTTTTATTACCTGTATCTTGACCTCAATCTGAATATCCCTAAGTATCCAATAGCAAATAAGTCCTACCAAGGTTTATTTTTGTGTCAAATGGAGTTAGTTTGTATTGTAATTTGTCAATTATAGGCTGCAGCTACTTGCCAGCAAAAATAAGAATGTAATGGATTCTTTAGTTGGTTTTGCAGCTTGGTAGGTACTGGTTAGGCACATCATTTTCCTGTAAACTTAGAAGTTGAAATTCTCTGTGAGCATCATTGTAATCTGTGTGCTTGCTTTTTTTTGTGTGTGTGTGTTTACACAGAAAACTGACTAAAGTTTTAAAAACCTATGTGGATAATGCTGAGAAATGTGGTATCACTGATCAGCTCTTTAAAGCTATGAAAGCTCTGGAGTACATCTTCAAGTTCATTGTCCGGTCCAGGATTCTATTCAATCAGTAAGTAATGCAAATGCTTAAACCTGTGATTTCCATTGCCAGTGATGTTCAAAAAGTGCCAAAATTCTACCACCATGTGTTGAAGTTGCTCAATATTGCACTGTTATAGAAATAGTTGAGTTGTTAGAGCTTAATTCCCTAGGAAATTATCTTTAACTGACTTAGAACTTGATTTCTGTTCCCTAGAGGAAATCAACCAAGGTTTCCTTGAGAGATGTGCTTCTAGAGTAGCATTGTATTCGTGAATCATGACATATTGAAGCTCTCTATAGTTTAAGTCTCTGAACAGATAAAGCTTGCTGCTCTTCTGGGATAGTTTTTGTTGCTGACTGCCTAGTACCATGACTGAAAGTAGCTATAGGCTGTCCTGTTCTCATCCACCTTTGCTGGTGGCTTTCCCCTGCTGGCTGCAGAAATCTAGGCAGACTAAAATATTGAAAGTTCTGCAACAGAGCCAAGGGAACAGTTTCTCTTGGATGGGAGACGTGGTGTTTGTCCTTCTGGGATGCTTGCAGGGCTCAAGCTGGGGAAGAGCTGAAACCACAGCTCTGCAGAAAGTTTTATTTATGAAGCAGACATGGAGAGTGAAGAGTCAGGGTAGATGGATGGTGAGGAAGAAAAGGATTGAAGTGCAATATTTTTGACACGCTGCCTTGAAAAATAAACCCATAACTGTTCTTTGAGTTTAACTGCTTAAAGCTTCCCAGACCCCCCCATCTCTGAGCAGACAAACTGGTAGCTGGCTGGTTACTGTTTGCAGGGCTTTACAGCCTCAATTCCTTTCAGTGAGTGAAACTGTAAAATGAAGAGAAAGAAAGAAGCTGCAGAAATCTTCTTGAGTGGTTGGGATGGTTTGGGTGTTCCCTGCCCCCCCACACTTTAGAAGGTACCCAGACTAGTCTCATCTGACTCTGGGAATATAAATTAAGCTATTTATTTACAGCTAGCACAATATGCTAGCAGATATTTACAATATATACAGTTATAGACAGAAATATACAAGGTAAAAGGTGTAATACAGAAACACAACAGCCCTCCCAGAAACCTGAGTCCCCAGGAGGGGCTCTCAACCACCCCTGCACCTTCCCCCTGCCCCTCTCAACCTTACCTCAGTCCCAAGGAAGAATGGAGGTTCAGCCAAAAGGTTAAGAAGGAAAGGTGAGTGGAAGGTGTGTTAGAGAGCTCAGTCAGAAGCCCAGCCAGAGTGAGACAAAAATGGTGAGAGTGTTATCTAATGTTTTCATTTCTTCTTCAGCAAGACTCTGAGGGGAGTAGTTATCACCATTGTTTTCCTTTCACAGCCTGTAATCTAGTTCTTCTCACCAAAACATTCTAGCTTGCTTCAAACTAGCACAGTGGTAGTATTTTTGATAGGAGTTTCCTACGGAAGGTCTTTCTGCACCAGTGTGGCAGATGCCTACCTGACCACCTACCTGACCTCCCACCTGGTGAACTGCAGAGACTCAGTGGAGCTGTCTAGAGTGGACACTCATCCATCAAGTCAAGCATAAATAATTACTCTAAGTTAACTTGGAAGTCACAGTATCCCAGTATCACCAAGGTTGGAAGAGACCTCACAGATCATCAAGTCCAACCCTTTACCACAGAGCTCAAGGCTAGACCATGGCACCAAGTGCCACGTCCAGTCCTGCCTTGAACAGCTCCAGGGACGGCGATCCCACCACCTCCCCAGGCAGCCCATTCCAGTGTCCAGTGACTTTCTCAGTGAAGAACTTTCTTCTCACCTCGAGCCTAAATTTCCCCATCTTGTACATGACACATTAAAAACCTATAAACCAAGCTGATGTATTCCTCCTCACTTAGATTCAATCCTTACTACTTGTTAGCGATGGAAACAACCTTATTCCAAGGGATTTATGTAGAGGTCTGAAGTTATCCAGCTCCACCAACCTTTCTCTAATTTAGGAGATTGTAATTTATTTCTGTAGAAACCTTGCTGGGAGATTGATAAAATATTTAGTGTCACTTACACAATTGCAGGTCCCACAAATCACTTCAAAACAGGAGGGAAAAAAAAAAAGAAAGAAAAAAATTATGCCTGGCTGCAGATTAGATTTACAGACACTGTGACCCTCTAGTATTGGCTGTTGGATTCCCTGTGCTAAGCACAAATTCACTTCTTCAGTGATGGGGAAGACACAGCTCTCAATGACAAGGGATTAATCAGCAAAGCTGCTGAACATTGAATGACACCGTGATTTGTTCTGCCGTAAGACTTAAATCCTGCCTGAGGTGTGTGATTTGAAGTGATTATAAAGCAGAAGCACAGCAGCATTCTGAAGTAATTGTTAGTGGTTTGGTGAGAAATTGCAGCGAGCAAGCAGAGTCTTTTATTAAGAAGTATGACTTATTTTTAACTTGAGTTAATATGGTGGTTAAGTGAATAGATGGAGCCTTTTAGTGATGTCATAGCAGCCGAGCTTCAGTCCTGGATACATCCATAGTAGCCCAGTTGAGGTAGTTAAAGCCTGGTGGCAAATCTGTTTGAACCTATCAAGGATTATAATGGCAAAATATTACAAATGGACTTTAGAAATGCTTTTATTTGTTTTGCTCAGTAATGATCCCAGTGGGTTATGCTGCATCTACAACAACCTTAAATTGTGAAGGCAGTGCTAGGAGGGTCAACTTGCTCTTTTTTTTCCATAGCTGCAGTGTTTCTGTTGCATTATAAGCTGTATTAAATAAATACATGTTAATACCCAACAGCAGGAACACATTTGTGACTAACTTGTTTATTTTTATTACAATTTCCTTTTTGAAAGGCAAAGCTTTTTGTCTGGAGCAGTTTGATTTATTGGACTGTCAAGTTTAGTTACTCTGTATATTGGTATTAGTTTCACCTCTCTAATCTGTTCAGGGGGACGCTGAAATCCATTACTGAAGTTGGGAGTTAACAGGTAATTTGTCCTGTGTTACCCCCAGTTTTAGCCTAAAAGGGGAATAGAAGTTTGCACAGCAAAATAACAGGATTTAATTTTTTTCTGTAGCATTCCTTTCCCCTGTGTACTGCTTAAATAGCTTTTTTTTTAATATCTGGGGCTCCCAAAGCTTTCTGAACACAGCATTAAAAATGATACACACTGGTTTGAGTAAAACAGCAAGAACATTCTGAGCTCTAGGCTTACCTTCAGATAAGCTTCTTTCTTTCTGTGGTGGTCCATTGAGGCCTTGAGAGACCTGTTCCAGTGGGAGGTGTCCTTGCCTCTGGTGGGGGATTGGAACTGGATGATCTTTGAGGTCCCTTCCAACCTAAACCATTCTATGACTCAAAGGCAAGGAAATCATACTGGGACAGCACATGGAAAAATTCTGGGTGTAGTGCTCTTCTTCAGCTGCAGACCACATTCAAGACCACCTTACTGAATTTAAA